>NC_140449.1:2232411-2260050 GCF_963576455.1 Neolamprologus multifasciatus
TTACATCTTATGCCATCAGCTTGTCCTCGGTCACAGTTTCCTTCCACATATAGCTTTGCAAAAACTGCATAAAAAGCACTTGCAGCAACAAAAACATAATATTCCAGAAACACGCTTTGCCGATCCGATCAGCTGTTTGTAACACTTCCTACCTCCATCAGCGCAAACTATCGCATGTCCGCCATGACCTGCCAGAATCCGGAAGTGACGTCATTTTGGGAAATGTAGTTTTTTACCATCAAGGCCTCATGAGCCTATACTGGTGTTTTTAAAAGTTATGTTTGACTTTATGACTTTCTGTGTGGTTTCTGGGATGCTTAGGACTCATATTGCACTGCTGGAAATAGTTTATTTTGATGCATATGCTGCTTTTTTGCAAATTTGCATTATAATATTTATTTTCGTTTTTCCTGCAGTGTATAAAAATTGGTGTATTTCAAAAATAAAACTATGAAGACACTCAAAATAAATTTCCTGTGGTGGGAAACTATTTTGTGCAACTTTTTTGTATTTACAGTTTTGAGGGATAAGCTTCTTAAATTTCTCTAACTAGAAATATATGTTAAAAAACAAAAACGATTTTCAATTTTTTTGTAGTTTATTGCACTTTTTTGCAATTTATGTAATTACTATGCACTTAATGCATGCATATTATTATAATATGGGCTATAATGGTTGTATTGATGTATAGCAACTTGAAATGCTCCCAAAAATGGCTCCACAGCATGTAAACATATAATATAAGCTCTGGCGGACTTGGTTCTATGGTAGGTCTTAAAGGGTTAAACAGAAAAGAAAATCTTTAAATAAATATTTATTTCATGTGTATTTATGCTCTGGTACCTAAAAGATATTGGTCTGTATCCTCGTAGTTTAAAAGAAGAGCAGCTTTGTTATCATTTAATTAAATATATTATTAGGCATTGTTCAGAAATGTCCTCTGACATCCCACAGGAAAAGATATCTATAAATCTTATAAAGTTTGTATCTGTCTTGTGTGAAACTTGTATGAAAAGCATACAAGAGTGAAAACAGATATAAGATCCTTAGAAAAATGATATAAATGAAACCTGTATGTTTTGGATACTAAAACAATATATGAAAGTGGCCACTTTCATGAGTAAAGCATATCAGCCTTCTATGAGTCACTATATGAAGTCGGCCACATCTGATGCAAGTCTTTTATAAGTCTTTTCTATTTCTTTTCCGTATGGGATTAGATAACTATTGGAAAAATGTCGTGACATCCTCTTAATCACCATCACACCACTTGAGGTTGAGCTAGCTTATGGTGCATTTAGCCACATGCTAAATGGCCTTGCATCTCTTCTGTTAGGAGATTTTCCTCTAGTTATGCCAAAACAGTAAAAGTTCCATATAAAGTCATGTAAAGAATAAAGCTTACATAGGACTCTATGCAATCCGGCCTTCTGCAGCAATGCACTTTAGGTAGGCAAGACCAAAGCACGTGGAGTTTTTCCTTCCCACTGTCGCCAAAGTGCTCGCTCATAGGGGGTCATATGATTGTTGTATGTATTATTGTAGGTCTATCTTACAATATAAAGCGCCTTCAGGCTCATGTAGCGCTATCTAGCTGCTATAGGGTAATGCACTATTTGCTAATTTTGTTAATAGCAGAGCTGCATGCTGTATATGCCATCCTGCATTCACAAAAAGAAAGCATTTACAGAGAGATGCCCCAAGCATAAGGAGGAAGTAACATTTATATAAACTAAGGGGGAGAACAGTGAATCATACTGCGATGAATGATCAATTGAAAGGATTTAAATAGATCGATAAGCAGAACGAGTGTAACTGCGTTGTCTTGGCCCGAATCTCGAATTTATTTCTGGATTTATTTAAACTTTTTTATAGGCTTTTTGTGTAAAAATAGTTCATGGGAACATTAGGCCGTGGTTAATATCTAATAGTTAATCCAACATTTGTACTTTTTGTCTAAAAAAGAAAAGAGAAGTTTGAAACTCCCAGAGTAATCTAACAGATGACCACGGCTGCGTTGGGAAATTACCAAAACAAAACTGAAGATTTGCAACAACAGCTTTTCCCGCTAACACACCACAACTATTTAATGAAGCTGACAACCCGATCCTCAACCTAGAGACTTTGATGTATCCAGTTGTGTCAGAACACGACTCGTAAAGAGGAAGAGATCTGAAATTACACGCCAAAATAAAAACAATGCAGCTCAGCCCACAGACAGTGAACGAAGTCAGGTATTGTTTTACATTCATTTTAATGGAGAGTTGCAAAACTATGTGATTTCAGCACATGTACAGTATATTCATGTGAGGTGTTGAATACACTTTGTGTTAAATAATATGGTTAAATATGGCTGCACCGCAGACACAAAGAAGGAAGAACAGGTGACTTCTTTCACTTTTTAAATCCACGCCTGCATGCGAGCCTCTGCTCGTCAAAACACTGAACGTTAATTGTCCCGTGGGCGTGCGCTTGCTTTAACACTAGCTCACGGTTTAATTAAACTAGAGCAGTGGTATACCACTCAGTATGTTTTTTCCAGTCTTTTGTTCCAGCTTTCTCTTTCTAGGTCAGTTGGATGTAGCCTTCAGGCAATCGTGTGTAAATAGGAGCAGTTGTGTGTTATGATATTGACCTGCAGCCCTCTGGGAGATTCTCTCTCTGTTCTTTACTGAGATCCCAGGTGACTCAGTCATTTCTCTACTCAGTAGAGCTGCAGGGAGCTCTTCGTGCTGTTCAAATGGAGATGAAGAAGATACAGCATGTGACCCAGACAAGCGGATTCTGACTTACCCCACAGCACCACCCTGCTGCTTGCTCGAATTCCATCTGCAGTCAGATGCTCGGGTGGAGGAGATCTAATGTTTTTGTGATTGTGGTCTGTGATGGAGTGCTATAGTATGCCAAACACGTTCAATCAATATGTTGCTTACAGCCCTTCAAAGTCTCTCTAGCTGTTTGAGATAGCTGTAGGACTGCATGAGATGAGGTTTACACTGAATTTAATATAAAAATAAATCAGGTGACGGGTTCATATGCGATAGATTGATTATTAGTTGAAGTTCATAATGGAGTAAAAAGTTGTGGTTTAAAGTTACCCAGTGTATTATTCAATTTATTTCAAATATGTAAATGTATAAACAAGCGTAAAAGAAGTCCCATTAAGAGACGTAATGTAACACCGGCTAAAATAGTTAAGAGTTCATGACTGTGTTCAACCGGATAACTTAATCCTTAATGTGACTACAAGCTGTGTAAAATTCAATCTGTGATCTACTTGTCGAGCCTGGGGAATAATCCATGTGATTTAGTGATCATGATTGATTAGTTATGCCTGCCGTTGCCGGAAGGGAGAGCTCTGGCCACGATGCCTCACTTTCTAACTCGTATTTCAAATTTTGTCTGAATTTAGATAAATTGCTGATACAGTTTGTCAAAATGAGTAAATAACAGATTGGCAAGAAACAGTTTTTAAAAGTGAAATATAGAGAACAAATCAAAAGTAGTCATAAACGGCCAATTACACCCTGGACCCCAGAGGGTTGGAGGCTAAAAGCAAAGTTGTCACCAAGTACTGTTCATATTTGTGTGTATTGCTGCAGGTTTTTTGAGCGTTAACTTGGTGCCTTTGTGTGAAATAATGGTAATATGAGTGATCCATATGGTCACAAAGACAAGTCACTTGTTTCTGTGCTACCAAAGTTTGTGTTTATGGTCAGCACCAACTCATTAAACTATGTAAACATTATAAATGTCTTCAAGCTCACACTGAGACAGTTCACACATTTATATGTGTTTGTATATGAATATTTCATACTTTAAGGCTGCCTGTTTATTTAAGGCAGATGAACAAAATACACTGGATTTGTACATAATAATATTACTGATGATAAATTAAATAGATTTTAAGTAGATGCTTGTGCATTCTTAAAGTCTTATATGTTGAACTGAACTATGTGATCTGTTCAAAGCCTCCCAGTCAGTGCTGTTGTCCAGCCTGTCTGACTGTGCATGATGTTATTAGCACAAACACTTTAAAGGTGACGTTTAGGACTTCAGCAATAATACTAATAATAGTGAGAATCGATTAGAGAAGAGATGAGGAATCGAACTGATGACTGATCGCAATAATGGAATTGCAGAATTCTTATAAATTCCACAGAAAAACAGGAAATAAAAGTCTGTCTTGTACCTCTGCACCACAGGGCAGTCTTTATAATCATCTATGGATGTGAGACACTGCAACAAAGTTAGCTGCTAAATGTTCATTTGTGTGTTGTGTTCTTGGCATTATCATAGTGATTTCCCCTCCATCTGGGTGGTTCGAGATATTACAACAGGTACACATTTAGACTAAATAATGTGACACTTTTAGTTAAAATGTGTCTTTATGTTTCAACAAGCCCATTGGACACACGTGATGGTGGCGCCAAACTGAAGTGAACTGAGCGTCTGTTTGCTGATTGTTCACAGCTTCATGCTGTTGTTTATTAGAAGCAGTGAGCAGTTTGCATGAACTGAAGGCTGGTTCTACACGATGGGTCCAACCTGTTTCTTTGCCTCCTCGAGGGAACAGCTTCCAGGACTCCAGCGCGCCTGTTTAGTCAGAATATGGAGAGCTTATTTACATTCCTCCATCCTGCAGGCGAGGCAGCAGAGAGGATTCTAGCTGTCTCTGTCCCTGTCCTCATTAGTGCAGAGCTAGTCTGTTTCTTCACTCTCTCACACACACACACGCACAGACACACACACAGACACACACACCAATCTCCAGCTCTAAACAGGCTGACAGTTTGAAGATAGGCCCACTGTGCCGAGCAGAGCGCAGGGCTGTGAGATGAGAAAGCCCCTGAGTAAAGGAGAATGCAGGCGAACGATTGTAATTGGGCCCTGAGTATCAGCTGCCAAATATCTCCCGTTAGTTCTCTGAGCTTTTTTTTGCGGAGGGGGGGCTGTTACTATGCTAATGCTATGCCATCTATGCATGTAAATGAGACGGGGCACACTTGGCAAAGTTCCTGCCCTCAGCCAATCTCTGTCACAGAAAAAGCAGTGCTCACTTTTCTCCCACTGATCGCTGACACTAAACACACATGCATACTTGCCTTTAGCAGGTGTTTTCACTGCATCCATAATGCATTGCACAACTGTCACACGACACAGCTTCACAGCCAGAAACTGTGGTATTGTTCTCACTGCGATGCAACACAGCGTGTGAGAAACATACACGTATTGCAGTAACTTATTATCATACCTTCAGTGTTTTGTGCTGTAAACTCGCACATTTCCTCTCATCTCCTTTTATTCTGAAATGCAACAAGCGTTCAGACTTTCAGACTTCAGACTGAATCCAATTTATAGTTTCATACCAGCTGACCTGGTAGAAATAATATAATAAATGTTTGACTGAAAACCTGAAAACTTTCTGTATGTGATGCAGCACATGAGGAGCCAACGTTACAGATTGGGAATCTTGGCTTTGCACAACAACAGCCAGGAAGTGACTCAAATAGCAACAACTGGACTTTCCAGTATTCACTGCGGTGGCTTTCAGAACTCTGTGGTTTATCGAAATACTTCTGATGCACAAATAATAAATAAATAACACAGCATTTTGGAAATCTTGGGCCTAATGTGCAGACACAGTGACAGCTGACGGAGGACAAAGGTAAGCTGGGACAGTCCTGGACAGGTTATCAGTCTTTCAGAGGCTGACACAGAGACAGACAGCTGTGTGCACATTTCAGAATCACTGTGGGAGAAAGTCCACGTACAGACTGTGAGGTTAATGTAGGCGACACAAGTTGAGTGTGTGTCATAAGCTGAAGCTGAAACGTTTGTTTGTGTAGCTGTTTGCTTTTGGTGTTGCGTACTTTGCTTCATCCATATGGAAAACTACAAGTAGGCTCCCATAACAAAAGCTGCCAATGGATGCAAACGAAGAAGGATTCAACCCACCTGCTGACTTACCGTTCCCACTCTCACCTG
Organism: Neolamprologus multifasciatus; assembly: GCF_963576455.1. NCBI lineage: Eukaryota > Metazoa > Chordata > Actinopteri > Cichliformes > Cichlidae > Neolamprologus > Neolamprologus multifasciatus. The sequence continues at coordinate 2,238,400 of NC_140449.1, forward strand.
CCAGTGGTTAACTGGGCAGCGTCCACTGTAGCCTACCCCATAAACATGTCCCTGATGGCACATGTCACAGTGGCAGCCACAATAATGCCAGGAACCAGTGAATCCCAGCAGAGCATCTAAATATGACATCATCAGCGTTCGGCTGCTGATTGGCCAAAGTGTACCCCACCTATATATATATATATATATATACAGTGGGGCAAAAAAGTATTTAGTCAGCCACCGATTGTGCAAGTTCCCCCACTTAAAATGATGACAGAGGTCAGTAATTTGCACCAGAGGTACACTTCAACTGTGAGAGACAGAATGTGAAAAAAAAATCCATGAATTCACATGGTAGGATTTGTAAAGAATTTATTCGTAAATCAGGGTGGAAAATAAGTATTTGGTCACCTCAAACAAGGAAAATCCCTGGCTCTCACAGACCTGTAACGTCTTCTGTAAGAAGCTTTTCTGTCCCCCACTCGTTACCTGTATGAATGGCACCTGTTTGACCTCATCATCTGTATAAAAGACACCTGTCCACAGCCTCAACCAGTCAGACTCCAAACTCCGCCATGGCCAAGACCAAAGAGCTTTCGAAGGACACCAGGAAAAGAATTGTAGACCTGCACCAGACTGGGAAGAGTGAATCTACAATAGGCAAGCAGCTTGGTGTGAAAAAATCAACTGTGGGAGCAATCATCAGAAAATGGAAGACATACAAGACCACTGATAATCTCCCTCGATCTGGGGCTCCACGCAAGATCTCATCCCGTGGGGTCAAAATGATCATGAGAACGGTGAGCAAAGATCCCAGAACCACACGGGGGGACCTGGTGAATGACCTGCAGAGAGCTGGGACCAAAGTAACAAAGGTCACCATCAGTAACACACTACAACGGCAGGGAATCAAATCCCGCAGTGCCAGACGTGTTCCGCTGCTGAAGCCAGTGCATGTCCAGGCCCGTCTGAAGTTTGCCAGAGAGCACATGGATGATACAGCAGAGGATTGGGAGAATGTCATGTGGTCAGATGAAACCAAAGTAGAACTTTTTGGTATAAACTCAACTCGTCGTGTTTGGAGGAAGAAGAATACTGAGTTGCATCCCAAGAACACCATACCTACTGTGAAGCATGGGGGTGGAAACATCATGCTATGGGGCTGTTTTTCTGCCAAGGGGACAGGACGACTGATCCGTGTTAAGGACAGAATGAATGGGGCCAAGTATCGTGAGATTTTGAGCCAAAACCTCCTTCCATCAGTGAGAACTTTGAAGATGAAACGAGGCTGGGTCTTCCAACATGACAATGATCCAAAACACACCGCCCGGGCAACAAAGGAGTGGCTCCGTAAGAAGCATTTGAAAGTCCTGGAGTGGCCTAGCCAGTCTCCAGACCTCAACCCCATAGAAAATCTGTGGCGGGAGTTGAAAGTCCGTGTTGCTCGGCGACAGCCCCAAAACATCACTGCTCTTGAGAAGATCTGCATGGAGGAATGGGCCAAAATACCAGCTACTGTGTGTGCAAACCTGGTAAAGACCTATAGTAAACGTTTGACCTCTGTTATTGCCAACAAAGGTTATGTTACAAAGTATTGAGTTGTATTTTTGTTATTGACCAAATACTTATTTTCCACCCTGATTTACAAATAAATTCTTTACAAATCCTACCATGTGAATTCATGGATTTTTTTTTCACATTCTGTCTCTCACAGTTGAAGTGTACCTCTGGTGCAAATTACTGACCTCTGTGCAAGTTCCCCCACTTAAAATGATGACAATCGGTGGCTGACTAAATACTTTTTTGCCCCACTGTATGTATGTATGTGTGTATATATATATATATATATATATATATATACACATAGGAAAAGGCGTGGTTTTTGTGCAGATGCATATTTTACACACCGAGCTCAGAAAATGAGGAAAAAGTGTAAAAATGAATTCTGGTAGGTTCACTGATACAAAGTGAACAAGAGTGAAAAGTGAATGAAAGCAAAGCTGTGGTAACAGTAATGATACATGTGATTACATGAACACAGTGAGTTCACTGCACACATGTCGCTGCTTTCATTCGGGTGCTGTCGTGAGTCTGATTTTCTGCTAAATGTGAAGTAATTTAGGTTCCACATGGAGCTCAGTCATCCAGCCTTGTTCTGTTAGTGAGATGTAATTAGTGATCACTGTTAACCTCAGAGCTGTGTCAGTGCTGTTCTCATGAACGCTCCCCGTTGCTCCCTCTCTCATGTTTCACAGAACAATAGCGGCTCTACGGGAGCGCCGTTTCCGTTCCTGTCCCTGGTGTTGTATTATGTTCCTGAGGATGAACCTGCAGGTTTTCCCACCTCCAGCTGTGATAGTGTTTCTGTGTGTGTGTGAGTGCTGGGGCCTGTAGCCGACACCAGGGGAACTTCTGTGCAGAGGAACTCTTGTCATAAGTAAATTATGACATGATGTGTTGACAGTCCAAACAAAGGCAGAGAGATGTTCCCATGGTGTAGGATGGACAGCCTGCAGGCTGAGCTCACCGAACACTGTGTGTTCCCATACAGAGTTAATTGCAAGTTAGGAAAGTTAGGATAACATGAATGAAGTTAAAGGCGGTTCACGTTAGCTCCGTGCACCTTACAAAGACTTCCTCTTCTCTTTCACTGCCATCATGTTGTTTTCAATTTAGTTTATATTTATATAATTATAGACACAAATGTATACAAGTGTTTCAATTAGGTCGTCATAGAAACTAGCCTACAGGACCTGTTGGGGTTTATTAATGTGCCTACGCTGGTATTCACTGTGTTTTAGTTTGATGTTTAATACTGTCTGTTTTCAGCAGACGCCTAATCTAAGATATTTTTTCTCCTATGGGAAACAATAAAATGATGTTTTTCATCTGGATTCAGAACGACAAAAAGAAGGACTGTGTGTAACACATGCTCGTACCTGCAGACAGCTCAGTCGCCTGTGACCTCTGAAAAAGAAAACAAAGACATGGTGCAGTGACATTTGTAATAATCCCAGCACTGCTGGACCTGGTGAGGCTGGATCAGTACAATGAACATACAGAGAAGCAGCGTAAGGCGAAAGCTAAACTTTCTTCCATGAAACTTATAATGAAAGGAACCATGTTTAGGAAGGAGGCTGTGCTCAGGTGTGTAGATCTGCAGTACCTCTAATGGCCAAAAGGACGTCTGTCTTTACAGACTTGATAAAAGACAAAGTAAATGTTTCCAGCGTGGCCCAAACATGATTCTGGCCTTTGTTGATAGGCTCATAACATTTGTATGGGTAGTATTTTGTCTTTGTTTATAACTCTCCTGATTGGCTTAAAGTCTGTCAGTCAGAGGGCTTTACTTCACCAGGTGCATCACTGGGAGTTGCAGCTGATGTCTGCTGGGCCTCACTTGCACTAAAACAGACGTCTCTGTGCTGTTGGTACATTCTGGAGGATTTTACCTGTTATGATCACATCAACCAAGACGTCCGTGTTTCCCTTTTGATGGATGAAATTCTAACCTTTAATCAGTCTTTTCATCGTAACAAAACACTTATGGATGAAGTTTGCCAGCTGATATCTCAGCACTCGGCCCTCCGGTCTAAATGTGGTCTCCTCTGGCTCCAAAAGCTCTCACGGGGGCAGTGAAAATCCTGAGGTTGAAGTTTCAAAGTGGCTCCAGAAACCAAAGGATGACATCCACCTTTACACCCAGTCTATGGTAGCAATAGGCTTTCATACCGTAGGCGGCGCATTACTTCTCCCATCAGCAACAAGCTTCTCCTCCACCACCTGGTGTGAGAGTTTCATGAATACTTCTGTCAGATTTTGAAAGCACAATGTAAAAATGGAGCATGAATAAATAAATAGTAGTGTATATTTATGTATGTGGAACTGAGGTCATGCCTGTCATGGTGTCACACATGTATATATTTTATTTCTGACTGACTTTCTTTTTTGAAATCGTACTACTCTAAAACTGCATCTCGATTCTTCAGATCAGCTGGGAAAAGCTCCAGTACATTACAAAAGTCAAAACCATGTCTGCGTCATTAAAGTCCAGTCAGATCTGATGCAAAATGCTGACGTTGTTGTTTTTCTTAGAAGGCTGCTAACAGTTCTGTTAGATTTTTCCAGCCTGTAAGATTCCAGAGAAAAACTCGTGTATATAAATAAAAAGACCTTCTATCCAAAAAGCAGTTTAACATATGTCAAAACCAAGAATTTAATTTGCAAACTTTGCGGTTGCAAACTAAACCAAGATGTTAGCTATGAAATGTTGGAGTTGCTCAGAAAAGTATCGACTCGTTTTTGAATTTCATGCTACAAACCGGCTTTTGGAACGAGGTGAAAGTGGGCGAGGACTAGGGATGGGTATCGTTTAGGTTTTATCTGATACCGGTGCCAAACCGGTACTTTTGAAACGGTGCCGGTGCTTAAACGGTGCTCAAACCGGTGCTTAAAGAATGGAGAACACAAAATTGGTCCAAAAACCTCTCATGTTCAGCTGTTTTTTGTAAAAAGATAACAATGTTAGCCTTTTCTGCAGCTATGGGGCATATATGGTATCACTCTGGGCTGGAAGCAGCTTAAACAATGGAAAAAACACAAACTTTGTCCAAAAACCTCTCATGTTCAACTGTTTTCCACTTTTTCTTCGGTCATTTTAGCCTTTTTGTCCAGGGTGAAGGGAGCATCTGCCATCAAACAAGAAGACAGCTGCATGTAACTATGATGGTGTTTGCTAGTTCACCTTACATGCATTAATGTAATAACGTGGTTAGCCTACTCAACGTAAATTACACACGAACAACATTAAGCTACTCACGCAGAGAAGAACGGCTGCTGCTGCATCATCATCCTCATCATTTCTGCTACACTGGCAGGGCTAGGGGCCAGGACTCTCCTCTTCGGGTTTTTGGGGGATGTTGCTAACTCTTCGTCCGATAACAGGCACCACACCCGCAGTAGATGCGCTCGGTGTGAGGTCTCGCAGCAAGCTATCAAATACGGCGCATTTTTCGGCTTTAAAAAAAAACGCTATGCGTCGCCAGGTGTTTCATCGGATTTCAGGTGTTACCTCCTTTGACAGTATCACAGTATCACCTTAAAGCACTTGTTGCAGCTGCTGAGTTTGCATCTTTTGCTGTGAAGTACAGCCAGACTTTGACCGCTTCGCCTTGGGCATTTTTAACCTGTAGCTCTGCTCTAAAAGAACGTACGTACCTGGACCCGCCTACTATCCCCAGAAATGTAAAATGATTGGCTAGAATTCAAAGTGTATCACAGCTCAGGAAAAAAAAGCACCGAAATGTGCGCTGCTTTTCGGTCTGGTTACTACCGTTTATATCAGAACCGGTGCCATCATGGCACCGGATACCGGTACCCATCCCTAGCGAGGACACAGAGCGCAGTGGATAACGCTGCGTTTGTGACATCTGGAGATAAAACTTCAAGCTGAACCAGAATCCTTGAGAGGAAGCTGCAAAGCATGGGAGACTCTCATATCCCATCTCGCTCTCACAAAGCTACCGTGCTCGTCTTTTCACATTAAAGTTGACGATTGTTGTGTTACCCAGGGCTTTTGTTTTTAGCTTATATTTTCCATATCCTAGTTTTCCTTTCAGGCAGATATATAATTGGTGTTTTTTTGTAACAGACAGAGATATACCTTTGTGAACTAGATGATGTCCAGTCACATGAAATGAATAATCGGAGCTTTGTGACGGTGCATTATCCTGCTACAAGCAGCTAAAGGGTTGCAGTACGTGGTTATATACGAGTTACTGTGTTACTGTGGCCCTCTTATCAGCTCAAAGCATCTGGACAGTCTCTTCTAACCTGACATCAGCAAGACATTTTTGTCCTGAACTGAACTTCAGCATCCATGTCTACATGTCCAATCAGCTGCTGCCAGTTGATGAATTAGCTGATGGGGATGAAACTGGATGAGCAGTGAGATGTTAGGTTGTGTCATGGAGTCTAAACTTAACTAAAGCAATGAATATTAAATAATTCATCACTTTAGTTAAGTTCTGGTTATTGGTTATGATTTCTAGCTGTTTCTGTGCCTCCCTCGTGTTTCCTCTCGTCATCCATGTTTCTACGTTTGTGTATTTCCTGTTTTACTTTGATAGTCTCATGTCCTGTGTTCAGTGTTTTGCTGTCTCATTATGTCTGATTAGCCACAGCTGTGTATTCATGGTGCGTGCTTCTCCGCCTCCCTCGTCGGACCGTCTGCGTGTCTTCCTTACTTTTCCTCGGTCAGCTTTCCCTGTTCCCTGGTTCCTCGTCCCTTGCTTATGGTCTCCAGGTTATACGTTTAGTTTTCCCAGCTTTGGTCAGTTTCCTCAGTTCCTCCCGTTTGTAGGTTTTGCACAGCCGCCATTAAAGGCTCGTTTCTGGTTATCATCCACCCTCGTCTCCGTGTGCATTTGGATCCTCAATCTCCTCACGCCACGCCCTCTGCCTCGCCAGACGTGACAGATCTAAAATTCAAATACTGGTCAAAACATAATATCGAGATTCTTTGCAGGCAGTCTGACGTTGCTGGTGAGGAGTCTGAGGCGATGATTGACCTCCTTATGTCACGGCCTGGGGGATCAGCGGGACGCTGATCGGCCATTTCTACCTTTGTCTCCCTCTCTGTTACGTCCCCCCCGAAGGGGTCGAGGCCTGCGAGTGAGGGGACCAGTAACAAATGAGTCCGGAAACGGAATGAAAATGAACAGACAGTTGTTCTGTAATAATATAGTTTTATTACAAACGACATTAACTTAAAGAGCCGGCAACGCCGCTTTACCAATAATGCCAAAGAAACAAAGGAAACACGCGCAGCAACAAAAGACAAGAAAACTACTAAACAAAAAAGGGAGGCACTGCTCACCACGGGGACACACTCTCAGGGCCCACAAGCCCGACCACTCACTAGTCACAAGGAGGCCGTCTGTCCAAAATCCAGCAGAAACCACGTACGGCCACAGAGGGGAAAAACCACCCTGCTCACAGCTCGTCCCAGCTTAAATAGCCTCAGAGGTGATTGCTGACAGGCTTCAGGTGGCAAACGAGGCTAATTAAGAGCAGCTGTGTCCTGGGGAGAGAGGAGAGTGAGAGAAACAGAGGGGGTAGGAGTGGCAAGAGAGGAGGAGGCGGAGAAAAACACCACGCCCACAAAAGGTAGTTTCAGGAGGCCGAGCTCGGGCCGTAACACTCTCGCTTACTCTCTCCTCCTCTCTGTCGCCGGGCGGAACTCATTGTGGGCCTACGCCCTCGGCCCACGCCCAAGGAAGGGGAACACACCTGATGCCCATCAAGGCGATCGCCATTTAAGCCAGGAGGAGACTGCTGGTCTTCGCTGGATCGTTGTCTGCAACGCGTCAGTGAGAGTCAAACTACAGCACAACTAAGTCAAGAGTTTTGTGAACTTTGTAATGAAATCTCGTTTCTTTGTCTACAGACCTCCTGGAAATCTTCGCTGTGTGAATCTTTGTGTCGAGTGTGAAGAGTGGATCTGCGGTCGTGAGTGTGGAGAACGAGTGACTACCCCTTTGGATTTCCCCGGGGCCCGTCCCTCACTTTGTTGTATATAGCACTGCCCTGCACGTCCTGTATATACACCTGGTGGATTCTGTAAATAAATTCTCGTGTACAGCAGATTCTGGAGTCCTGCGCTTGAGTCCCCCACGTCGAACCGTAACACCTTAGTGCAATAAACCCAAAAGGCAGTAGAGGTGGGAATCACCATACATCCCACGATACGATATTATCACAATACTTAACGCACGATACGATATTATTGCAATTTTTTAGAATATTTTGCGATATTCAGATTCTGTACATAAAGGTAAACTTTATCAATATTCATTTTCTCTAATATCAAAGTCTCACACTCAGTCTTTCTCTCATTTCAGTTTGATTGTTGACAAACTGAACGGTTTGTATTACAGTCTAGTCCAACTTAACTGAATCAACCATCTGGTACAATTATAGCTATTCTGAACTATGCAGTTTATGAAAACTATGCAGCCCCTTCAGCAACTGAAGAATTTGAAAGTAAATTAAAACAAAATATAATTTTACATTAAATAAAAAAGTTTTAAACTTAATTAAAATAAAACATGTCTTAAATTAAAATAAGTAAACTGTCATGTTTATTGCTGCCAAAAACAAGTTAAACACATTTGGACAGTGAAGGAATGTCAGGATTCTTGCTCAGAAAAAGGATCAACATGCTCTGAAGTCAGAGCACAAAAACCTTTTTGTAACAAAGTATCGATTTCTGCTGTCCCTGTATCCATACATTATTAGCAAACAAAATATCACCATGCTACACAGTATCCATTTTTCCCCCACCCCTAAAAGGCAGTGTGTGAAATATGAAGAAAAGTCATTTTGGAGCAACATTATACTCCCATCCAGATAACCTCTTCATCTTTATGAAGGTCTTGCTTATTTCAGCAGGACAATGCTAACAGCTCTGTAGAAGGTGTCTGTAGTCCAAACCATCACCCACTGGTGTTTTATCAAAGGCTGTGACAGAGTAGCTCCTCGCCTGCTGTGCGATCCTGTTTGAAGCACGAATGGGAAACGTTTGGATTACAAAAGTGCAGCAATTGGTCTCCTCGGTTCTAAAATACTTGCAGTATTGCTCAAAGAAGAAGTGACGCAACTCAGCCGTAAACACTGAACAATCACATTTCTGCTTCAGGATTTCTGCTTTTTGTAACCTTTCAAAATAAATACGGAGTTTAAATCATTTGAAAGTGCTCATATTCTTTATATTGTAACACATCTGCCTACACATCTGTGTGTGTGTGTGCGCACTGTTATTTGATCTTATTGATGTAACACACTCAGTGTTATTGATTCACAGGCGGCTCCATCACCCACTAAAGCAAAAGTGGATCTGCTGTGATATCTGTATCACAGACCCGGAGGTTCACTGACCTGAGAAAGATTATGGTGCAACAGAGCAGCAACGAAGAAACTTTTTTTTCATATCTTATGCTTCAAAGTTGAAATAACCCAGCACAGGGTGGAGAAATGACTTAAACATGAAAGGAGAAGGGTTAGCTGCACCTTGACCTGAATAAATAACACACTCCATCTTTCTCAGCGTGACCATATTTTCCCGCTCGTCATCACACAAAGGATGCATCCACTATAGAATAAGAGCAGCTAGGCTGATGGGTTTGGTGGGGGGAGAAGCTGCTCTGATATCTGGCTCATTTGAAGTGTTGATAGGCGAACAGCCACAAAAAGCCGAGTTAATAAGCAATTTAGAGCTTTAAACCCAGTCCGTGATGAAAGTTTAATGATATCAACACAAATTTGCTGTCACGTAATCTCTGCTTTTAATCATTTTCCACTGTCAGCACAAGGCTGAGAGAAAAACAAGCCTAATCCACCTGATTGACATCTCCCACCAAATTGGCTGGAAGAAAGACTGGATAATATGTCAGGCAATTAATTAAGTGCATTTTTTTCCTTCTTTTCAAGTTTTTGTCTGGAATGCAGAGCGATCGGAGCGGCGCGCAGAGGCGGCGTTGCTTTATCACCGAGGGTCAATCGGTGGTCATTTCAGACAGCCGGACATAGCTGCTCCACTCTGGTCACCTGATTCCTGCAGCTGTATCTGTCAGCTGATTGGTCCTCGCCAAGAAACATAATATTGATTATTGGTATATAGTTTTTCTTTTTTTAAGTGAGACCCAGGAGTAGGGATGGGTATCGTTTAGGTTTTATCCGATACTGGTGCCAAACCGGTACTTTTGAAACGGTGCCGGTGCTTAAACGGTGCTCAAACCGGTGCTTAAAGAATGGAGAACACAAAATTGGTCCAGAAACCTCTCATGTTCAGCTGTTTTTTTGTAAAAAGATAACAATGTTAGCCTTTTCTGCAGCTATGGGGCATATATGGTATCACTCTTGGCTGGAAGCAGCTTAAACAATGGAAAAAACACAAACTTTGTCCAAAAACCTCTCATGTTTAACTGTTTCCCACTTTTTCTTTGGTCATTTTAGCCTTTTTGTCCAGGGTGAAGGGAGTATCTGCCATCAAACAAGAAGACAGCCGCATGTAGCTATGATGGTGTTTGCTAGTTCACCTTACATGCATTAATGTAATAACGTGGTTAGCCTACTCAACGTAAATTACACAAGAACAACATTAAGCTACTCACGCAGAGAAGAACGGCTGCTGCTGCATCATCATCATCATCATTTCTGCTACACTGGCAGGGCTAGGGGCCAGGACTCTCCTCTTCGGGTTTTTGGGGGATGTTGCTAACTCCGGGTCGATAACAGGCACCACACCTGCAGTAGATGTGCTCGGTGTGAGGTCTCGCAGCAAGCTATCAAATACGGCGCATTTCTCGGCTTTTAAAAAAACGCTATGCGTCGCCAGGTGTTTCATCAGATTTGAGGTGTTACCTCCTTTGACAGTATCACAGTATCAGCTTAAAGCACTTGTTGCAGCTGCTGAGTTTGCATCTTTTGCTGTGAAGTACAGCCAGACTTTGACTGCTTCGTCTTGGGCATTTTAATCTGTAGCTCTGCTCTAAAAGAACGTACGTACCTGGACCCGCCTACTATCCTCGGAAACGTAAAATGATTGGCTAGAATCTAAAGTGTATCACAGCTCAGGAAAAAAAGCACAGAAATGTGCGCTGCTTTTCGGTCTGGTTACTACTGTTTATGTACCGGATACCGGTACCCATCACTACCCAGGAGCAGCTGATCAATCGACCCAATCGTTGCAGTATCCACTTGTGGTTTAGCTAGTCTGTTGGAAAATTGTAAGAAAGAGTATATTGCATTGGGTGGATATGTGTAGCAGCTCTACTCTGCCCTGCTGGTATTTATGGTCATGATAGTTCTGTGGGACCACCTCCTCACAGCGTGCACGTCAGGTGTCGACCGAAGCTCATAAGAAACAGGTGAAGAGAAACGATATGAATCAAAATTGATGGCAGCGAGTTATGTAAGAGCAAAACCATCTTCCCAACAAGTGTTCAGCAAATGTTGAACATAAGAGTGAAAACGAGAGAGAGATCGAGAAGTTTGGGGTTCAATCAAAAAATCCAGTTTTCACAGGACTCGGTGCCTTTAAAAACGAAGTTTCATTCTTTGTTGTTCTGTTACAGATTTACTGCTGAGCTAATTACCATCATCGTGTTGCACCACAATGTTTCAGCCAAGCTTTAGCTGTTGGACGCATGGTATACAGGTACTTGAGTTCATGGTTGACTCAATGAGTTCAAGTTTCTCAGGTTCTGAGAAAAATAAGCCAAAATCATCATTATTCTATCAATAGGATTAATTTGATGATGTTCCCTTATCCGATCCATCAGTCATTATCGGTTTAGAGGTGAGGACCAAAGGAAATGAAGGGGTCGGTACATGTCACTCTCAAAATGTACACAAAGGTCTCTGGAGTGAGTGAATCACAAGAGCCAGAAAGAAAGACAAACGCATCCAGATCTAGCTGCTCGTGTTGAGCTACACCAGAGTACTGGAACAAGCCTCTGCACATTAGGCGCACTCACTTGCATATGCAGCTGCAGGCACAAAAGACCAGCATTTGTTAATGTTAATGACGTCTAGCTGAAGTGCACCTGAAGGCCTCGCGGGGCTCATGCACATTTGGTGCATTTTCATCTAAAGTCTCTGCAAACAAGATCCCAAACGGACTCCAGCAAATACGTAGATGGAAGAAGTTAACATGCCTCTGAGTCGGAGAGGAAAAGGAGGAATAATCTGGTTTGAATCTTGGACCAGCTCTTTATCCTCTCGTGAATACTTGAGGATACAGGAAGTTTGTCCAACCGGTCTGCATGTGCTCTGTGGACTGCGTGTCCTGTGGTACTGGACTTCACCCTTTTTACTGGTTCTGTTCATTTTTTCATGGACAGATTTTCTAATGCAGTCAAGGGGCAGAGGGCTCAAGAACAGTGTGAGGGATCAGACAGCACTGGAGCTGTAGCAATGCGATGCTATACCACTGGAATGGTTTCACGTCACAAGTGTGCCTGTCAGAACTCATTTCATGGCAAGAACCAACCAGCTAATTAAAGAGAAATGACAGTCCAGGACCCAGGACACGCTGGAGAGATTATATCTCTCGGCTGGCCTGGGAACGCCTTGGTGTTCCCCCGGATGAGCTGGAGGAGGTGGCTGGGGAGAGGGAGGTCTGGGCCTCTTTGCTTAGGCTGCTGCCCCCGCGACCCGGCCCCGGATAAAGCGGATGAAGATGGATGGATGGATGGATGGACAGTCTTACATTACATTGAGCGCTGAGGGTCGGTCAGTCTGGAAAATTCCTAAAACTTTAAATGTGTCCCCAAGCGCAGTCGCAAAAACCAACAAGTGCTACAATAAAACTGTCTCACATGAGGACGCCCCACAAAAAGAAGACCAACAGTCCCCTCTGCTGCTGAGGATACAATCATCCGAGTCACCAGCCTCAGAAACTGCAAGCTAACAGCAGCTCAGATTAGAGCCCAGATAGATGCCACACAGAGCTCCAGTAGCAGACACATCTCTACATGTTCAGAGGAGACTGTGTGAATCAGGCCTTTATGGTCAATCAGATGCTAAGAAACCACGACTAAGGAAAAGCAACAAGCAGAAGAGATTTGTTTGGGCCAAGAAACAGAAGGATGGACATTAGACCAGTGGAAATCTGTGCTTTGGTCTGAGTCCAAATTTGAGATCTTTGGTTCCTCTCACTGTGTCTTTGTGCGACACAGACAAGGTGAATGATGGTCTCTATATGCATGATTCCCACTGTGAAGCATGGAGGAGGTGTGATGGTGTGGGGGTGCTCTGCTGGTGACACTGATGGGGATTTATTCAAAACTGGAGACATACTGAACCAGCATGGCTACCACAGCATCCTGCAGCATCAGGCCATCCCAACCGGTTTGTGTTTAGTTGGACCCTCATTTATTTTACAACAGGACAAGGACCCCAAACACACCGTCAGGCTGTGTAAGGGCTGTTTCACCAACAAGGAGAGTGATGGAGTGCTGCACCATGGCCTGGCCTCCACAGTCACCTGACCTAAACCCAGTGGAGATGGTTTGGGATGAGATGGAGCGCAGAGTGACGGCAAAGGACCAATGAGTGCTCAGCATCTCTGAACTCCTTCAAGACTGTTGGAAAACTGTTTCAGGCGACGACCTCATGAAGCTCATGGAGAGAATGAAGAGTGTGTGAAGCAGGAATCAAAGCAAAGCAGGGCTACGTGGAAGAATCTCAATTATTAAACATGTTCTGAGTTATTTCACAAGTTTTTGTTTACTACATAATTTCATACGTGTTCATTCACAGTCTTGATAGCTTCAGTGAGAATGTAAATAGTCATGAACGTAAAGAAAAAGAGTGAGATTATGTACCAGCTGATATCACCAGGACATGTTCGATTTTTTACACATTTTTAAATGTTGTTTTATTTTTTGCAGTTAGCATATTATTCAAAAAATAATTACATCTAAGAAACATAATTTGCAAGATAACATGTTGTGAAACTGCTTATTTAGCATGAGTCCAAAAAAGAAACACCAAAATGAAATTGTTTTTAAGAGAGTTTAGAAAAAGGAAAAAATGAATAACACATAAAGGCAAAAAACAATTTATTTATTTGTATATATGTTATAACCATGCATGTGTGTCATTGTCAGATTTATTTATATAGTGCTAAATCACAACAACAGACGGACACATACATAAGATATGATAAGGTACATTTTATTTATTCCAAAGTCGGGAACTATTTATTTTCAAAAGAGCTTTAATATTTCCCAGCCTCTTACCCAAACTGGTCTCCTGAAACAACCAGAAACTGAACGCCACATTAATGCATGTGTAGCCTAAAAGCAAAGGACAGATAGGTTGTTTAGCTAAAAGCCTTATCAAAACCTCAGTACTTACAATACAAATGTGTATCCATCCACTCTCTTCTGCTTGTGCTTGTCAGGGTTGTGGGGATGGGGGGGGGGGGGGGGGGGGGGGGTTGGAGCCTATCCCAGAGGCAGGCTGCATCCTGGCATTGACAGACTTGGTCACCAGTCTGTTGCAGGGTAACACATAGAGACAGACAGCCATTCACACTCACAATTTAGCAATGTAGAGTGACCAATTAACCACACAGCCCACTAACTGCATGTCTGTGGACTGTGGGAGGAAGCACCTGGAGAGAGCCCACACAAACACAGGGAGAGCATGCAAACTCCACACAGAACGGCCCTGCCAGGGGGGGAATCAAACTCGGGACCTTCTCGCTGTGAGGCAGCAGTGCTCATCACCATGCTGCCAACATGCTCTGCAGTGAGCGTCAGACGATGCTGTTGCACTACTTTCATTTGTAGGTTTAAGATCCAGTTTTCCATGAATAATAGTGACCACACAGCCGTTTTGTTGAGTTGAGTGGAAGCCGTGCACCGCGTGCGTTGTGTTTGACTCTCGCTGCTGCACACAATAACACCATCACCACGGTGACAGATGCTTAGCAGTAACTGCTGTGCTACTGTACTTTGTCACTGGGGCATGGCTAAACACAGACATACATTCTTTTGTTTCGTGCCAGTCTTCAAGCTTGTTTTAATTAAAGCAACACTGCCACTGGTGGTGACTTCAAGTACAGCACGCACATTTCCACTGACTGCTCAGGAGATTCTCATAGCCTCGAGGAGATATTTCCACACTGGCTGGATGAGCTGCATTCAGGTGTTGTCTGCTCTCTCTGGCATTGTCTCCACGATTACTGGCTGGAGCCTGGAGGATGTTTTTCTTCTTGTCTGAGACTTTGTCCTCAGGCTGGACCTGTGAGAGGGCGCAGCTGCAGGAGAAGACACGGGTACGGGTGGTGGAGAGGGTACCTGTTTTAATACTTTGGATTACAACTGTCAGAAACAGAAAAGAAGAAAATGTGCTTCCTTTTTTTCTTTTAACTCAAAGGTGTCAGGAATCGATTGAGAGTATTTCGATTATATAACCTTTAGCTCCGCTTTGGTTCACATCAGTTGGATGCTGTGGTGACACAAGAGTGGGGATTTGCAAGTGTTCACAGAAACACACGATGTGAAATAAGTGGTAGCACTATGTGCTGACTTCACCCTCAACAATGTGAAGTCCAGGTTTAACTTTAAATCCCAGCCGAACCTTGGAAGCATCAAAGCCTTTGTCTACTTTATGGCTAAAGTATAAATAAGACAGCAACCTTCTCGAAACTGGGAAAAATATGCGGTTGTCCGGTGACTGAACTGAATTATTTTCACGTTAGATTGCAGGCTGTTGTGGAGCGGACCAAAAGGAAATTGCTTGCAAAATGTTGTAATTCATTGGAGTCAGTGTGTGTAATAAGCCGATAACATCTGCGATCTTTGCAACAGTGGATTCAACTCAACTGATTTCCTCATTTTGTCATTTTGCAGCTCAATCGCTGTTTGCAGCAATTGTTTCAAATCCATGAAGTTCTGCCTGGACTCTGAATGTAAACACTGAATGTGAATTTCTGTTTAAAGTGAAATCCTGTGTTTTTAGGCAGATTTTCAGTTTTCACCCATTTATCACAGTAAATCTCCAAATTATCACAAACAAATTGCATCTAATTGCAGCGTGAACGCTTTCATTCCCTGGTAAGAGTTTAAATGAGGTGAGATTTGATCAGGTAAAGGATTAGAAAGATGCTGCTGGCTGAGCTGCAGTGTCCTCTTTAGGCCAGCAGGGGTAAGTAATACAAAGCGCCTGCTCAGTTTTTATTCCAGGAACATCAACAATAAGAATCACAATACAGCACAGATTTTCACTTTAACTCCAAGCGGAGACAAAGTGTGTGTGATGCATGAATGATGCAATGTTGTGCTGTTGTGTGATGCAACTTGAAATTCCTGCCTCAGTAAAGGTGCGCTCTGTTCCTGATTAGGTGAAAGATTTGAAAGAGGTATCTGCACTCGCTTCACGATCTGCGCTGTGCTCAGTTAGAGCGGATAGGATCACACGGATGTGAGGATTCACAGAAACCCGCTTCCTCTCCATATGATGAAACGCTGGGTTATTTAATGTCTTCCTGATACCTTGATCCTACTTTTCTTTCTGCTCCAAACGCTTACCATCAATATTTGGATTTCACGGCTCCATTCACCATTAGGCCATGATTTTTCCATTCAGCATGGACGCTGCACTCTATTAATGCATGTATACTCTTTAAAAAGTACATATTTATTAAGTATTAATAAGTGTGTGTGTGTTTAAGGTGTGGGTTAGAATATACAGAGAGGAATAACAGAGTTGTGACAGCTGCACTGGATCATGTAGACACAGGATCACATTCATATATGGAAGTAACAAAACAGGATGACTGACTCCAGAACAGTTTCCAGGAGGTTTGCTGCTGGTGATGGTGGCAGCCCTGGACATTTGGGGAGGGAAGGATAAAAGTAAATACTGGCTTTTACTGTTACTGTGAAACGCCTCGGTGTGTAAGTAAGGGGAAATCGTAGTTTAGATTAGCAAATGCTACAGTTGAACATCACTGTACCAACGTGACACATTCTACCCTAAAGGTTTGTGAACTCTTGAGAATTTTCTGTTTCTGCATACATACAAGGTCTTAAATAATCAGGCCCCATCTTATCTTAATGACCTTGTAGTACCATATCACCCTATTAGAGCACTTCGCTCTCGCTCTGCAGGCCTACTTGTTGTCCTAGAGTATTTAAAAGTAGAATGGGAGGGAGAGCCTTCAGTTTTCAGGCCCCTCTCTGTGGAACCAGCTTCCAGTTTGGATTCAGGAGACAGACACTATCTCTACTTTTAAGATTAGGCTTCAAACTTTCCTTTTTTGCTAAAGCATATAGTTAGGGCTGGACCAGGTGACCCTGAATCCTCCCTTAGTTATGCTGCAATAGATGTAGGCTGCCGGGGGATTCCCATGATGCATTGAGTTTTTCCTTTCCAGTCACCTTTCTCACTCACTATGTATTAACAGACCTCTCTGTATTGAATCGTATCTGTTATTAATCTCTGTCTCTCTTCCACAGCATGTCTTTATCCTGTCTTCCTTCTCTCACCCCAACCAGTCGCAGCAGATGGCCCCGCCCCTCCACTGAGCCTGGTTCTGCCGGAGGTTTCTTCCTGTTAAAAGGGAGTTTTTCCTTCCCACTGTCGCCAAAGTGCTGCTCATAGGGGGTCATATGATTGTTGGGTTTTTCTCTGTATCTATGAAGCGCCTTGAGGCAACTTTTGTTGTGATTTGGCGCTATATAAATAAAATTGAATTGAATTGAATAGAATAATAAGAACCAAATACAAATGGCAGTTTTAACACAACACATCCATTATTGGAATTCTGAAACCTTCCACCTCTATGTTGTTTTCTTGGAAAAGGTCAGGCTGAAATACTGCTTATTGTCACTTATACACTGAAAAAATCTGTTTACACAACAGCTTTGTGTCCTGTTTGTCTGGTCCGATGTAAAAGTGTCCTTTGGGAGTGCAAACCAGACCCTGACTCATTCTAAAATTAGAAAGGCTGGAGGTTTTCAACCATTCTTTCAAGGAAAACTCTTTTCCAGAAACTTCCCTACTGGTAGCAGTCCTTCCATTGCATTGCCATTTGTATTTGCACCTGTTAAAATCACTGAGAAAATTAGCCAATTAGTCCACTGATAAAGCAAAAAGTGTGATGGTCTCAATATTCCAACAAGTGTTTTTATTGAAGCCTGGACTTTGTAACTAGTCTATCAGTGGTACAGATGATCACACATGCTGCTTCATGCCTTCAGTTACAAAATAACTTTTGTGAGGAAGCCTTGAGTTGAGTCCTTTGACATTTGGTGGTTAGAAACCAGGAACGATGATACAGCAGCAACTTTCTTAATCTTTCATAAACTTGCCCTTCAACTCATTCATGTCACCTAAAAGGTAAACCTGTTTCTCCATCACCTGTTCAGCTCTGATGATTCAGTAAGGACATCTCCTGGTTTCATCTTCATGTTTCCCTCTCACCACATATCCAAACCATCATGACCAGCAGCTTTACAGCTGTGGCTCCAGCAACATCAGCTGATACTAGAAATTAATATTAAATGAACTCCTAACAACAGCTGATCAAGCTTAAAACGTGCTGCTGTTGTTTAGCACGACATCAGCTGGTTTCTTCTTTCTGGTGCAAAGTGGGCGATAAACCAACGAGAGAGAAAAGATGATCAATCAGCTGATCATTGATCAGTTTCATGATTTGAATAGCAACAGGAGAGGGAGGGGAGAGAGAGAGGAGAAGAGGCAGCTGTGCAAGCAAAGACAGAATAACTCCAGCTTTGGGTCTTTTTCCATTCTAGCTGAAGTCCAGGACAAACTGTTCATTTTCACCTCAAAACCATTTTCTTCTTCTGTTTGTCTGTGATACGACAGCTTTTCAGAGCATTGCCCAAGCAGGGGGGGGGTGGGGGTGTATCCATGTCGATCACGACCAATTGGCCAGTCCACCACCTTTCATTGTTTATACCAAAACAAAAGACAAAAACAAAAACATTGGCCCATAAAAACAAAAAATCACCATCGGTCCACACACCTCTAAATACAACTCGCTTCATCCTGTAAAATAAATTTTAAGGTTTAATCACCAAGACTTGAACCCCTGAACTCATCAGCAAAGTATTTCTGAGGTCATAGATCCAGAGAACTGAGGGCTGTACATCCCTCTACAACAGGGGTGTCCAGCTCCAGGCCTCGAGGGCCGGTATCCTGCAGGTTTTAGATCTCACCCTGGGTCAACACACCTGGATCAAATGATAAGTTCATTACCAGGAATCTGGAGAACGTCAAGACATGTTGAGGAGGTCATTTAGCCATTTAAATCAGCTGTGTTGGATCAAGGACACGTCTAAAACCTGCAGGACTCTGGCCCTCGAGGCCTGGAGTTGCCCACCCCTGCTCTGCAACCATGCTGGCCAATAGAAACGCTGCAGGTTTAACACACTTCCCATTTAGCTTTACATAAGCGACACCCACCTTCTATATACAGTCTAATTTGTACAGCACCACTTAGTGCATCACTGCAGTGTGCATCAACATTAATGTGGTGCATTATCAGGTAAAGAACGGGATGTGTGCACATTTATATGGAGTGTGATTCATAAATGGAACATGGCGTGCATATGTGCAGAGGCATGCTTGATCCATAACAACTACCACCCTGACAGTTTATGGAAACGATCCCATTACAGCAATTTGCTGCATGGCTGCTACACTTCCTCATCCTCCTCTTCGTTATGCAGGTGGAGACGGATGCTGTGGCCACTGATCAAACGCCGGTCCGGCCTATTGATTAAGAGGATTGATGCGGTTGAGGTTGAAAACATGACTCACCTTCCATGCTCTGTGCATAAAGAGACCGCTGTTGTGGGCAGAAGCATATTCGACACTCGAGGCTTTCAGCAAACCTCAACAAATCGCCCCTAATGTGTTTTCAGAAGATGCACTCGCCACCATTACATTTACATTCATTTGGTGGTTTGGGTCTCTCGAAAACAAACCGCAGCACTGCCAACCACACAAAACAAGCACTTGAAGGGAAGTCGAATCTTTGCACAGCTCTTTTGCTTTCAGTTCAACTGAAACCAATCAGAACAACTGCAAAAGCTGTATCCTGGTAGAATTACCCGAGACTCAACATATGTTGCTCCGTTTCAGTGGAAACCAGAATCAACTGAATCAAAATCATATGAAAAGTCAGAGTTAAGATTATTCCCTTTTTTCTGTCTTAACAGCATGTTTCAATTCATTTCAATTTTGCAATAGAACTATACACTGCCAAACAACAACCTTTTTTCCATCGACCACCCAACACAGATCCTTTATGGTTGTTTAGAGGATGCATAGTTTGTGCCATTCCTGCTCTAATGTCGCTGGTATGTGTCTGTGCGCTGTCAGCTCTGCACGGAAGCTGAGAAACGCCGTGAAGAAACAGGCTGAAGAGAACAAAGTGTCACAATATAAACACGACCATCCACAATCCTGACAGGTGTAACAGGAAGCGTGGCAGGGTACACCGCGAACAGGTTCCCAGACTGTTTCAGGGCGAACACATAGAGACAACCACTCACACCCGCAGCCATGCTATCACCAACTAGCCGAACACATATGTCTTTGAATTGTGATGAAGCCAGAGAACCCAAGAGGAGAAAATGCAAACGGCACACAGAAGGACCCCGGCCGACCTTCCTGCAATGAGGCAACATCACTGTCACACGATCATGTCACCATGCAGCTTGAACGAACTACACTTAGTCATTCGTGGTAAATGTTAACGTCCGGCGCCGCATCAAATGTCAACAAACAGAATGTAGTTTTATCCAAAACACTGTTGCATGCATGCACCCTGATCACCAATGATCCTAAAGACAGGAAGTCAACGGATGATTCTGGTTTGTTTCCATTCAGCGTGGCTTTTGAAAGTTCGCAGTTGATCTGGAATGAAACAGAGGGACTGATCGCTTTCTCGGTGCAAAGTTCAGCATGACCAAGAGCCAGCATATCTGCTGCCATGTCAAAATAACCTGGAAGGTTCCTTTAAACCGAGAGTATCAAACTCACTGTACAGCCCAGCTTAATCTGTACAAGCACAATGTAAGAGTGTATGGTATTCATTTTATTTCTGTTTCCATTTTTATGATTCAAACTATTAAAATCAAGAAGTACATTTTTTAAAAACAAACTTACTCCGCTGTAGTAATGCTAGCTCGATCACACCAGGAACACAAGTGTTTTTGTTCATTTTTTAGCCTGTGGGTCATATGTTTTGACTCTTCTGTGCTATAAATTATTTGAATGTAAATAATAAATACTCTAATGCATTTTTAAAGGAGCCTGTATGAACTTATATATCTGCCTGCTCTTAAATCTTT
Organism: Neolamprologus multifasciatus; assembly: GCF_963576455.1. Classification (NCBI taxonomy): domain Eukaryota; kingdom Metazoa; phylum Chordata; class Actinopteri; order Cichliformes; family Cichlidae; genus Neolamprologus; species Neolamprologus multifasciatus. The sequence continues at coordinate 2,259,282 of NC_140449.1, forward strand.
GTGTTTTCACTTTGCTTCCTGAACATCTGCAGTTAATTCCTGGCAAATAACTTAAATTGTATGACACACGACTGTTTATGCGTTATGACCACAGTCTAACTGTGTCTCTGTACAGTGAGAGCTGTGCGGGCTGACAGGAAGCGAGCTGATTACAGAAAAAGCGTCTCAGTGGCAAACACCTGCGTGCTGCTGCAAACGTAAATTCACGAGGAAGACCATAAATGTACCACGACACTCTCAGGTTGTTAATGACGTTGCTGCGCTGCTGCTGACGTCGCCCGACGTGTTAGTCCTAAATTTATTAAAGCCTTCTTTTGTTTACGCCGTCAGACCCAAAACAAGCCCGTTGGTTTTCAAAATAAAAGCACCACTTCCGCGTGTTATGCCTAGACTGAACAGAATAAACAGTTCTGTAGTTCTTATTCTGTGGAAGTGTCATAGTGTCGTGTGACTGTTTACACTGTAATATGGGAAATGTTTAGTACATGTACCGACTAATACATAAAGTCTTAAGCAAAGATGACACTGCTGTGACGTGTGTGCTGCATTATTTCAATAAAGCAGAAGATTCAGTCTCAGCTGATAGCTCAGCAGATAGCACACATGCACAACATCACATACTGTAGTATATTGGGCAGATTTGCACACTGTATAATAATGCTGCAAAAATGTCTTCAGAATTTGATAAGTTAACTTTTCTTAAGAACATTTAAACATGTAAAATAACCTTAGAAATAATGATGACAACAACAACAGCAATAATAAAAGA
>NC_140449.1:2260250-2692750 GCF_963576455.1 Neolamprologus multifasciatus
GGCTGCCGGACACTGGCGCCACCGGGCCCTCTGACCACCACCAGTAGGTAACGGGTGAAGTGTCTCGCCCAAGGACACAACGACCGAGACTGTCCAAGCCGGGGCTCGAACCGGCAACCTTCCGATTACAAGGCGAACTCCCAACTCTTGAGCCACGATCGCCCCAATTATCACTGTTAGTGTTCATCTTCAAAGTAAATACTTAAAAATAAATACAAAGCTTGGATAAAACCTGGAGGTGTTGGTTACTCTTGCAGTTTTTCTACAAACAAACCTGTTGAAGCATTATCTAAGCTTTAATTTGAATAAGAATATGTTAACCCCAAAGGGGTCACTTAAAAAAATGCTGTAGCATCATCACTGACACGTGCAACATGCACATTTAAGCAGCTTACAAAAGTAGGCAAAACTCATTTTATTGCACTCTGACTCTATCTCTGAAAAAATGCCATCATCTACCGTCATCTCTGATGAACTTCAGGATTCTCTTCTTCTAGTGAGTTCCTGTTAGTTTGCCCCAAACCAAGAGATGAGGATGGAAAGGACCAGCTGTGAAATATAACTTTAACTTTAATTCCACTGATAAATCTAAATATGTTCTTTGAGAAAGAGGGGGTCTGCGGACATTGTAAGTTCTGTATGTAAGCACCTCTTGAAATCGGATGATTCTTTTTGATACACTCAGTCTATAGTGTTACAGATAACACTACTCAGAAGTATCTACAGCATGTAAAATCAACATTAGAGTATTACATTAACTAATCAGTCATTATAACATAACTTGTGTGATTCTGAATAAGAAGTACTTTTATTTGAGATACCTAAAATGTATATTATTATTTGTGCTTACTTATATAAATGCATAAATTGCCACTTTGTAAAACAGCTATTTAATAACATTAAACTACTGCTAAAGAGGCTTTGGTGCCTGGTGCCTCTGTGATGTGTAGTGGGGAGTTAAACTCGGAAAAGGCTTTATTTTGAAACTTCTGGGCGGAAGTCCCCGTGCGCCTGCCTAGCTTGGCAGCTAGCCTGCGCAGCAAGTCTCCTTGCCGCCGCTGCTAAAACGGTTCAGTGCAGGACTTTCTCCTCCATCACTTCCTTCTACTGAGCAATGTGTTGTGAGGCAGGGGGGTGTGAGGAGCGCCACTCTTCACTGCTTCACGCGGCTCGGGAGCCATGGCGGAGGGGGTACTGAGGACGACCCAGCGGCCGGAGCACAGCGGGTCACCAGGAGCGGCTCAGCACACAAGGAAGGACCCACGTTCTCACCTGCAGCACAGCCTCTAGAACCGTTACTGACGGAGTACAATGGTGACGTCTGCTAAACTTTTCCGCACATCCCCAGCTTTGGTCACGCGCGGCCGCTTTAACTTTTCACCAACTGGCAGTTGTCGATTCTCGATGGTATCGTAGCGACGCGGAGTTTGGCGTGCTTTTCTCTTCTTCCAGGACGTGTGTCCTGTAAAGCCATCTGCCTCGGGCGGAAATCTGGCGTACTGTCCCGCCGTGAGCTCGCACAGCGCCTCGTTAATATTTCAAAGCCGAATCAGTAGAGGTTAACATGGGGGCAAAGCAGAGCAGCCCCACTGCTAACCCAGCTGCTAACGGACGGACCAGAGCCTACTCCGGCTCGGACCTGCCCTCCAGCACGTCCGGCAGCAGCGCTGGCAGGACTGCCGCCCGGGGGGCGAGGTACCACGGTGCGTCCGGAGCCTCCGGACCCAGCACCAGCCAGCAGATCGGAGCCAGGGCCAGGTCTGTTGGGGGCTCGAGTTTAAGACCCCACTCTGGCATTAACATTCCCAACAGCGGCGGGGGCTACAGCTCCCCGGAGTCCGGCGGCAGCAGCCCAGAGGAGGCGGCGGACAGGGAGCGCTCGGGCGGAGGGCAAGAAGTTCCCCGGCTGTTGATTGGATCATTACCAGCACACCTTTCGCCTCATCTGTTCGGAGGTAAGAGCGCAGAGCCGCTCCGCTGCTGTGGTGACGCTGCCGCACGGCTGTTTACAGCAGGGTACAGCGGAGAGGTTAGGACGGGGGGCGGTGGTAATCAAACAGGGTTCATTGATCGCTAGAAACGTAGTATTACAGTCAGCTGGTACTACACGAAGCAGAACTGATGTAGGTCAGTTAGCGTTATGCCAAGGTGCTCCTCAATCCGAGGGAGAGTCAAATGATCGCAGAGGCAGTCACCGGATCACCGGTGAACACGCACCGTGTTCGTTACCTCATCTAAACTTTACAAGATTAACGAAAACCAGAGGTCAGCTCCTTCCAAGAAAAACGATCAGACTAAACGTGGAGCAGGTTTAAGTGAATGTAAAGCTTAAATAAAACATGTTTGTTTGGTTACTTTTGCAGTCGCTCTAGAAGCAAGACTCAAATCAATGCCCACATCTGTCTTGGTGAAGCCTCTACGCAGTTATCTTTCAATTATAAGTGACAGGAGCAATATTTTGCCCTAATAATAATAAATGATGACATTAATTGAGCTGCATTGATGTTACATACTGTTCCTCTGGTGTTACTGTTGAGTCTTCAGTAATGAATGAAAAAGATGCATTAAAAGGTTTGATTCCAGTTAGAGTAAATATGACAGGTGAATCCAAAAGTTATGGTCAGGTGGAACATTAAGTGGTCATCATTAGAGTGAGGAAGAGGAATTATCAAAGATGGGCTTATTGTGTGTCAGCCACAAGTCGTTATTGTCAGTGGTACCTGTGAATGTGAAGCCTGCCAACTAAATCCTCCCACATGACTTTATCAGCTAACATTAGAAACCATCAGCAGATACCTGCAGACTAGCTAAGTATGCGTGTAGCCATCAAGATGTCACCCACTGGTTAGTGATGTCCAGTTAGGAAGCCTAAAGCTGCTTTTGCCATGTGAGGAGGGAGGGGTGGACATTTATTGGCTAATAACATGTCAGTCATGGGTGTTTTGGACAGGGGTTGGGAATGCTGGTTAAAGCCCTTTTATACTGGCGATGCTGGGCCAGACTAATACTGGGGTTTTAAGAGCGATACCATTTCAGTATTCCAATACGTTGAGTCAGACACATGAAGCACACAGACACACAAACCATAAACATATTTGCCTAACATTTGTAATAGCCATAAAGTTATGCCCGTGATTGCAGTTATTTATTTACTCGTTTACGCTCTGCCCAGCTCTACAAAAAAATTACAACTTTTTATTCAGAATGATACAAAATCAAAGTTTGAGGCTCTGGAAAGTGTTTCCAAAGGTCACGGCCAACCACTGTTTTCTCAGCAGTGCTGTTAAACCGCAGGTATTTGACTGTGTGGCCATTAAAAAGTGCTGATTTTTGACATTTCTGTGTCTGTGTTCACCTTCTAAACTGTCTGTGGTGATCTGACCAGCTTGCCAAACAACTTGTTAAGACTAGTTAATAGAGGTGGGAATCACCATACATCCCACGATACGATATTATCACAATACTTAACGCACGATACGATATTATTGCAATTTTTTGCAATAATATTTTTTTATTTTGCGATATTCAGATTCTGTACATAAAGTTAAACTTTATCAATATTCATTTTATCTAATATCAAAGTCTCACACTCAGTCTTTCTCTCATTTCAGTTTTATTGTTGACAAACTGAACGGTTTGTATTACAGTCTAGTCCAACTTAACTGAATCAACCATCTGGTACAATTATAGCTATTCTGAACTATGCAGTTTATGAAAACTATGCAGCCCCTTCAGCAACTGAAGAATTTGAAAGTAAATTAAAACAAAATATAATTTTACATTAAATAAAAAAGTTTTAAACTTAATTAAAATAAAACATGTCTTAAATTAAAATAAGTAAACTGTCATGTTTATTAAACACATTTGGACAGTGAAGGAATGTCAGGATTCTTGCTCAGAAAAAGGATCAACATGCTCTGAAGTCAGAGCACAAAAACCTTTTTGTAACAAAATATCGATTTCTGCTGTCCCTGTATCCATACATTATTAGCAAACAAAATATCACCATGCTACACAGTATCCATTTTTCCCCACCCCTACTAGTTAATGTGATCCGTGGCACACATCAAACTGTGCAGCTAGCATTTTCTTTTACTGTAAGGGCCAACATGGAGGAAGTTGGTCACCCAGCTGTAACTTTACCGCCAAATATGTTTCTGAACAGTCTTGTGTTTGTGTCACAGCTTCGACTGAGCACAAGTTAGAAAGCTGACTGCAGTTCTCTGAACAGTGTCAGCGTTAATGGTTTCATGAGGTAAACGGCACCTTATTCTAAGCTCGACGTTGTTACAGCGATCCAGAGCCTAGCTTAGCTTCAAAGCAGCGGTATGAATTAGCGATGAAGATGCTGGCCCCTGAGTGAGCGGCTCCTGCTGGCTTTAATGACAAATAATGTGTGATGATGACTCATTTGAGCCAAGTGCTAAGATAAACAGCGCGAGCCTCCTTGTGAATGTGCTCTTCTTGGTTTCATTGATCGGCTGTGAGGGCTGTTGTGACTAATCTTCAGACGCTCTAATGCTTCGTGACCTGAGATTGATCGGGGAACTGGGGCAGAGGTCAGATACACAGCTCGGCATGTGGCACGGAGGGAGTCGGTCTGGGAGCTGATTGTCAGCGCAGGTGAGGATCGGCTGGGTGATGCTCTCGGTGAAAACGATTCACATGGCGCAGCACATCATCCAGCACGAGCACAGTGAGTGTGTGTGCTTGTGTCTGTCCACAGAAGGAGTTCATTCGGGGAAGACAATAGAGCCATTTGAGATGCATTGCCCTTCTCCTGGAGAGTATTTAGCAGCAGGCGGTTCAGGCTGGACACTTTCCAGAAGGCATCGTTTTTATATTTATTTACTAGCGTTTGCTGTTGTGCTGTCTGTCAGAACAGTGACAGGTTTTATGCCTTGATCTGATCACAGAATCTGAAGATGTTAAGACAGATCAAACCAATCCAGGCGAAAATAACCTCAAGTAAAATAAAATCAGTCATCTGTCTGATAAAAGTACCTTTTAAGAAGATATTTAAAAGAAGTCCCAGACTCAGCCGGTCTCGTGTCCTCAGGCAGGCCCGGGGGCTGCTCTGATAAAAGACCTCTGCCTCAGGACTACTCACTACATGCTGGCTTGTCGTCTTGTGTGTGTGAGGTCAGAAATGTAGGACTGAAAAAGGCCAAGGAGGAAATAATAACGTGGTTGACACTGACAGCCGGAAAGTTTAATGTCAGTGATACAAGCAGATCAATGCATGTTAAGTTCATGCAGCTTAAATCATGTGTGAAACGCTCTCTGTATGTTTAACAGTCAAAATAGATCCTGTCTGTTTGTGCTGCTCAAAGTGTTCAGATGATTCGGCTGGTGAGTCACGTAATGAGCGCTGAGCCCCGGAGGGCAGAAACAACACTGCAACTTGTTGGACCCTGACAGTTTGTAGAAGCTGAAGCATGCCAACATTTCATTGGTTTCATTCTTATCACCTCTGAAACGGAGGGAAAAACCGATGTGATAAAACTCGCAGGTATCGTTTGATCCATGTGCAGCTGTTGCTTTCCACTCTCTGTGTTCATACAACACTTTGCATTTTATCATTATTATTCATCTCTGACACTTTTCCACAGTGTGTCTTTTGTGCTGTTTATTCCCCTGCTGATCACAGCAGATGGCCCCGCCCCTCCCTGAGTGGTTCTTCTGGAGGTTTTTCCTGTTAAAAGGGAGGTTTTTCTTCCCACTGTTGCCAGGTGCTTGTTCATAGGAGGTGGGCATTTACTCAGTATTATTGTAGATAGAGCAGGGCGATATGGCCAAAAATATTTATCACGATATATATTTGAAAATTTGCGATAACGATATAACTGACGATGTAATTGATGCGAGACAAAATACAACTCCACAACTTTACTAGTGCAAAAAAACCACATCCATTTATTTTCACTTAAACAAGCAGCTGTTTTTTATGTGCATTAAAGCTATATAAAAATTTAACAGTGCAAATGCAAATTCTTTGCTGAAAGTTTAACCAAAAGGCATTTCCAGTAGAAATGGGCTGACATATCCTGAGCATAACCAGGTATAATATCCACTGAAGTTAAAAAGAGGTGCTTTGCTACATTAAACTGCAGTGTGCCAAATAAAAAAGTCAAATACGTATTTTTCGGACCATAAGGTGCACGGGATTATAAGACACATTAAGGAAAACAAAGCAGTCAGATAAATAAAACTTTATTCAACTCACACTTCTTGCTTCCTCCACTTCTGTACCATTGATTCATTAATGCTGTATTCTATCACAGCTGCTCTATTCCCACGTCGTTGCAGTATATTAATGACTAACCTCGTATTGTGGAAGGATTATCTCAGTTGTTCTCCTGAGTGAAGTTTGGTCCGTTTACAGCATCCTGCTATGCGATTGCATTTGTCTCTAACCATCAGGAACCTTCACGTTAACTTTTATCGAGTGGAAAAAAGTTAGCATTCATCCTGCAGCTTCACTGTTTATGTTATGCTAACATAGCTGTGTCGCTAGCGATCACGTAGCACATCATTATATACCACCTAGCCCAACTTCATTAACCCTACAAACGTCACTGCTGTTTAGTTTTCTGTCTTCATTTATGTTGGAAGTGATAGCAGAGCTGTACGTTTGAATTTTTCAGAAATCTCTCAGTCAGAACATGCTACATCCTGTTTAGGTAACTAGCAAAACTAGCGAGCTAACTTCGGCTAGCTTCCTGCTAACTTCTAACTCCGGAGTTTAGGACCCAGATTACTCCCAGATTTATGAGCACCTTAGTCCGACATATACGGCATTAACGGCCCGCTTGCATATCGTACAAAAAAATGTGCTTTGTTGTGTATCTGACGGACAAACACCAAACCAGTTCCACATCACTGGAGCTGCACCATTTTTACAAACTAATTCTGGTTCATCCGTTTCACTCAACGATCCGCTTTCCCCCTTCTCATTCTCCGTTGCTGCCATGCTTTTTCGGCCATGTGCGTATGAAAACATGCGCGTTTTACTCATATTCTATCGCGATATTTTATTTTCTTATTGTTGCCTAACATTGTACCGGTGTTACCGTGAACGGTATGATATGGCCCAGCCCTGGTTGTATAGTCTTCACCTTACAGTATAAAGTACCTTGAAGTAACCCTTGTTTTAATTTGACACTATATAAATAAAACTGAATTAAACAAATCTGCACTTCAGCATCTAGAGAATGTTTACACTGCTACCAGTACAAAGGTACAGTGTGTATTTTGGAGCTGGACGGGTCAGTAACAATCCTGCTATTTCAGACTAAAGGCCAAGCATTTTAGTGTAGTCCAAGTAAAAAGAATATGGAGGTGGAAATGATCAGACTCACTTTAAACAATCTGATTATAACAGCCTTTAATGTAAATCGATGTTTTTATTTGATTTGAAAGAGGAAAAACTGAGCAACTGAATTTGACAGTGTCAGAAAACAACCCCTCCTGTGGACACGTCACTGTCTGAAAGCTTTGGCACATTTGTCACTGACATTTACACTAATGCTGGTAAATCTGCTGTCAGCTGATCCATCCACATGGTGGTTCCACCTATCAGACTCTATTTAATAATAATATTATTGATTATTATTTAATCTGTTTAATAGTAGAGTTAGTAATCACATTATAAGCATATTAAAAGTGTGTTGCAATAATATTTAAAGAGACAGCAGTTATGGTCGAGGCTGTTTACCTGAGGTTGTAAGCAGCAGGTGGATAACATGATGGATGATTTTGTATCTAAACATGAACGATAATATTAATGTTACTGTTGGAAAAGTCTGCGTTAAACAGATAAATACGAGGAAAGGGTTCACAGATTATACGTTTCCATCTTCTTTAAGTTGCCAATCTGTGTTAGTGAATGGGAGCTAGCAAATGTTTACAAGGTATGAAAAATATCTATATGCATAAATTATTATCAAATAAACCAAGAGATAAAACACTGCAACTTCACACATTCGTAGTAATACAGGAAGCATATCTTTTTACATGAGACTCCCTCAACTTTGACACATAGCACCAGTGTGTCTCACCATTCTAAGCTTTAGCATGACAAAGGCTTTTTATCCTCAAGACAGCATGTCACTCTGTCTCTCCATCCATTGACCAATGTGCTGAGGATGGAAATGCTGAGAATCATAATGCCAGGGTACTGAATGAACTGAATCAGGAAGTTTTGGGTCATTGTGTTTGACAGTGCTCTTCATGAAAAGACCAAATGGAGGAATATCCTCTGGAAGAATAGTACACATCCTTCCTGTAGTGTTGCAAAGACTTTAATGGCAGGAAGCAGAGAAACTCTTATTTGAAACCTGTCGTGTCTGCATTGAAATTTCTACTGCAAGTTAGCGCTGTTCCATATCATTTCATCCATAGTACTGAATATAAACTTTTACATAATATAAAAGTTTCTTATCAATATATTGATTACAGAGTGACCACGTGTTTACGTTCTCTGGATGCACAAACACAAACAGATAGCAGACAAGTCCATGCATGTCAGTCAGCAGTGGCTCTGATGAATTATTAAACTACTCCAAGAACTTCCAACAAAGCACAAAGAAAATTGTTCATGTTAAAGATGGAAACTTGTTTCATCCACTGAGGCGGAATCGCTGTCAGGTCCAACCAGGAGGAGATGCCAGCAAGCTGGTGATCGTGATAGAACCTGGAGGCTATCTCACCACCCCTACCTACACCTGCTACCAGCTGTGTCTGCATCAGTGCTTCAGACTGTGGTCGTATATTTCAGTTATTAGGAAAGAGGAGGTGATTGTTGCATGATGTGAGCTTTGCATAACATGCTGTGGTGTTTACCTGCAGTTCATTCAGAGCAGCAATCAGACCTACATCACAGGAGCAGATTGATTATCATCCACAGGGAGAACATGTTCATGCATCAGAGAATTTGAACTGATTTATTTGGACTCGCAGGTTTTTGTTCAAAATAGGAGAAAGTCGAAGAGAAAGAAAAGCAGCACACACTGTGGTAATCGTTGCTTTCTGCACAGGCTTGGCTCGTTTTAAACGAGTCTGAGCCAACCCGCCTTCCCACCGACTTCCTACTTGAATTTGTCTGTGAGCGGGAGGAGCGAGAACAACGGTGCAGTATCTGTAAAACCTGTGAACCAAACATTTACCATTTCGGTACATTTTTCGTAGTACCTTTAGTCTTTATTATTTTGGCGCTGTATGTGAGTGCACGTGAGCGTGTTTACTAAAACACATTCATGCACCGAGCACCACACACACACGTGTCAGGTTGTGTGCACAGGTTGTTAGTGCGAGTGCGAGTCAGCAGACAGGAGTGTAATAATTAACTTGGCTCGTTCAGTATCCTTCTTCTATGATGGCCGCATGCACGGATCAGTAGCGTGCACACACATACACACACATTTAAACTTGTCTGCAGGCTGTGTTAGCAGGTGGTGCGATGGCTTTATTAAAGGTGCTGGATCTTCATTTAAAGAACAGACTGGTGGATATGCAGCAGAGCAGCTTTGCCACACTCAAGCCAAAAACAGTGTGGAAGAGTCTGTTTTTGCTGAAGAGTATGCAACGCTGACAGAAATGTGATGCAAATGAGGAAGAGAGCTTTAAATAACTTCTATAGTGGTCTGATGAGCAGCATGACACATTCATGCTGTGTTTGTCTCAAACACAAACGGATGTGTTTGTGTCTTAGTGTCAGAACCACAGACTGTATATAAAAGATGGACATAGCTGCCATGGCGCTATGAAATGAGCCGATGGTTTTGGCCCCTGTGTTTTGGAATGTCACTGTTGGGCCAGTGGGTGAGATTAGATATTAAAAATTAAATTTGATAATGCTGTCAATCTCGGTTAGCAAGCTGCATTCATAACATCTTTGCTAATTGGCATTTGCCTGAATAGCATATTCACCCCTAAAAGCCGTCGGGCTGAGGACTACATTGCCCAGATGTTGTATGGAATTGCACTTTGTGAATACTTGTGCTATGGAGGCAGGAGTTAGCTGTGTTTGTTTTTGTCCCAGACTGTGTGGTGTAATAGTTTGTGAATTTAAGTGGCTGTTTCCTGCCCTGGATTACAAATACCACGCAGCATTCTGACATTATTTGTGTTCCTGCAGAAAACCTTTAAAGTGGGATCAGTCAGTAATGGAGCCTCTTTCTGCCAATCCAAGCAAGCAGATAAAAGCTGCCACGTATGCTCTTTTTTTTCACTAGTACCTGCTCTGCTCAGCTCAGCTCAGTTTTTTGGGGGTTTGCATTAGGTGGTAGTACCAGCCTACTCAGCTGGGGTTCCAAGGCGATCCAGAAATGTGACCTCAAGAGACTGCATGCCACCGATTGGCCAGTACGCAGCGTCAGTCGATGATTCACGAGAGTGACTTCTTTACAGAAATCAGAACCGCCATTTTTGAAACCCGGCAACAAGGGAAACAGCTGCAAAAAGTCAACACTGTGGTCCAAGCAGCAGGTGTACCATCGCCTCGACCTCCGGCTTTGTTGTGTGTTTGTGTTGCATACAAAGATGTCACAGGTTAGGGCTGCTCGATATAACGATATATATCGGATGACGATATAAAAACGTCTATCGTTTCATTTTACGCTATCGTTTGTTTCGTGGTGTCGCAAAATAAACTGTTTACGGCAACATTTGTTCATGGTTTTGATGTCACTGTAGTTATTAAGTTCTCTCTTTCTCTTATATTTAATATAACCACACTACAGACGGACAAGCGCCTGTTTTTATGCGTTGTCGTTGGCAACAACAACGGTAAAACCCTTTCCACATAAACCTTTCACAATAAAGCTCAAGATCCTGTTGAGACTTTTCAAAATAAACCGAATCACGTGAGAGATGCAGAGTATTTACGGATCAGAAGTAAAAAAGAGCCGCCAGGTGCTAAAAAATAAAGCTTAGACTCAAACGTTAGAACAGGCTTTTCCCCGCAGCACGCCGTGTAATGAATACTCACAAAGAAAACGGCGCCGTTACAACTTATGTCTAAAAATGTGTCGTTTCATGCATCGGTTAAAACACTCGACTCCAGCTACACGACGCGCAGCTGGAAACACTTCACGCAAGTCGAGCTGCCCGAGATTCACAGAATTTACAGAAAATGTTACATTTTTGTGATTTATATCGTTATCGGACGATAGATGTCTTATATCGGGATATGAGATTTTGGTCATATCGCACAGCCCCGTCACAGGCTTTTGGACACATTGCTATAATGACCTCACGCACACATGAGCTACTCAGTTTTAATGGAAAGCGGCCATAGCAGCTGAGGAGGTACCAGCTGAAACACTTACCAGCAAATCTGCATATTCCAGTCTGGTCTCAGTTGAAGCTCACGTGTTATTGATGCTCCCAGAGAGCAGCCTTTATGTGCATCCTTTTTTTTCCCAATAAGCTACTTTTAGTGATTACACTTTAATCTGAAGTTTAGGTCTGATTGAACCAGGTGCCAGCAGCAGTAGCTGCTTAACATTTAACAATAGTAAAATAAAATAATCTTCTATTTTTGCAGGATCTGCACAATATTGTCTCATAATAACACTAAAAATGGGTTTCTACCTTGGGTGAAGCTTCTTAACCAGCTGCTTAAAGTCCTGTTTGTCAGTCATTCCCATCCACCCTTTGCTCCTCCTGTGATATGGAGCGCAGCTAGCGAGGGTTCCAGCGGTGTTTGGTCATGTGTTTACATTCTCACCAGCTGCTAGCGTCTCCTTCGTATCCTGGTTTTACTCGTCACTGTGTTTTTGCCTGAAGTGGTCAAACGTGTTTGTTGTTTCCACCTAAAGGTGAAATACTTTAAGCTTTGTTGGAGGTTGTTGATCGCTGCCTTTTAGGTGCTCAAGCTGATACTTGGCTCTCAGACATGCCCAGACTTGTGTTGTTGTTGAGTGCACTAGGGAGTGCAAAGCCATATGACATAATAATTTGACATTTTTATACTATCTAAAAATGCGTATTGTCACAGATGATATGATATGCCTCAAAACTATCCAGTGCATGTAAGGTTCTCGATAAAAACCCTTTAATTCCAACGAGTAGCGGTCATTTTTCACAAACCACAGCACAACCACTGACTGAGAACTTCTGTACGGCTGATTCAGTTATATATTAAAATCCTCACTGCAAAAAGAAAAAAAAATATTTGTTTTTACTGCCAGGAGTACAGCGCTATACAAATGCAGGCCATTTTACCATTTTACAGACTTTTAAATGATAAAACAGAAAATTCTGACAGTATGTTGGTCTGTGCTGCTTACAGATAGTCCCTTTAACTTTAACATGTTTTCTGTACCATTAACGGACCTTTCTGTAATAGTAAAATGTGAAAACTACCATTTACAGGTGTTTCCTTTCACTGTAACTCTTTAAATATACGTTACAGTTACAACCTAATTAAATGAATCTGTGCTTAGTACACAACACTGGTACATTTAATGACTCGTGTGTTTAATGTGAAATATCCTTTTATTCTTCTCAACTCAAAAACGATACCAAAATATAACGACAGAATCCATTTGACCATAAAATGACTCAACAGCTGATACATGAATAATAAATATCAAAGTCATAATCTTTACAATCTGAGCATTTTATTTTTCCTGATGTCAGTTTGTAGATTTGTTCATATACATGTATTCAAGTGGCAGTTTTCATCAAACAGGATACGTCACACACATTTACACACATTTCATTTAGCAATAAGCAGAGTACCTTTAAACTAGAATCATGGCTGTGCTTGTTTGTTTTGTTCTCTGTGTTACGTCTGTATAACGTCCAGTTTTACTGGGTACGCCCAAAGAACACAGTGATGTCTGACACACCAGCAGCATCTGTCAGAGGCATTTACTGCGCTGGTTTGTGGCATTTTGGGGCTGATGCAGGTTTTATGGGAGTAAAAAAATAACAATATTCATATTTCAGCTACACAGAGCCATGAAATATGAGATACTACTTGTGACCTACACGGATTGCATTGCCCATTTTTTCCTCTGTCATTCTCCAACTACAAAGCTCCTGTTATTCCTCTTCACTTCACTAACATGTATCAGAGTCTTTGTTTTGATGTATTGGGTGGGTTCTCCTGTCCCCACAACCTGCTCTGTTTCCCCCCCATCCTCTGTCACCACCAGCACGGGCACCTTGTCTTCAGACTTTTACTTCACCTTAGGGCTGCTCGATTATGGCAAAAATGATAATCACGATTATTTTCACTGAGATCTCGATTATTTGACGATATTTATTTAACAATAACAATGTTGAATAATGACTTTAAAGATTGTCAAAAAGAATATAAAATAGTGTGCAAATACTGATAACAGTGCAAATGTTTAGTGAACTTTGCAGTGTTGCTCTGTGGTGCAGCTACGACACTGTAGCAAAGTTTACACACTGTGTCTACTTGATCCACGTCTGACTCATGAACCCATAATGTTTCCACACCACTCAAGTTTTTACCTCTTTTCAACCAACAGCAGTCACTCTCCTCTCCAAATAACTTCTGCTTAGCTTTCCGAGCTTCCCTCGGGTCCTCTTAATCAGCGGTCCCCAACCCCCGGGCCTCGGACTGGTATCGGTCCGTGAGTCATTTGGTACCGGGCCGCAAGAGTTGAGGCTCAGGTGTGAAATGTATAGTTTTCAGGGTTTTTATCAGTTTTCAGCGTTATTTTGTTATCATTTTTATCGTTTACTCGGTTTTCCTTGGTCTTTTCACGTGTGTTATGAATAAATCTTCTTTTTTTTGGTACCGGTACTAGTTTTATTTTGTTGTATTTATCCGCGACACCTTAAAGGCCGGTCCGTGAAAATATTGTCGGGCATAAACCGGTCCGTGGCGCAAAAAAGGTTGGAGACCGCTGCTCTTAATTGTTGTGACACGTGTTCGAAACGCAGAGAGGTGCGCTCGAGTTGCCACACGGAGCAGCGCGAGAGTAAAGCACGAGGGAGGGGCTAATAATCAGCTCAGTCGTTTTTAATGATCGTTGAAAAGCCCAGATCATAATCGAGATTAAAATTCGATTAATTGAGCAGCCCTACTTCACCTTAATAGCATTAGCATTACTCGTCTGAGTATCCTGAGCATTAACATTGTTAACTTTTAGAGCCCAACAGATTTATTGGCAGGCTGATCTTATCGATCATTAGAAACTATTATCCTGTCTATCAGACGGCTGCCCCACCCTGAACCTGGTTCTGTTCATCCCACTTTCACCGAGTGTTTGCTCGTAGGGGTCGTCTGATTTTCTCTGTATTGTTGAGTTTTACAATATAACCTTGAGATAACTATTAGTGTGATTTCCCACTGTTAGGTTGAAATTGTTAAATGTTGTCATTGTGTTACTTAAATTTGTAAGTCTTAGTTCACACTGTATGATCAAAGACACTCCTGTTTCTATTGCCCTCCCCAGCCTGTCGAATGGTGGGGGGGCTGTAGTGTTTTATTACAGGCACATCCTACGTGAGGGTCCTGTCTTCTTGTTTAGTAAACTTCCTGCCTTTATGACCCTTTTGGTGAGCAGGAGGTCACACAAACGCACCCCAAACACACACACACATACAGAGTGTTTTAACCTTTTATAACCATAGGGGGGTTTTACAGTGAGTGTTTCTTCACAGAAGTACAAGGCTGCAGGGGAAGCTGGTTCTTTAGACTGCTGCCGCCCGGCTCCCCTTGCTAGCATGTGAAAACCGGTTGAGCTGCTCGTCTTTCTTCGTTAACAGGAATAAGTCTGTAAACCAGCGGAGCCTGTGGAAGCGCAGACCCAACAACCACCTTATAAATAAAACTGAATTGAATTTTAAAGGGCCGGCCTTTTGCAATGCTCCTTTTTGTGTTGTTGTTCTTAGCGCAGGTCCATTGTTGGTCGACACAGACTCGATACAGGAGTTTATATGTGCATGGCTTCAGAGTTCCTGAAGCAGCAAAGACAGAGAAAGAAGCCACCAGGTATTGTGTAGTTTGGCGCATGCTCCATCTCTACAGCAGGTCTGGACAGTTGTTCCACGCCATCGTTAGGCTGCTGCTACTTGTTCTTCTTTTGGCTGTTCTCTTCAGACCAGATCAGCTGGTTCATCTCACCCTGTCCCTAGCATCCTCTGCACGTCCTTTCTTACTACAAACATGAACATCTTCTGTGGTCTTCCTCTTCTCCTCCTGTCTCATAGCTGCATCTTCAGTATCCTTTGGCCAGTATGTCCACTCTCCCTTCCCTGTCTGCCAACAGTAGCACAGTTTCCACCGTTAACCTGTTGTTGTAAACCTGGGCTCAAACCAATCCAATGTGGAAATGTCATTCCTTATGAGCCGCACTGGCCATTATTTTACACCTCGCTGGCACAACCCTTCCCATTTATCCGGGCTTAGGACTGGCACTAGGAGTACACTCGCTCGTGTGCAGTAAGGCCGCCATAGAAAGGTCCAGAACTCGACATTATATCAAATTAGAGAAAGACGCCTTATTGCTGAAAGTGGTTGCACTCAGTGTGTCCAGAGACATCCTGACAGAGTCGTAGTGCGTCCCTATATAGTTTGAGGCATCTGTAGGATTTCTCTCACTATGTGCAAGCTGCAAACTCATGAAGGAAATGGTCACCTATTGATTCTAGTGTGGCTATAACTCTCAATCAGTTTGATAAAATGCTTGGCAGCAGAGAGGCACAGTTCTGGATCGTACCAAACTCTAGTTTCATGCAGATACTGACTGGAAGGTGACCAGGTGGAAAAATTGGATTTTAGGACCTTTGAGAGACTTTTATGTGAGCAATCAAAGATATCCCATCTCCAACTCGGCTATTCTCCTGCTTCCTCCTGTATGCCTGTGAAAAGCAATTATAGTGGGGTCAAAGGTCTTAAATATTGCACAGGGTTGTAAATTCTTTGCTTCTCTGCCTGTCTCTTTACAATAATAGGAATGCCAGCTACTGTCCACAGTGCATTTGTATGTCTGCAGAAACCTATAAGAGCCAGTCTCACCTCTGCAGCATTGTTACGATAAATGATTCACTTTGTCTTTTAAATTTGGTGTGACAACCGCAAGACACATTAGTCTCTGCATATCAACACAGGCTGGTTTTTATAACATTGTAAAGAAGAAACTTTCTAGATATTAAGTAGAGCAGGGACGACTTTGTAGCTGTGAATCCACAACAAGTGCTAAAATGAAACGGGGTCATTGTTACAGCAGCCCGACTGCAAACATGCAGCATTTGTCCCTGTGTGACCTTTGGTTGAACAGTGCAGCGTCTCTGCGCTCCTGTGCAGCACCGAGAGCCACTTTAGTCAAATTCTGAGCGGTGAGATCAAAGGTTATAAATGTGATCAAAGTGTTTTTTGATTTGTTTGTAGTTAAAGTTCAGAGAAGCTAAACATGACAGCAGTCAGAGGTTGCTGTGACGACTGTGAGGAGGAGGTGCTTTCTTTGATGTTTGGTGATTCCTAATGAAGTCGTTTCATTTCAGATGTGCTTACGATCCTGACGTCCACTCACAATGCTGCTGACTCTGTCTGTAAACAGGTCACCTGAAGAAATCCCTCTGATAGGACATCACATTCTTATTCTGGGAACGAGCAACGATTAGTGCTGACAGAAGCCTCCTGTCTTGCTGTTGTACACAAAGTCTCCTTTGGTGTCAGCGGCCTGATGCACTTGCTGGGACATCATTAGCTGCAGAGGGATGAAGGTTGTTGTCCTAAAGAGGACAATAAGACCCTGAAATGCCTCCCATCAGGTCCCGTGTGCTTTGAACTGTGGCTTTCACTACCTGCTTAGATTTAGACATTGTTACCCACCAGGTTAGATGCATGTAAAAACTCCACAGGTCTAATGAAGTAGTGGTAGGATTCATTACTGAAAAGGTTACAGAGTCATTTCTGAAGCTGTGGGGACTCCAGTGAACCACAGTGGGAGCCAAAAACATGGAACAGTGGTTCACAAAAGACCCCAGAACATCCAAACTGCAGACCTCCCTCGCCTCAGTGTTCATGCCGCACCATGACAAAGAGAGTCAGGCCATTTGTTGCTCATCTGTTTTCTGCAAAGACCTAAAGCCAGATTGGAGCTGGCAGAGAACCCCTGCAGACACAGACCAGTCCCTGACAGTCATCTCTTTCCATCCTTGCTGTCATTATTCATGCACAAGGACACGGGGATCTAAATCCTCCACACTCTCCGCTCCCAAGATTGATAATAATTGTGTCTTTCTGGAGAAATGTTGAACATGTCAGCACGAGGGTTCAGATGATTACACACCACAGGGGCTCAGTTCTGTGGTCGAGTCAGTCCAGGTTAGCAGAAATCTACCTTGACGAGATAAGCTATCAGCTGCTTAACCTGCTTTCTTAATCTGTGCCTTCATCTGAATACAGCAGCAGATGTGTTTTGGTGATTAACTGCATGGCTGTGACGTCAGCCACAGGTTTGTAAAACGGTGTGAAGCTTGGATCGGGCTTCCTGCTGAGCTTTACTGTAAAATGTTCACAGGACGAGGAGTTTCTCCACACTCGTATCCAGGAGACTCTCGAACTGAAACCTTGATGAAATAAACATCTGGGAGTTTAAGGTATCATCTCATGTTGAAGTGGTTGACTCCAACAGTGATTTTGTGTAATTTGTAATCTCCACAATGATAAGAGTCGTAACTGTCTCATTTTTAGAAGGGTTTGGGCTGTCCTTGTGACTGTTAGCTGATAACGTGGCACTTTCCCCCCTTCTGGTGTAAATATGGGAACTTCTGGATCCAAAAATCAAGCAGAAGCCAAAACACTCATGTTAAGGCTTCAAAATGAAGAGTCAGAGCAAGTTTGTGCTACAATTACATATAAAGTTACATATTATTATTATTGACATGATTTGATTGATTGTTAGTCATGTCGTTCACAAAAAGGGTTTCATAGAACCAGAAATTTCTACCGTTAGCTTAGCACCATATACTTAGAAAGCAGCTGGATTCTTGTGAGATGTCACATAAGGTTTCGTCTGGCTGTGACCTCTGTGAAGAACTACTGGACAAACTAACATTAGACTCTGTAACCTTTGTTCTGAACGCAGCTGATTTCTCACAGACCTTGAATTCTGTGTGGAGTTCTGCTTTTTTTATACGTTTCAGTGACTATTTGCATCCTGGCAAAACTCATTACCTGACTGAAAATATTTAAATATCTCCAAATACAACCTAGTTCTGGCTGCAGAGCTGGGGTACTTTGGAACAATGTATTGCCTTTCCTAAACTCTCTAGTTAGAAATGCTGGCTGAGACTTTAGTCACTGGGATTAGCAGCTGCTCGGTGTTTAAAGCTGGCCTACATGAAGAACTTTGCACCTAGAAAGAGCAACCACAGTGGGATAAAGAGCTGTGTTACTCAGTTTCTCCTGAACAAACTTAAACGTCTCCACCATCCAGAACACAACCAATGATTGTAGTCACACTGTAACGGGCAGTGGACTTGCTGCTCTGCTTGAACACAAAGAGTTTCATAAAACAGGCCTCATTCTGTCATTCAGCTTAGGCAGGTTAACTTCTCTTCAAACATCTGCAATAGCAAGATATTTTTTTCCACAGTAGCATGGTAGCGTGACCAAACTCCACATCGGTATATTTTGTAAACGTCCGAGCCTCTTCTTCCTGCAGAGATTCTGCACCTCCTCGCCATCTTATTCGATAAATAGGCAGGTGTCGGCCGGACAGGTGCCGATCCTGCAATCTCTGCCCCATTGTGCCTCGACGTGCCTCCTGCTGCATGAAGACAAGCACTTAAAGGCCAAAAACCCCAGAATAGCATCATGTACACAGACTTTTTGTTTTATTTTACTCAGAGAGGCAAACTGCACATACAGAGAAACTGAAAGGAAACTGTTATAATGAATGTAACCCTGTGCCCTGTTATTCACAGTGGAGTCTTTGACAAACATCACTTTATCAAAGTCTCTTTATCAAAGAGACTTTGATAAAGTGATGACCTTAATAATCTGACTTATTGTTTCACTAAGAATAGGTTTATTCCTCCACCAGGATATATTTGATGTTTCTGCTGTTATCAACCTGCAGTATTATCACAGATTGACAAGAATGTCTTTGTTTGTTTGTTTCATTTTCATGATCCATAGTCTATGACCCAAGAAAATTCAACTTTTTCCTTCAGTAAAGCAAAGAAACGTTTTGATATCACTGCATCTGTGATCAGCCAATAGATCTGTTTTACAGCAGCCATGTTAATATTTAATAATAACTAATAACTAATCACATGAATCAAGGCTATGGTTCAAGATGGAATAAAACTTGTTTCGTTGTCAGTAACAGTCTGTCATCCATGGCTGGCAGAGCTTAGAGTATTTTTTATTAAACACACAATAACAGAACCACACATTTAACTTTAAAGTCCAACACATGGAAAATAGATTTTATTGTACAAACAGGAGAAATATGCAACATCATGCAAATGTGCCACATCTGTGCACAGCTGTGCAGTGTGGATAGATTAGAGGAATATATTTATAACACTGACACGAGTGTTTCACTGAAGATCATTGATATGGGTTTACTGGTTCACAGTGTTGTCCTTTCACCTTGAATAGATGAACAACCTGTAATCTCTAAGCTGATGCACAGTCCTCTGAATACTGAATATTAACTTAGCGTGATGTTTCTGGCTACTCGATAAATGCAAATCAGACGTTCATTGTCCTTCGAGTTGTCTTTGGAGTGGCAGTGATTTCTCAGAAACACATCCGTGGTGAACATTGTGACTGTAGTAGAGCAGGTAGTGTACTCTCCACTGACTCCACTTTGCACTATGTTATATTGTTATTGGTCTACATTTTGGATTATGTGGCTGAACAGTTTTTCATTGCTCCTGCAACAGTGACAGTGAAGATGATCTTCTCATGATTTCTCATTTATACAGTCTGCATCTGATAGTGTGTGAAGGGAAATCCCAGAGAAAATGAAAGTGGCTTTTAACCTTTGTACACACAGTTCTGCCTTCGTACTCCTCCCACATGTGAAGCATAAAGAGACGTGTCTGCCACGGTTTGTGTTGTTCTTTTAACCCCCCCATGCTGTTATTCTGAGGGCAGATGATTAACGGCACACAGCACTGCTGAAACCTTTCCTCACACGTTGTAAGTGGGAACAGCGGAAAGCCCCTTAAAGCCCACAGAGGTTTATGGTAGTGGTGGTGTGTTTGTGACAGATAAGACAAATACTGCATGTATTCACAGGATGGGAAATAAGTACAGCCATTCAGTACTCCATCTATGAAGCAGTCACGTACTTTTATTACGTTGCTGACCTCTACAGAGCTTCTTTTTTGCTGTTTCACATGCATGTAATGGTTCTTTATGACACAGAATCTCCTAACAGGCTGTATGAGCTGGTTTAGAGAACTTTATTTAGTTGTTTCATTGTGACAACAGTTTGTTTTCTGACCCGTCTGTCTGCTGGCTGATGTTCGCTAAATGCAGCGTGTAAGCCAACACAGACGCTATCTCACATAACAACATACGGTATTAAAGCTCGGCTAGTTCATCCAAACTTCCAGGGCCGATCTGGTAACGTAGTTGGCCATTTTCAATCTGCTAACTCTAACTAACCGGTGCCAGATTCATCTAGCGTAATCCAGCTAGCTGGCTAACTCTAGTTTGCTTGCTATCGTCAAAGCTAGCCAAATCAAGTCAACGATAGTTGAGCAAAAAGAGCCTGACCACGGTTTTACACGGTGACCCGACGCCAAGTCCTCCTCGTGCTCCGTGTTTGCGTGTGATACTAATGTTTACTGAGGGGAGGACAGAAAGACTGAAAGCTGACGTAACAAGAAGGCAGTGCTGCGTTAGACAGCAGGACTGCCTTGCATCGTCTCCACTACATCCAGCTCTTTCCTCAGCAAGCATGTTTATTTATACCCCTGCTGCTGCTGCTCTCTCCTGCCCACTCTTCTCTATATTCTTTTTATTCCAGTCACTTCCTGTTTTACCCTCTGCCTTGGAGTGAAAGTGCCAGTAACATGAACTTTATATACATCAATAGGTCAACAGTTCTTCAGCCCAACTATCAAAAGAATGACCCTCAGTGGATCCAGCATCAGTACAGCTCTGCTCCCTCACAGCTTTCTGTCTCAGGAGGGGACTCCCTCGCATTTTATCTAGATCCACTTTCTTACTTTGAAACACTTAGACTCCCCGATCACATCAATTTATTTTTAGTGTTCTGCATGTTTTAAATACCTAAACCCCGAAGTCTAAGGAACGACTGTATTTTCACCTCTCAGGTGATCGATGACCCTGGTGCAGGTGCTACATGATCAATATGGGTTAATGACCCTGTTAAGGACAGTTTCCTTATATACCAGGGACTCTCCACCATTTGGTTTTAGAACGGAAAAAGCTGCTCGGATGAAAGATGAAATGTCTTCAAGAAATTTAAAGTCCAGTCGCTTTCTTTCCAAACACTTATACTATCATGATTAGGGATGGGTATCATTTAGGTTTTATCCGATATCGGTGCCAAACCGGTACTTTTGAAACGGTGCCGGTGCTTAAACGGTGCTCAAACCGGTGCTTAAAGAATGGAGAACACAAACTTGGTCCAGAAACCTCTCATGTTCAGCTGTTTTTTTGTAAAAAGATAACAATGTTAGCCTTTTCTGCAGCTATGGGGCATATATGGTATCACTCTTGGCTGGAAGCAGCTTAAACAATGGAAAAAACACAAACTTTGTCCAAAAACCTCTCATGTTTAACTGTTTTCCACTTTTTCTTCGGTCATTTTAGCCTTTTTGTCCAGGGTGAAGGGAGTATCTGCCATCAAACAAGAAGACAGCCGCATGTAGCTATGATGGTGTTTGCTAGTTCACCTTACATGCATTAATGTAATAACGTGGTTAGCCTACTCAACGTAAATTACACACGAACAACATTAAGCTACTCACGCAGAGAAGAACGGCTGCTGCTGCATCATCATCCTCATCATTTCTGCTACACTGGCAGGGCTAGGGGCCAGGACTCTCCTCTTTGGGTTTTTGGGGGATGTTGCTAACTCCGGGTCGATAACAGGCACCACACCCGCAGTAGATGTGCTCGGTGTGAGGTCTCGCAGCAAGCTATCAAATACGGCGCATTTCTCGGCTTTTAAAAAAACGCTATGCGTCGCCAGGTGTTTCATCAGATTTGAGGTGTTACCTCCTTTGACAGTATCACAGTATCAGCTTAAAGCACTTGTTGCAGCTGCTGAGTTTGCATCTTTTGCTGTGAAGTACAGCCAGACTTTTGACCGCTTCGCTTTGGGCGTTTTTAATCTGTAGCTCTGCTCTAAAAGAACGTACGTACCTGGACCCGCCTACTATCCTCGGAAACGTAAAATGATTGGCTAGAATCTAAAGTGTATCACAGCTCAGGAAAAAAAAGCACAGAAATAAAGCACCACAATGTGCGCTGCTTTTCGGTCTGGTTACTACCATTTATGTCAGAACCGGTACCATCATGGCACCAGATACCGGTACCCATCCCTACTGAGGATGGTTACTGCAATGAGGAGATGAGAAACAGCAGGTGATTATCATATGTCAGTGCAACTAGATCCTTATTAATGTTAACAGATCTCACAAGGCTAATATTGTTTCCTTCCTTTTTGTTTTTGTAATTGCTGCTCGTTCCCTGAAATGCACTTTCTGTGCAAGTTAAATCACCAAAGTTCATGGTGCAGTCAAACAGTTTTGCAACTGTGTCCAGAAAAAGCAAAAATCTAAAAAAAAAAAGCTCATTTAAAGTTTGTAATCTCTGTGGAATTCAGACTGCTTGTGATGACAGAGTGATGTTAGAGAGCGGTCTCTGCGATGTACAGCCGGGCCCAGAAGTGTTTAAACGAACCATTTTTGTAATCTTGCCTGTGTACAACACCTCAGTGGATCCAAATCAAACTATCGAGCTGGGAGTGCAGACCTTTTCTCTGGCCTTAGGTTCTATGTATTTATGAATCTGTATGCTGGCCTCATTCAAGAAGAGCAGTGAAAAAAGACAAAGGGGATTTACTTGGTCATGATTGATTACCAGTTTCTTATCCCTGCCAGTTCTCAGCTTAAGAATCTGCCTAGCTCTGGAAAACCTGACGTTAATATTAAAGGATTGTGAGCAGTGGTGTTCATGCATATGCTGATGGATTCATGGAAGGCGTTTGTGTACAACGAGCTGGGCTACTGAAGTGCAGCCACACCGGTCGGACAATCGGTGAAGGGATCAATAAAATGCCGATTCATAAATCCCTTTTAATAGCATGGTGTGCAAGATGTGCTGACACAGGGACTGCAGGAGAGCTGAGTTAAGGACAGTGGGTAATGAACACAGGGCTCAGGGATGCTCTCCAAACAGCAGATTAGATGGGAACAAAGATATGGTGCTTATATAGTCAAAAGTGTGAAGCATTCTGGGTAACAGTGCGTGAAGTTTTGAGTCTGTACCCAAGAAGCTGCTGGCTCGCAGCTTTTCATGGTCGTCTTTGGACTTCAGTCCAGTCTGCTCCCTCACTCAGCACAAGCCTTCATAACATTAACCTTCATAACATTAAAGTGGCGACAAAAGTGGAACTGATTACCCGGGGCCCCAATGGTGGGAAGGGCCCTTGCAGGCCTTGAATGAAAAATTTGGTTTTGTTTTCAATTTTCATTTCAAAGTAATTAGGTTCATAATGAAGTTTCAGTCGTGTAAATGAACTTTAATTCCAAGAAGTAGTGGAGACACTCATTTTTACCCAGGTTGGTTTAGTCCATCCGGAGCTCGACTGGCTTTTAGGTGTTATGAATTTATTCTAGCCGACATGCTGATGTGCACTGTGACTCATGACTTTCTCTAAGAAAGCAAAATCATATGAAATAAAGCAACTGAGGGAAGTTGGCTGTTAACAAATTTCTATCAAAAGAACGGTGAGCACAGCAAAACTAACAGTTCTTAAAAACAATGAGCTAGTGTCATCTGTAACACTGTAGCAGGTGGAGCAGGTCCTTCTCCAAATGATGTGACACGAGGTGAGCTCATGTAGTGGCAACTGAAACCAGCAAGGACGACGTGAGTAAGACACAAACCCAGTTTTATCTGATGCATTTTAACATACTGCTTTTAGCCCTTTTCAACCAGCTAATTTTAATTCACTAAACACTAAATGTGGACATTTACAAATATAAATACATTATTTGCAGTGGTGGGTCCTGAAAATATCAGACTTTAAGCAGGTTAACAGGCTAATTAACCCTTTAAGACCGACCATAGAACCAAGTCCGCCAGAGCTTACTTTATATTTTTACATGCTGTGGAGCCATTTTTGGGAGCATTTCAAGTTGCTATACATCAATACAACTGTTATAGCCCAAATTTTAATAATATGTCTGCATTAAGTGCATAGTAATTACATAAATTGCAAAAAAGTGCAATAAACTACAAAAAAATTGAAAATCGTTTTTGTTTTTTTAACATATATTTCTAGTTAGAGAAATTTAAGAGGCTTATCCCTCAAAACTGTAAATACAAAAAAGTTGCACAAACTAGTTTCCCACCACAGGAAATTTATTTTGAGTGTCTTCATAGTTTTATTTTTGAAATACACCAATTTTTATATACTGCAGGAAAAACGAAAATAAATATTATAATGCAAATTTGCAAAAAAGCAGCATATGCATCAAAATAAACTATTTCCAGCAGTGCAATATGAGTCCTAAGCATCCCAGAAACAATACAGAAAGTCATAAAGTCAAACATAACTTTTAAAAACACCAGTATAGGCTCATTGAGGCCCTGATGGTAAAAAACTACATTTCCGCAAAAATGACGTCACTTCCGGTTTCGGGCAGGTCATGGCGGACATGTGATTGTTCGCGCTGACGTCTATTCCAACGTAGGAAGTGTTACAAACAGCTGATCAGATCGGCAAAGCGTGTTTCTGGAATATTATGTTTTTGTTGCTGCAAGTGCTTTTTATGCAGTTTTTGCAAAGCTATATGTGGAAGGAAACTGTGACCGAGGACAAGCTGATGGCAGAAGATGTAAGTACAACTCCTCCGGTTTCATATGCAAAAAAATTATTGCGCTAGCTCACGTGGTTGCAGAGCTACCGGGATTTAAAAATAGTTACGCAAAACAGAGCGTGCAGCTCAGACCGGCTTTAAAGGGTTAATATCAGTCCTGTTTGCTTTATTCTTGTAGGTGTGTCAGTGAAGAGAGGTTGCCCTTTATTTTACAATTATTTACCTTATGTGCGTCAGGAAAGCTGATTCTTTTTGTGTTTCTGCAAATAAAACTGTCACTAGATACCATTTATGTCTTTATTATGAAGCACAGGAGCCTGAGATTTGTGTTGCCATTTAACCTTTTCTTTTATACCATGAGACTCATAACTAAAAAAGGCGAACCTGTTGACCATTACAGATTTTTGTATACAGTTGTCAGCTCAGGTGCTGGGTAAAAAAATAAATAGATATGGTCCTACTCTACCTGAGCACCCAAAGCTGTTTACAAAGCTTACCTCGTTTTTCTGTTCAAGCCCTTTCTAGCTAACCTTCATACACATTCATACTCTGATGGATGCAGTGGAGAAAAAGATTGAGAGAAAAGTTGGAGAGAGGATGAGAGAGCATCTTGTCCAAGGATACTTCCAGTGCTCATATTTACATGTGGTGATCTAAGAAAGGATGCTATGAATGTCATTACCCCAATTTCACATTTTTATCTTTTTATACCAATGAGTTTTATGTGTGTTGAGCTATTTGGTTATAAGGCAGAGCGTCACAATTAGAGACAACAAACAACACAAAGTCCAGGTGTAGACCATGGTGGTGCAGGGGTAATCGTTTATGACCTGTGCAACTTGCAGTCAGTGAGTTGACCATCAACTGTATGCCAAAGTTTTCTAGACCCAAATGTGAGGCCATCTGTCCAAAAGCTAAAGCTTGACCAAACTGGGTTAGGCAGCAGGACAGTGATCCACAAACAAGCTATCAAGGTGTTACAGTGGCTCAGTCAGAGGCCAGACCTCAACCTGATTGAAAGACTTTGGCAGGTGAGCTTAAGAGAGCCGTGAAGTGCTAGATGGTTAGTTGGACAAATATACATGCACATAAAAGTTTGAAAGTTGTATCATAGGTAGCGTTACATGCCTTTACATGTCCTCTTTGCAAATGTGTCCACAGGAGCATTGTCCATATAATGAAATAATAAAAGGAGACATACGAAGTTCATTTCCACGTACAGTAATAAAACCGCAGAATTCATTCCCTGCCTCAGAAAAGCAGTTTGAGCTTCTCTCCCCTTAAAACTCAGTTTTTTGATTGGCCTGTGCCAACAAACAAAACAACAGCTTCAGGGGTCGCAGCTGGAACGCCCACCATAATGTCACACAGCAGTTGTTAGTGGGAAGGAAGCTAATAGATAAGGATCAGCAGAAAATAACAGCTTTTACTTTTACAGTGGCTTGCAAAAGTATTCGGCCCCCTTGAACTTTCCCACATTTTGTCACATTACAGCCACAAACATGAATCAATTTTATTGGAATTCCACATGAAAGACCAACACAAAGTGGTGAACACGTGAGAAGTGGAACGAAAATCATACATGACTCCAAACATTTTTACAAATAAATAACTGCAAAGTGGGGTGTGTGTAATTATTCAGCCCCCTTTGGTCTGAGTGCAGTCAGTTGCCCATAAACGTTGCCTGATGAGTGCTAATGACTAAATAGAGTCACTAAATACAGCTGCTCTGTGACGCCTCAGAGGTTGTCTAAGAGAATATTGGGAGCAACAACACCATGAAGTCCAAAGAACACACCAGACAGGTCAGGGATAAAGTTATAGAGAAATTTAAAGCAGGCTTAGGCTACAAAAAGATTTCCCAAGCCTTGAACATCCCACGGAGCTCTGTTCAAGCCATCATTCAGAAATGGAAGGAGTATGGCACAACTGTAAACCTACCAAGACAAGGCCGTCCACCTAAACTCACAGGCCGAACATGGAGAGCGCTGATCAGAAATGCAGCCAAGAGGCCCATGGTGACTCTGGACGAGCTGCAGAGATCTACAGCTCAGGTGGGGGAATCTGTCCATAGGACAACTATTAGTCGTGCACTGCACAAAGTTGGCCTTTATGGAAGAGTGGCAAGAAGAAAGCCATTGTTAACAGAAAACCATAAGACGTCCCGTTTGCAGTTTGCCACAAGCCATGTGGGGGACACAGCAAACATGTGGAAGAAGCTGCTCTGGTCAGATGAGACCAAAATGGAACTTTTTGGCTAAAATGCAAAACGCTGCACATCACTCTGAACACACCATCCCCACTGTCAGATATGGTGGTGGCAGCATCATGCTCTGGGGGGGCTTCTCTTCAGCAGGGACAGGAAGCTGGTCAGAGTTGATGGGAAGATGGATGGAGCCAAATACAGGGCAATCTTGGAAGAAAACCTCTTGGAGTCTGCAAAAGACTTGAGACTGGGGCGGAGGTTCACCTTCCAGCAGGACGACGACCCTAAACATAAAGCCAGGGCAACAATGGGATGGTTTAAAACCAAACATATCCATGTGTTAGAACGGCCCAGTCAAAGTCCAGATCTAAATCCAAGAGAATCTGTGGCAAGATCTGAAAACTGCTGTTCACAAACGCTGTCCATCTAATCTGACTGAGCTGGAGCTGTTTTGCAAAGAAGAATGGGCAAAGATTTCAGTCTGTAGATGTGCAAAGCTGGTAGAGACAGACCCTAAAAGACTGGCAGCTGGAATTGCAGCAAAAGGTGGTTCTACAAAGTATTGACTCAGGGGGCTGAATAATTACACACACCCCACTTTGCAGTTATTTATTTGTAAAAATGTTTGGAATCATGTATGATTTTGGTTCCACTTCTCACATGTACACCACTTTGTGTTGGTCTTTCACCTGGAATTACAATAACACTGATTCATGTTCGTGGCTGTAATGTGACAAAATGTGGAAAAGTTCAAGGGGGCCGAATACTTTTGCAAGCCACTGTATGTTTGTGGTCAATGACACAACTGCAAAGCTCTGACAACACCTTAACTGCACCCAGTGTAACTTAACATTTGGTCGGTTTTTGACCTCACATACATGAGGGAGAGCAGCTACAGGAGAAACACTGAGCTGTGATAACACAAGAGCAAATCAATTAAGTCAATAAGGTAAATGCACTGTTATTGATTGTTTTGCTAATAAATACAAATTCAGAAAATAAAGACTCTTGGGTGGATTTATTTAAAGTTATTTGAGCATTTTTTCTGTCGAGCCTGATGCTGCCTTAAATATAAAGCAGCTTCCTCACAGTGACAAATGCAACCTCTTAAATAAACACTAGTAACAGATCAGGACTTTATAACGGAAGATACACAAAGATGATTAAGGCTATTCTCTCTCTGACATCACAGAGAGTCAAGAGTAGAAAAACAGTAAAGCCTGAGCTCACAGGGATTATTGTACACTGGCTTTATTATTTGAAATGTTGCCATGTTTAATATGAACATCCACCTCTGAAAGTAACAAAAAAGGTAAAGCCTAATGGGTCCACTTTAAAATATTTCACAGTGGGTGGCTGGGTGGGTGGGTGGGGTGTTCAAGATCAAAGTTATCCAGTCTTATTTGAACTAAAGAGGAAAAGTAGCTGAAGTTTGAGGGTTTCATCAGAGAAAGCAGTCAAACAGTTATATAAACATATCATACGATAGTGAAAGAAAGAATCATACAAACTAACATCTACAGGCATCCTTCTTACAGCAGTGTTGTGCTGTGGCTTTAAGCAGCACGCAGAAACAACGTGTTCCCCTCTTTGTGTTACACCCCTACTTTTATCAGAATGATGATGATGATTTTTCATATATACACACATATATATATATATATATATATATATGTATATATATATATATATATGTATATATATATATATATATGTATGTATATATATGTATATATGTATGTATATATATGTATATATGTATGTATATATATGTATATATGTATATATATGTAAATTCTACTTCTCTTCTGGTTTGTTTTGGGGAATTCAGAAATTTCAAACTTCCTATCTGGAGGAAGCAGATGTTTCACATCATGTGACTTTGTTGACTGCAGCACTTTACAGGAAAGTAAAAGATGCAGATTGGACGGGGTTATAAATAACACTCGTGTCATTATTTCAGTGTGTGCGACTCATACTCGGAGGCATATTGTTTGAGAGTTTTAATGCGACCAACAGCAGGTATGACCTCAGAAAGACACGCACGAGGACATGTGCAGCAATTTAATGTGGCGGAGAGAGCAGCCCATATAGAATAGCGGATGAGTCATCGCAGCCTCACAGGGAGGGCTCAGCTCTGGCTTTGAGCATTTTTCAGAATGAGCAGAGCCGTGCAGAGCTGGATCCATCCGCATTTCTCCATTTCACATAGACACACCTAGACTGCACATGCCTAATTGTCAGCATATGGCCAGCAGGTCTTAAAAGATGACACTGTGCATGTGTTGTGAGGTCAGGCAAACAGTGTGTTTTTCTGCCTTAATCCATTTATCCTTTGGACAGATTTTAACATTGTAGGAAGCTCCACACACACACCTGGCTGTGATATGTCACACTCTGCCCCCTGCTGCAGAACTGCTGATGGATAGTGGAGGAGGAAATCTGCAATGTGACAGGAAACTGCAGAATTTACTGTCTCCGCTGAGATTGTGACAGCAAGATTGTGATGGACGTCGGAACAAAGGGATAATTACTGGATGTGGGGAGTGTGATGTACAGTATGCAGCATAATTTATGTAATTATCTGCCTCCAACTGTCTCTGATTAATCGTTTATTAATACATTTAGTGATTGAATCCATGGCTGTCTGTGTGTAAACACTGCTGTCACTGCTATACAGTTCACATATTGCACATAAATGACATTTCTTTGTCCCAGAGGGGAAGTTTGATTGCAGCAGAAGTCACCTGGCATTTGTATACACCACATAAATAATCCCATCAACTCTGGAATCTTCTGTGCCCAGAGACCGACCACAAAACACTGTTCCAACATTCAGATCATTGAGGTGCAACACAAATGCTACAGCAAGGGGGAGCAAGGACATCAGGTTAGGGGGGTGATATTATCACCCCCACTCGAGATTGGGTACCAAGTACTGAAAGAGAGGCTCATGGCGAAGCTGGAAACCTGGACCCTCCGTAGCCAATTACCAAGGCTACGTGACGTACTCTCTGAAGCTCTACTAGAAGATGTGAATGCAGCATCACGGACGATCCTTACTGCGACCATCACTGAGACTAATCAGCTGATCTACACTATGGCAGCAGTGATGAATGGCTACAAGATGAACAGCCACAAGGAGGAGTACCCCCCCACGGAGAAGGAGACTAGAGGCCAAGAGCAAGGCAGTACTAAGGGAACCTGCAAGCTGCCCATACCCGAGACATCGATTCCCCCATGCACACCACTAGGACCTACAGCAATGGCATCGGATGTCATTCAGAGAATGGAGAAGTGTAGTTGGATGGTAACAAAGTAACAAAGCGAGGAAAGGTAGGCAGAAGTGAGGGGATCGAACTACCAGAAGGCAACATTGCAGACACTGAGGACAGCTACAGGTACCTGGGAATCCCACAGGCAAATGGGAACCACGAACAGGCTGCTAGGAAAGCTGCAACCACCAAATACCTGCAGAGAGTTAGGAAAGTCCTGTATACCAAGGGCTGCCAGAAGAACCCGAGAAGATGTGGAGGATGAAGGTGACAGTGGTCCCCGTGGTAATCGGAGAACTCGGGGTAGTGACCCTCAGGCTGGGCGAGGGGCAGATCCCTGGAAAAACATGTGAGACCTTTGTCCAGAAGAGCGCAGTCCTAGGAACAGCTAAGATACTGCAGGACCCCCAAACTCCCAGGCCTCTGGTAGAGGACCCGAGCTTGAAGAGGGCAAGAGGGGAAATATATATATTTCCTAATAGGCCTGTGGCTTTTTGCCAAGCCACCATGTAACCACTTTCATGGATAAAGAAACGTTACTTTGATTCTGCACCATCTTATCTCATGGTACTATGGCTAAACTTCTGTGTAATATCACAATCTTCAGGTGAACTTCCGTTGGTATCTCTTTAATGTAAGCAGGGGTGAAAGTCCAGCACAGCTTTAGCTTTTCTCTCAGCTTGCTGCCCTTTTTAATTACAAATGCCGTCGTCACATGTGAAAGCCACAGTTTAAACCGAGAATAGATATTTAGGGCTGCTTGATAATTAAACAATCTCGTATCGTAAATGGACTGATTCTTATACAGCGCTTTTCTGCTCTCCCAGAGTACTCAAAGCACTGTGTACAACATGCCTCATTCACCCAATCACACAAAGTGACGCAAAGCAACTCTTTCCTCGTGTACATCCTTTAATCTCACACTCAAATGTCTTCAGTGCACCAACAAACAATTGGCCTCGCTATTTCAAATAGTGTTTTGTTCCATCAATATTATTATTATTAAGTGGGGTTATTACTGAAATGCATTTGTGGCTCTTGCGACTCAGTTATCACCTACAGTAACTGCTTTTCTCCTGAGCTCTAAATAGCATTTTTGTTCCTCTCAGCTTACCGCTTTAGTGTTCCAGCCAGGAAACTTCAGTCTCATCAAACCTTTGTTTCTGTTTTCAGAGAAAGATAAACAGCACTCATACATCCACAATATGATGCTGCAGCATTCTGGTACAGCAACTGAAAAGCAATAACAAGAAAAAAAAAAACCCTGCAAAGCAGTTTGCAGGTCACTCCCACAATTCAGTATTACTGTGTTTGTAAAGGATGGCCTTTAAATATCTGTAAAGGTCTAACAGTGATGTCTGTATGTCTGTGCAATAATTTAGGTTGGACTAAATCCTGAGTGGGAGCAGTGATATAATGAAAACTAGCAGTCTGTGCACAGAAATAAATCAAATGTATGAAACTATATGTCACTGCTGAAAGATTACAGCCCCCTCTTTAATAATCAGGCGCACCAACCATCACAGTGTGCTCTAACACACTGGTTATCTAGTGCAGGAACGTGTCTGGTAATGCGTTATTAGGTGAAATCTTCTGGTAGTGCAGGTTTCTTTGCAGTTAAGTCAAGAACTGGCTGTAGCAATACATTCTACCCAGTCTGGGCAGAAAAAGAGTGTGCGCAGTCTCTTTCACAGCCCTGGACAAAGTGGAAATGAAATGCAACAACACATCACCAACTTGTGCTGAGTGAGGAGAGAAGAAAACACTCAGTGTTTGCCACTTTAATGCTGTTGCACATTCGTTTCTTTCTCATCTTCCACCTTCCATGTTTTACTCACTGCTGGTGTCTTTCTCTCTTCCAGGCTTCAAGTGCCCTGTGTGCTCCAAGTTTTTGGCCTCAGATGAGATGGATCTTCACCTTGTGTTGTGTTTAACTAAACCCAGAGTGACATACAATGGTAGGACTTCCTTTATTGCCTTTACAACATATACTAGCATTTGAAAGTATGCTGTAGCTGAATG
Source organism: Neolamprologus multifasciatus (assembly GCF_963576455.1). NCBI lineage: Eukaryota > Metazoa > Chordata > Actinopteri > Cichliformes > Cichlidae > Neolamprologus > Neolamprologus multifasciatus. The sequence goes on from NC_140449.1 coordinate 2,292,789, forward strand.
CAAAATTCCCCTAGATAAGAACAAGCAGTTATGAAGGGTCTAACTCAGGGGTGTCCAACTCCAGGCCTCGAGGGCTGGTGTCCTGCAGGTTTTAGATCTCACCCTGGGTCAACACACCTGAGTCAAAAGATTAGTTCATTACCAGGCCTCTGGAGAACTTCAAGACATGTTGAGGAGGTGATTTAGCCATTTAGATCAGCTGTGTTGGATCAAGGACACGTCTAAAACCTGCAGGACACCGGCCCGCGAGGCCTGGAGTTGGACACCCCTGTTCTTAGTAGACCCATCCCAGTTCTGGGCAGGCAGCCTTTTGGATTTCACACTGGAGTTTCAGCACACAAAACCATCGTATCAAAACATGTATTTGCTCTGCAGTGAGTGTTCAGGCCATTTTATAGACTCTCATGGCTACCTTCAATGTACAGGCAAAATAAGGGGAAATCTGAAAGTAGACAAAAGTTCCTTGTTTAACCGTGCCTGTTTGTTGTGTAGTTACAGCAGATTCTGTGTGTTAAATGACTCTCACGTCCCTGTTCCCTGTGCGTGTTTGAGCTCCTCGTTTAGCGTCTGAGGCTGAGCCACTGCCACATTCTGTTTCTACCTAGAGCTCAGTATAATAGATGATCTATGGCCTCATGAGTATTTTAGAAGATGCAAGTAGGCACCATGATTTTACCTGCTGGTCAGTGAAGTTTTTAAAGCCTTGACCTGAGCGTTATCAGCCATCTCGGTGTTTTGACAGCAGATATAATGACTAAGGGGTGGCTCTGACTGTGACACTGACAAAGCACGCTCACTGCCTAACAACTTTTGACAACTTACCGTACCGGATCATTCTACTGTCTGCCTCGTACAATGACCATAAGCAACCAAAGTGAACTTCATGTTTGAAGCACAGGCCGAGAGGGAGGTGTGGCAGCAATTTTTCACACCAGCCTATTAATCAACCAAAGACCCAGACAGACTTTTAATTCATTTGAAAGCCTGATGCTTAGCCTCGTCCACCCCAGCTGTAAAACTCAGAAACCAGTCTTACTTGTTATCATCTATCGTCCACCTGGGCCTTACACAGAGTTTCTGTCTGATTTCTCAGACTTTTTATCTAATTTAGTTCTGAGCTCAGATAAAATAATTATTGTGGGTGATTTTAACATCCATGTAGATGCTAAAAATGACAGCCTCAACATGGCATTTAATCTGTTATTAGACTCAATAGGTTTCTCTCAAAATGTAAAAGAACCCACCCACCACTTTAATCACACTCTAGATCTTGTTTTAACATATGGCATAGAAACTGAACATTTAACAGTGTTTCCTGAAAACCCTCTCCTGTCTGATCATTTCCTGATAACATTTACATTTACAATAATTGATTACGCAGCAGTGGAAAGTGGACTTCATCAAAGTAGATGTCTTTCTGAAAGCGCTGTAACTAAGTTTAAGAATATAATCCAGCCACTGTTATCATCGTCAATGCCCTGTACCAACACAGAGCAGAGCAGCTACCTGAATGCTACACGTGCTGATGCAGCACCTCTCTACTAGCTTCTCATCACTCGTGAATAAGATTCTTAAAATTACAGTGCATAAAATGTCACCACTAGATGTCAGTAGACTGCAGATTCAGTAAACTCAATTCTGTTTTCTTACCTCTCACAATTCAAGTGCATAAGCCTAGCTGAGGTTGCCGCTTATAAGATGTCACTTTTCCACCCCATAGATAAAAAAAACAAGAGTTCCTGCAGCCTGACGCTTGCTTTGACTTCTAATGATCATGTACATAAATGTGTGTTAAACTAACTGTACCAAACCAAAATAGAGCTGTCAGACTGAAATAACTAAAAGAACCTAACTGAAGTTATGTGAGCTTAATAATGTCACTCTCTTCCTTCCAGAAGGCTTATAATTATCCTCAAGATGATCATCAGTATAATGTTAGCTTATGTAACAGGTTCTTCCTCCTGCAGTCTGAGACATTTAGTATAATCTTCATGTAATATTTCCCAAACTACATCGCTGTGGTTGCCTGAGGGCTGCTTCTCCTTGCATTTAGCAGAGATCTCTTCTGTATTTAAGGATATCACAGCCACAGTTAGTGTGGCTGGGGGAAATGTTTCGTTGTTTCCTCTGCTAAACATGAGTGTGGGCTTGTAAAATACTCCCCACAGTGAAGTTACAGGAAGCTACGAGATGCAGTCATGTTTTCCTGCAGATTTGACAGATGTGCTCTGCTGCCACTGTCAGCAAAGGGTGATCTGTTTTGATAAAGATTTCTTAATTTGGTTTTCTGAGCTGAGAGGATCTTATTACTGTTCCGAAATAAACATGAAAACTCACTTTATGTAACAGCGTTGCCTGCATTTAAATGATCATTTAATCGCTTAACCCAGAGGTTCCCAAAGTGTGGGGCCCGCCCCCTAGGGTGGGCGCAGAGCCATTGCAAGGGGGGCACGGTATGAAAATTTAAAAAACGTATTAGCTTGTGTAAAATGCTTGGACACTGCTAGCATCATGGACAGGTTTTCGACGGGGCTCCCACGCAAACGCAAAGCAGGAGATGAAGCATCGCCAAATATGTTTCCAAACCAACTTCCTTCCAAGCCAAAGACTAGAAAATATGATGAAGCAAATCTTCCCTTTGGCTTCACCTGCACAAGAACATTTTTCTTGTAAAACAAAGGGGGCCTAACAAAAAAGGTTTGGGAACCACTGACTTAACCTTTAGTTCACTTCAGTTTTTTTCAAGATCCTGTTGAGACTTTTCAAAATAAACTGAATCATGTGAAAGTGTATGCAGTGTTTACGGATGAGAAGCAAAAAAGACGCCAGGTGCTAAAAAGTAAACCTTAGACTCAAACGCTAGAACAGGCTTTTCCCCGCAGCACACCGTGTAATAAATACTCACAAAGAAAACGGCGTCCGTTACAACTTATGTCTAAAAATGTATCGTTTCATGCATCTGTTAAAACACTCGACTCCAGCTACATGACGCGCAGCTGGAAACACTTCACGTAAGTCGAGCTGCACGAGATTCATAGAATTTACAGATAATGTTACATTTTTGATAGATGTCTTATATCAGGATATGAGATTTTGGTCATATCACACAGCCCTATTATACTTTGAGAGACTGTAGGAACCACAAGTAAGATGCTCTTGATGATCTGTTGCGATAGTGTTACCATGAGGTCTTAAAAGATGATGCGGTCTGATCATTCAGGACTTTGTACAAGAAGGTTTTTAAATTCATTAGTCAGCAGTGATGGGAAGGTTACTTTTAAATGTATTCCACTACAGATTACAAATTACATGCCTTAAAATGTATTCTGTAACGTATTCTGTTACGTTACTCAATGAGAGTAACGTATTCTGAATACTTTGGATTACTTAATTTATTATCATGATTTTTACAACTACATGAATGTACTATTGCTGTGTGATTTATTACTATTACTCTCCATACCAACACCAACTAGATGTTTAAATCTTAATATAAATGAGTAACAGTAGGTGGACATTAGGTAAGGCTGCACTTTTTGCAGTGGTATCGTATAGAAAACTATTCGTATATAAAACAGGTCCGCGGCTCCGAACCGTAGTAAAGGGACCTCTGACTAATACGGTGGGTTCGTGTCGGGCTCGTAGCTGAAAACTAGCTTTACTTTGTTGTCTGGGTCAACTTTGCTAGCAGAGACAGAGAGAGGCGTTGAAAGGCTGCTCCAACAGAACTTATTGTTTCAGAGGAAAACACGAACACGGTGTACAGTCGAGTCTTAATAGCTTACTTACAGCTGGGCTCGTCAGGCTCTCTTCTTGGCTGCAGTGGTTATTATTATATTTACATGCTTCCAGCTCCCGTTTCTGCTCGATGACAGCTCGTACTTTTCCTTTTTCTCCCTCCCTCGCTCACAGACACATAACGTGTATGTCAGTCCATTCTCCCTGCAGCACGGACTACACTGCCTATGATGCTACATTCTTTTGGGCGATGCCTGTAACACTCTGCTATTGCCTTCATATTAAATCATATTTGTGAATAATTCTTTAAATATATTTCTTCACGTCATTATGAGACGCGAGATTGAGACACAGATATTTGAGCCTCTTTATGCGTGTTTTGTTTGGGTTTCCACCGGCGTGGAATTACCAAAAATAGAGAGGACATAGCCGAACATATGAAACAGGGAAGTACCGCCGTGTAATCCAATTATTTCAACAAAGTAACTGTATTCTAAATACCACCTTTTTAAACGGTAACTGTAACGTAATACAGTTACTCATATTTTGTATTTTAAATACGTAACAGCGGTACATGTATTCCGTTACTCCCCAACACTGTTAATCAGGATGTGGATTTAAATGGTAAATGGACTGGTTCTTGTGTAGCACTTTTCTACTCTATCTGAGCACTCAAAGTGCTTTACACAACCCGTTCATTCACCCAATCACACCCATTCACACAAGCAGTTTTCTAAGTTTGTAGTGCTTTCTAACTAACTAACATTCATATACACATTCACACGAGCAACCTGGGGTTAGTATCTTGCCCAAGGATATTTGGCATGCAGACTGGAGCAGACTAGGGCTGTGTCCCAATTCAGGGTCTGCACGCTTGGAGTACACGCACTACGCGCACTACGTACGGTGCGTACTATAAGTACGAGAAGTACGGAAGTGAGAGGCTCGTGAAATGGGACAGTCTAGCCTTCGTCACGCTGTTCAGGTTGCCTAGAAACCATGATACTAACCGCGAGACACATTACATACAGCTTTGTTTGACATAAATGAAGGAGAAAAATGTTTTGTTGGTCATTCATTTCTGTCATGACATCACTTTGATCAGTTGAGTATCTGAGGCTGAGACCACAGGACTGTAAAACATGATTGTTGGGCTTCATTTCTGTACTGAACAGTTATTTAAGATTAGTTAGTAAATAACAAATAGTTAATGTTGTTCATGAGACTAAAGTCATCTCACTGTGGTAATGTAAGGCTCCATTGTGTGTTGATTTTCACTTTGTTACAGTAACAATACCATAGAATTTCTGTGGCTACTTTATTCATGAACATTAGCTTGTGTATTATCCAACCCTTTGAAAAGTTATACTTTCCACATCACTGATTATGGAAGGGTCTCCTTTGGTTCCACTGACTTTTGCCGTTAAAAATCCATGCCCTCCATTTTTACCCCTCAGGCAGTAAAGACTGTATTGTCGTCACCCCACCGGCATGAACAAGTTTGTAATGACGATAACCTGAGGCCACGTAGGATTTTCACATTTATACCTTTGGTGTATCTGAGCAGCCACCAGTATTTCTGTGAATCGGTGGAGATACTTGAGATGTTTAGGTGGACTTGGGAAAAAATGGAACACATGCTTGTTGGTGTTGTCTGCAGTTGTCCATATCCTCATATAAAGAATACATTTTTGACTGGTTATATGACTTATACCCGCCTCTCGCCCTACGATAGCTGGGATAGGATCCCGCCCCCTGTCGAAGACGATGGATGGATACGACTTCTATCGTATGCTGTTGATGAGCACGAGAGAACCAGCAGAGAGAAAAAGAAGATTAAAAATCCAGCGTGACGAGCAGGTGGACATCGTTTTAATAGAGAAACCGTTCTGATAATTGAAAGGATTTTGATCATCAGATATAAGCAGGAAGTCAGCTGTTCTGTGATCTGCCGCCCTGGCTGCATGCATGTGCATCGTGGTCGTGAGCAAGTCTGTCCCACCCCTAACGCCTAAGTGTAGTGAGAGCAGCAGGGATCTGTTTTATAAAAGCATTCTTCTTACACACAACAAAAGCTCATCTCGTACTCGTTTCACAGCATGGATGACCCACTTTCATTTCCTGATTCAGGATCTTGACAGTAGTGACGTTTAACATGCATCAAGCGCAGTGAGCAGCATCTCTGGTGTGTTCATGCCATGTCTTTGTTTGACGAAGGCCTGTTTCTCACTTCTTCTTGAACACATTTCAGCTCATACCAACACTGCTCGGTGTTTCCCTTTCAGCTGAGTGCTTTCAGGCCAAGTTGAGTTCCTCTTTGAGTAAGCCCACTTCCTGTTCAGCTGGGACTGATTCCTCTCTGTCTTCCTGTCTCTCAGTCATGTGATGGTCCCTGTCTGAGCAGACTGATGCAATATGGAGAACACTGTCAGCTAATGAAGGAATGCAAACACTGAACGCGACTGTCTGTCTTTGTTCCTACAGCCATGCGTCCATGCACCCGTCTTCTTCCATTGATCCAACGTTGGGTTAAAAATGCAGCAGGGTATTCCAGACGATCACTCGCTCTCAGGAAGCGGAGATCTCGAAGCATTCCCAGGCCAGAGAAGATATATAATCTCTCCACTGGGATCTTTTTCCAGTTGAAGGTGCCAGATGGTGATGAAGCTGCGAGGTGATCTACTGGGATAATGTAGTACTGTGAGACGGGGCCTGGTTGTTGCTCACTGGTGGCATCGCCTGGTGCGTTTAGGAGATCGCTGCATAGAGTCATAACAAGCTGCCCTTTAGGTGCTAACATGGCTCTTGCTTTCAGACATGCCTGAGCTTGTCTCGTTGCACCGACTGGGGAAAGTAAATGCATGGTGTTGCTATAGTGATATTATGACATTTTTATACGATGTTAAAATGATCACAGTATGACAGGCACGGTCTAAAGCCTGAGCAGGGAATAGTTAAATTTTGTGACATTACACGTGTATCAAAAAGTAAAGCAAAGCAGCTCTGCTGAGCTTGCCGTGTTTCTTATTAGCCTGTGTGGTTTTGTCTCAGTGATCACAGCCGCTCCCTGCTGTTTGTGGCCTTTCGAGGAAAATAATAAGCTGTTCAGGTCTTTCCACTCTTACCACACACTCACACACAGTCACATGACTGTGAAGATCTGTAATCAGCATGTTTATATTCCTTTCAGTCGTTTGCTGTTGGTCGCTCAAGGACAAGCCTTCATTATGTCACACACACTCACAAACACACACAAGCAGGTGCAGGTAACAACAGTGTAACCATCGAGTCTGTTCTGATGTTGTGAGTGTGTCTTTGTGAAAGCAGCAGCACAGCAGAGACGGAGTAAAGGCGAAGGCCTCGTGTCACTGCACACTGGGTTTGGCCTTGAACTGCTATTTATTTTCACACACATGCACACAGACCTGTGCTCCCTAAACATATGTGGCGCTGCTTCGAGACATGGACGCACAACACAGCAGCTGTTGCATGTTTATAAGATGACAGGTGCGGCTTGGCTGAAGCCGGCGATGCTCCCTTGACCTCGGTCCTGGTTTCTAACCTGCTGTGAGACAGACTGATGACACTGTCAGAGGAAGCGCTCGTAGGCATGGGCCATATGATATTATTCACATCATATACTTCTATCATCATTAGGGATGGGTACCGGTAAACGGTAGTAACCAGACCGAAAAGCAGCGCACATTTCGGTGCTTTTATTTTCCTGAGCTGTGACACACTTTGAATTCTAGCCAATCATTTTACGTTTCCGAGGATAGTAGGCGGGTCCAGGTACGTACGTTCTTTTAGAGCAGAGCTACAGATTAAAAATGTCCAAGGTGAAGCGGTCAAAAGTCTGGCTGTACTTCACAGCAAAAGATGCAAACTCAGCAGCTGCAACAAGTGCTTTAAGCTGATACTGTGATGCTGTCAAAGGAGGTAACACCTCAAATCTGATGAAACACCTGGCGACGCATAGCGTTTTTTTAAAAGCCGAGAAATGCGCCGTATTTGATATCTTGCTGCGAGACCTCACACCGAGCACATCTACTGTGGGTGTGGTGCCTGTTATTGGACCGGAGTTAGCAACATCCCCCAAAAACCCGAAGAGGAGAGTCCTGGCCCCTAGCCCTGCCAGTGTAGCAGAAATGATGAGGATGATGATGCAGCAGCAGCCGTTCTTCTCTGCGTGAGTAGCTTAATGTTGTTCGTGTGTAATTTACGTTGAGTAGGCTAACCACGTTATTACATTAATGCATGTAAGTTGAACTAGCAAACATCATCATAGCTACATGCAGCTGTCTTCTTGTTTGATGGCAGATACTCCCTTCACCCTGGCCAAAAAGGCTAAAATGACCAAAGAAAAAGTGGAAAACAGTTAAACATGAGAGGTTTTTGGACAAAGTTTGTGTTTTTTCCATTGATTAAGCTGCTTCCAGCCAAGAGTGATACCATATATGCCCCATAGCTGCAGAGAAGGCTAACATTGTTATCTTTTTACAAAAAAACAGCTGAACATGAGAGGTTTTTGGACCAATTTTGTGTTCTCCATTCTTTAAGCACCGGTTTGAGCACCGTTTAAGCACCGGCACCGTTTCAAAAGTACTGGTTTGGTACTGGCATCGGATAAAACCTAAACGATACCCATCCCTAATCATCATGTGCTGTTTCATGGCGTAAACACGTCACCCCATTAAGCAGTGGATTGTGCTCACGTGGGTCATGCAGCACAAAGTTATTTAAGTTGTGAAGGTGAAGGCAAATATGTCTGGAAGCGTTACAGACGAAGATTTAAGAGAGCAGCTACTTCCCTGTTTGGGAAATGATTTTGGATATCAACGAGCAGGTACAGAACACTATACGACAGCCTTACCTCAGTCTGACTGTGCACTATATTAACAGCAGCTGTGCGCCTCAAACCGTGAGACCAGCTGCTTTCTCGAGGATCACACATTTTAGATTCGGTAGTGGATTTTATTTTGTAGGAGCCGGTGGTTCGGGCCTCTGACAAGGATGCCTCCTGGGCCAGTTATTCCGGGCAGGTCCCACAGGGAGGAGGCCCCGGGGCAGACCCAGGGCACGCTGGAGAGATGGCCTGGGAACGCCGTGGTGTTCCCCCGGACAAGCTGGAGGAGGTGGCTGGAGAGAGGGAGGTCTGAGCTTCTCTGCTTAGGCTGCTGCCCCCGTGACCCGGTGCGGATAAGCAGAAGAAGATGGATGGATTTTATTTTGTAATACTATTTATGTTTTATGCTGACTTTTTCAATTCAAAGAACAGAGGGAGAATTTTTATTTTTATACTTGAATACACTGCTGAATAAACTATTCCACTAAAAGTTACATGTGCAATATTTAAAGTTTTTATCAAATATTTCCAGGCAGCCTGTTGTGTTTATGCTGTTGAATTAATAACACCCATATCAGCAAATTTATTGTGAGCATCCTCTGAAATATCGTGATGTTGTGTTTGGCACACATCCCTGTCGCTAGCTGCTCGTTCTAAACTCCCGAGAGACAGAAGCTGCAGCTCAGAGGTGCAGTGAGAGCTGCTCTGCTGATCACCTCGTCGTGTCCAAGGCCTTGGATGGATCTGCGTGTTTGATTTGGCACAGATTTTACTCTGCGTGCCCTTCCTCACACAGCTCTCTTGTTTATCTGGGTTTGTGTTTCCTCCCAGTCTCAAACTGGGGATCTTGTGCATGTTAGAGGGGAAAACTATCCTCGGAGGCTAAAGTGTTTTTCCTGTCTTGTTTTAGTTGTTTTGCCCTAATGCTTTTTAATGCATTTAACACTGTGGAGACCCACTCTCTCTAGGAGCCACTCTTGAGTGGCACTAAAGGAACTGCGGTGTGTTCTGTGTCTGCGACGGCTCATGTTTGAGCTCTAGAGATTTCCCCTTGGTAATAGCATGGTGGCTGCCTCCAACCTTTAGATACAGTCTGTGGTTCATCCTAGAGTGCAAACCAATATTAAGACAACAGACAGTTCTGCAGTTAAAGACATGAATGCTGGAGGAGGAAGAGCTGGAAGGAAAGTCTGACTTCTTTGCAAAGGGTAAATATGTCTGCAGTTAGGGCTGGGCCATATCATACTGTTCACGGTAACACCGGTGTAATGTTGGGCAACGATAAGAAAATGAAACATGGCGATAGAATATGGGTAAAACGCGCATGCGCAGTGCCTTTGTTTACATACGCACGTGGTGGAAAAAGCATGGCGGCGAATGAGAAGAGCGAAAGTGGATCTTTGAATGAAACAGACGAACCAGAACTGGTTTGTAAAAATGCTGCAGCTTCACTGGTGTGGAACTGGTTTAGCTTTACTGTCAGATACACAACAAAACACTATTTTTGGTAGCGCATGCTAGCGGGCCGTCGTTATTACCGTGTTGTTTGGAAAATACGACACACTTAAAATCATCCTTTGATCTTTCTGAAAGTCGACAGAGCCCCTTATAATCCCGTGTGCCTTATGTATGAACTCTGGTTGTGTTTACTGACCTCGAAACAATTTTATGTACACGGCGCTCGAAAATCTGTCAAATGTTTTAGTACGACTTTGCTAAGCTACGAAGCCGCACCGCTTGATGGATTGTCGGAGCATTACGGCTATCGTAGGCGGAGCCTCGCGGAGTGATACGTACTGTGCTTCAACATAATATTACCGTATTGTGTGTGTATAACCTCTTTTTAAGTTTTGTGAATATTATACATGGTTATGCTGAGGATATGTCGGCCAGTTTCCACTGGAAATGCCTTTTGGTTAAACTGTCAGACAGGAATTTGCATTTGCACTGTTACATCTTTATATAACTTTAATGCACATAAAAAACAGCTGCTTGTTTAAGTGAAAATACATTGATGGTTTTTTTGCACTAATAAAGTTGTGGAGTTGTAAAGTATTTTGTGTCAATTATATCGTCAGTTATGTCGTTATCGCAAATTTTCAAATGTATAACGTGATAAATATTTTGGGTCACATCGCCCTGCTCTATCAGCAGGTTTTGGGGTCGTGTGCATCACAGTCCCAGGGCCATGGTAACAACAGATCGCTGGTTTTGATTGGACACGGTGTGCAGATTTTGCCCGTCACCTGTAAAGGCCTGGTGGGGTATTAATGTGAGCTCACTGGGTGGAAACCATCTTTGTGAACATCATAACTTAGGACCAAGGTGACGTGGGATTTTCACATTGGAACCATAGTTGCATCTACTAAACGAGTTCAAATATCAGGATGTCCGGCAACTCAAAAAGACATCATCTCATCCTCTAGGATTTTCAGATTGATTCAATAAGTGCATCTGCAGGAGTCTGCGAGGGAGAACTGACAGCTACCAGCATTTTCATTTAGTTTCTCATGCTTTGAGAAACGAGTATGTTTGAGAATTGACAAACATACGTGTGGATGCACAGACAGACAGCGGCCTCACTGACGGGGCAGGACACAGGCCCTCTGCAGCTGAAGCAAACATCATCTGCATGAGTATTACAAACCTCTCACTGACTGGCTGCCCGGCCCAGACTGTCGGCGTGTTAAAGATGCTTTTGCTGGACGCCATGTGCTGCTGCCCATAATAACAGGCTTTTGCAGGCCTATGTGGGTTAATCCACTGTTACATAAGGCCAATCCTAATGACTGTGTGTTTTGCTGCAGGTGATGGGTTTAATGGTGCACATGCTGAGTTCCACTCTAGAGCCGGACCCATGCTATTCATAGCACACACACGATAACCTCGCACACTGTAAGGAGCGCTGAGCAGAGGTGGAGGCTGTCCGGCGGCCTCCTGCCCACAGTACAAACCTGAGTGTGGAAACACTGATGGATAAAGATTTAAATGCTTCTGACAAAGTCGTGCTGCATTCAAGGAAATCTAGAAATTTCAGCTGCTTGAACAGTATGACTTTAGCTCTCTACACATCACGATCATCCAGAACAGCGTGCAACACACATCCTAATCATGTTGCCTCTGATTGCCACCAAAAACCCTTCTCATGTGTTTGCGTATTTCTTGTGCCACTGTCAAGATCTTAAGTTTTAAAGGAATACGTGGAGTGATCTCATGGACGATGCGTTTGTGCGTTATGTAAATCAGGCAACAGGTCATGAAGTCGAGCTCCACGCCGTCCCGGCAGATCAGCTGATCCTCTCCTGCATAAACCTCCCACAGGTTGGGCTTTTTAAGCCGTTTTAGCCTAACAGCAGTTGCTGCCTATCTGCAAGCCACTTTGCAGCCCAGCTCCACCTCTTTCACTGCTGTCAGTAATAATATCATTACCGCTGATGCTGCTGTTCTGTGCTGAGATCTTCTTACAGGGAGGACCAAGGACAGAGCTGCGTTTCCCAAAACACAACGGTCCTGACTGAGATATAAGAGCAGCACCGTGCACATCGAGTAAACACAAACCCTGAATGTGTCCCCACTGTCGTTATCTCTGAACAGTTTTGTCAGGATGACCTTTATTTTTATGTAAATATAATTGTTGAACTGTCAAAATCAGTATGGAGGACGTGTGCGCTGTAATACTAACCTACAGTACAACTGAAACCTGCACGCCGTCTCTGCGTTTACACTCACACAACCACTAATTAAGAAAGATCACATGGTCACTTTGGTTTAAACACACTAGACTTTACTGCAGCTCTGTTTTGCCAACAGAGGCTGTGTGTTGTGTTATGAGTCATCCTATAATCCCAATCGTGTGTGTGTGTGTGTGTGTGTGTGTGTGTGTGTGTGTGTGTGTGTGTGTGTGTGTGTGTGTGTGTGTGTGTGTGTGTGTGTGTGTGTGTGTGTGTGTGTGTGTGTGTTCCAGAGGATGTCCTGCCTCGGGATGCAGGAGAATGTGCCATCTGCCTGGAGGAGCTGCAACAGGGGGACACCATCGCTCGCCTGCCCTGCCTCTGCATCTACCATAAAGGGTTGGAACCTCGTTTGTTTTCCTTTTCATCTCCTAGCACAGTCGTAGCGTAGTGGTCCCAGCTGAGCTGTGGCCTTATGCCGGGCTCACACTGTGCGATTTTTTTCCAGTCGCGCGATTCAGCTCCTGCTCAAACTGCACGATTGACTCGCAGGGGTTAGAAGTTCGTAGGTCACGATGCAGGTCTCACACTATACGACCTGAGTGCTCACACTGTGCGTCCATAAAATGAAGGTTATAACAGAAATTCTGCCTTTCACTCACACAGACACACACCACCATCAACTTTGCTAAATTGCTAATGAAAAACATGATCAGCTGTGATTGAGCAGCAACGTCCATCCAACTATTTTCACGGTTGTTGTGGTCGTGATGATTTGGTGAGGCCACATCGAAAAGGCTCGGATGAGCTTTCCAAAGTTCTACAAGTTGTGCCTCCATCGCTTGTGTCCAGATCACACGCTGCACTGCCGTGCTGCGCCGTCTTTTTCACCGACGTTTACGTGTTTGCGCGTGAGCAGTGTGAGCGGCTGCGGTGACACCCTCACGAGCGATTGATGATCGGGAGCTGGTCATGAGGTGTTAATCGCTTCTCGTTACCCCACGTATACTACACGACGCACGATGAAGGCCAAAATCGGGACGATCACCAAATTGGTCGCACGACTCAAATCGTCTAAAAATGGGCCAAAAATCGCACAGTGTGAGCCCGACATTAGCGACACAGTTCAGTGCCAGGAAGTCTTTTTAAGGAAGTACAAGCTTGCTTCAGCCACGTCACTGTCTGCATTTCCATCACAGTGACGACTTGTGAAGATTAGGCACAGAAATGCTGGGTGAGATGTTCTTATTGATCTTACCGACTCCAGTCTCACACTCATATTTGGCTGCACTGAACAAACCCTCTTCAGTTCCCCCTAAAAGTGTTCCTGTGCTGAGATCAGTCAGAGACGGTGAAACAGAAGAGCGAGCACTCCTAACTTTGGGAGATACCCACTTGATTTGACTGCTGAAGCCTGAGCGAGCTTCAGAGGAGGGATGTGTTTTGCATAGTGGTGTGTGGCTCTTGTCCTCATCATGAAATGAGAGCAGCACGCAGACACGGCTATAACAGAAAGAGGAAGCAGCAGTGTCAGTTTAAACTGATGCAAAATTGAGGTTCAGGGTTAAAAAGAACAGTCATGCTGACGGCGAGGGACGAGTGCTTGAGTCATGCACGCTGTCGTGCTGTCACGTGATTTCACAGAGGGCCAGATTGGGCTTAAAGTGGATTTATTGATATTAGTTTCACTATTTACTGAACTGGCCTGTCAGCTGGTATCAGCTCACTGTTTTAAAATCAACCCCAGACTTTATCATGGCTGCAGTTTTATAGCCACGTGGTAATTTTAGTCCTTTTAATAACTGAATATGAATCTGGCCTTTTCTGGCTGTTGCCCTTTCAGAGATGCTACAAACGTAAAGTTTAGACCAGCAGACACAGACATCGTCTGATATGACGGCACCCACACCACTGAACACTACTTCACCTTTGAGCTTTCATTAGTTTCAGGCAAAGACTGTATTTAAAAGACGGACAAGTCTGACCTATGAATGCTAAAATGCTTTAAAGGCCAGCGATGGGTGACTCCTCCAAGTTTGACCTCAGCAAACACTGACCAGGTGACTTTATGGTCTCAGCTGGTAGTTTGAGGTCAGATTGTAGAAAACATGAGGTTCATTTTGTAAGTACCAGGCTACGTCCACACGTACACGGGTATTTTTGAAAACGGAGATTTTTCGTTTTAAAAAATAATCCCGTCCACACGTAAAGGCAGAAATGAAGGAAAACGCTGCTAGGAACATGCCAAAGCAACAGGTGGCGCTATATTCCTAACCGTGCAGAAATGTTGGCCAATCAGAAGTCTAGAAGCCTCGGTGGGAAAAAGTAAACAAAGCTGGGGCATAGAAGCAGAACCGAGTCGTATGTGTGGAGGGACAGTAACTGTGTGTGTATATGTAAGCATTTAAACACTGCAGAGACAATTAACAGTAACAGTATTGTAGAAATTCATTTCACCGAAACAATAACGTGGCGCACAGTGTGACGTCAAAAAAGGCGCACACCTTTGACGCTGCGTTTTCTCCGTTTTTCTCGTCCACACGTAAACGCAAAAACTGAGTTTTTAAAAATCTCTGTTTTCAGTGACCGAAAACGCCGTTTACGTGTGGACGAAAGGTGCAAACGCATAGAAAAATCTGCGTTTTCAAAAATACCCGAGTACGTGTGGACGTAGCCATAGTCAGAAAGCAGGATAAACCGGGGCGCGCTCATTGGCTAATGAAATGCGAGTGTTGCATCAGCCTTCAAGGCACCAAGAGCAGTGGTGGAAACGGTCAGCCTGAGGTTTTGAGGCTTCACGAACCAACAGCAAGTTTGTTTCAGCTGTTTTTCTTATGAATGCTATCTGTGTTCTTAATGAACTGGCACAGGTGTTCTACATACATTAATACATCAGGATATTATAAGTATGTAAAGCATGTTTTGCTGATAGTTAATAATAATGTTTTGAATTCAGATCATTTGAAGGAGGAAAGTGTTTACCTGCTTTGTTCTTTCATTTTTCGACACATCAGAACCCTGTGGTGCTCTGAACGAGGAAACACGTGTGCTTTCTTTAGCCTGAGTGGGTCAAGTCCAACACAGCCCACTACATGTTCATGTGACGAGACTCCTGCACACCAGCAGGTGTCACCAGACGCAGCTAAATGGACTTCATGAGCTCTACGAGGTTTACTTTATTAATGCCAGAGAAGGTGCACGGTTAAATGTTCCAGTGCTAACAATGCTTTGTACCACACGAACAAGTGAAAGTAGCCGTGGGTGTGGTCAGGTGCATCGTGGCGGAATGACTCGGGCAGCATCGCTCTTCTCACGCTCCACGCTGTCTCACTGACTCCTCCCATTTGTTTTCTCTCCTGCAGCTGTATCGACGAGTGGTTTGAGGTGAACAGGTCCTGTCCTGAGCATCCATCGGATTAAAGCTTTCATTGCACAGGTAAAATCCACATCCACAGACACATCCACAGACACATCCACAGACACAGACACATCCACAGACACAGACACATCCACAGACACATCCACAGACACAGACACATCCACAGACACAGACACATCCACAGACACATCCACATCCACAGACACAGACACAGACACATCCACAGACACAGACACATCCACAGACACATCCACAGACACAGACACATCCACATCCACAGACACAGACACATCCACAGACACAGTAAAGATGGTATTTTTTACATGTCAGCATCTGGTTCTTTTCTGTGTGATTTCAGGAACACGAGACGTCCCCACAGGGATCTGCAAAAACGAAATCCCTGGATTCAGGGACTCTGCTGGACTCTATGACCACTGTGATCAGTTAGCACCCTTCCTCCCACAACCCACCCACCCAATAATGTAGTACCACAGTGTGCCAAATCTCATTTAAGCACTCTTCAGGGATACAAACTTGTGTGTTTTATGTTTAAGTTGCACATCTACACTCAGCATCAGAGTTGACAGACGCCTCCATCGTGTCCTCTCCAGCCCCGACGCTCGGGGCACGACTTCCTGAGAGGGACGTGTTTGTACACCAGTGTGGAGGAGGAGGGCGGAGACTGCTGGCTGACGCGCTCCGACTCGCCCCCTCCTCCGTCAGCATCAGTGTCTCCCAGTGCCTTGTTGTAGCGACGCTCGGCACGCAGGACAGAGGGGAGTCCAGACCACGGCCGAGCCGGCTGTCCTCCACCCAACGCCCTACAACCCCCACCACCACCAGGACCATCTTACCACAACTGCCATTCTACCCGAGCAGGAGAACCAAGCCAGAGCCGGCGCGTCTGCGTCTGCAGCTTCTCGCAGCCGACAGTGCTGCTGCAAAAACGGTGCCAATCAACTGTGAATCCTGTCAAAGACTCATCAGTGCTTTTTAGGCCCCGCCCACACAGTGAAGGTCTTCAGGTACAGGAGCATCACTCACCAGCCTAAACCCACTGCAGCACGTTGCTGCTCCTTCTCTGACACGATAAGTGCTCTGCATGCCAGAACAACGGGACGCAGCAGCATGTGGAAAAATGAGACTAAATTAAAAATCCACCCATCCTGTTTTGATCTGCTTATCCGACTTCAGCCGCGTCCACACGGGGAGCCGTTATTCCCCGTCCGAGTCTCTTCTTTCGAGTTAGCCCACATTCCTGGCTGGAAAAGGCTACAGCCCGACTTTTGGATACGTGGTTAAGAAAATGGTTGGATGGATATTTTAACCCTCTGCTAGTAAAGCTGGAGCTTCACTTTAAGACTCAGCATCACGTTCACCACAGACCAGACTCGTCTTCATCAGGACCTGAAATACTTTGTCCCCACCAGCAGATGTCAGTCTGTAGTTTTCCAGCAAAGCACCAGGATGTTGAGGCGTAACATCCAGGCTGCCGCACACGTGGCTGCGAACGGCTCCAGTGCATGCTGCAGAACCTGCATGCACCTGCAGGCTCGCTTATTCAACACCAGGGTCAACAGAATATGTCTCGACATAAATAACATCTGGTTCCATCATGGACGGGATCTGGTAACGACACAATGTGGGAAAACCTTTCAAGACCTTCAGTTTTTAGCTTTGTGTTCCTTCCTGTAAAAATGAGCTTCACGTCTGTCAGCTCGTGGTCATTTCTGCATCATAACCGTAGCAGCTGCAGGTAAACCGAGCCCTCACAGTGTTGCACCAGACTGACACAGTTTACTTGTGAGGAGCTGCAGGACTATAAAGGTACCAGGACAACAGTGAAGCTTTTTCAGGCACTGACCGTCACTCTGGGAGTCAGCGACTTGATCTCGATCCTGGCAAATGCAGCAGTCCAGATGCTGAGGCTGAGGGAAGCTAAGCTAAACTGGAGGGACTAACTGGACCTGTCTGTTTGGGGTGAGGTGTGCCTGAAGACCTCACGGAGGAACCAGTCAAGTCCTTGATACTGATTTCACCAACAAGCTCACGTTCAGCCTTAGAGGACGAGTTCAAACCATCTACTGATCCAGGGCTTGTGTGGATCCCAAAGCTCCAAAACATCTGAAACGTGTCATCCTTTTCCCTCAGCCTCTTTAACCTGTGAAGACTAAATGCAGCCCTTCCTGATTGCCCATCAGTCTGTGAGCGTTTGTGGGGGTTGCAAAGAGGACGCTACACCACAAACCTCCTTCCAGTTGCTTTGGTTGCGAGCAGATTGCCGTGGCCACCTTTAGATGATCGGTAAGTCGTTAGTGAATGTCTGAAGACGAGTCAGCGACCTCCATACAAACTGTGAGTGACCACAGCAGCAGCCCGTACCTCTCTGTGACCACTGACTCACCCACCAATCAGAGAACGCCACTCAGTGACCTCCAGGCTTCTAGAGTTTCTCATCTTGTAATTATCATCATTAAATGAACAATATGCAGTTTAAGTGATATTTGGGATTTTCTTTTTATGCTTGAAATCATGCAGAAGTGTTGTGGAGGTGAAACTGGCTACAAACCAGAGGTTTTTTTAAGATTTGTCATTTTGGTAATTGAACTTATTTACATAGTAAAGTGTTTGAAATCAAACATTAATATATTGTTTTAAATATGAGAATGATGGGAGACAGAAACATGTCTGTGTTTAGATGTGTGCCTTCTAGTTTAGACATGATCCTTTTTCTTGTTTCTGTAGTTACTGCTCTCCACCACTGGGGGGCAGTGCGCTCTCACTTATGATCTTGATGTGACGTTATTTTTGAGATTTTTATCATGAAAGCAGGAGATGAAAGGTTCCTGTGTCGTCTGTGATCTTAGAGACCGTGAGAAAATGATGGCGGTGCGGAGGGAGGGGAAATGGTTTTAATAGAATAACCATGGTTTACGTTTTATTATTGGTTTCCTACACATTCCTCAAACTGATTTGTGCTAAGTCAACATTCATTTTGTGCTTATATAAATATGTTTGTTTGGTTGTTGTATCTCCCAAAAATGATTTAATGGCTGAAAAGATTTTATAATGATGTTTTTTATGATCATGCTAACGTTGCTTCTTATTGTGACTCTTGCTGCGTTCACCGTGTCTTCCATGACATGTAATGTGTGTTGGGGGGTGTAATCTGTGAAAGTATGACGTTTTTTAAGATGAAACACTGGACTCTGTGAAATGTAAACTTTTTACATCATTAAAAGTTTTCCTGAGCAAACGACAGAAGTGCAGAGCACGCCGACCCCTGCAGCCCCTCCTCACTAACCATTGTCACGCAGTCCCTTACTGAACACACACACTGAGTGTTTCCGTCTCTCGTGAGTCAGCTGGGAGTCCCGCTGAGCTGCTTTACTGTCGTTGTTGAATGTATTGAAGCTAGTGTGGTTCTCTGGTGTCACTGGAAGGCAAACGGATCAAAGTTTGGAGTTTTGGGATCCACCCCGGCACACTCACAGCTGCTGAATCGTCACACTGTTCTGGACATCAGACGGCCACACAGAGATTAACTGAGCCCGGTGACGCGCTCCCTTCACACAGTGCGTGGAGGCAGGATCGGTGCGTTTGTGGCGACAGAGCGACCACGTGGCTGCTTGATGGACACGGGGCTTTGACTGTACCGTCATCTCTCTCTCTGATCTGAATCCTGCGAGATCACAACCACTTCTCCCTGACTGATCATGCAGCTGATTCCTGTGAGCAGGTCCGACTGTCTTTTCATTTGTCTGTGAATTTATGAGGAAATGTGCAACAAATCTGGCCTTAAAAGATGACTCTGACATTTCACTGTCCTGTCCGTGTGGGTTTTTGTATTTCCATCACTTTGCAGTAACACAGACACCTCTAATACCACAGTGGCTCTGACGCCACGCTGCATCCTTGAACTTGGAAAGGTTTACGGGAAAGGCTGGCGTTAAACGAGAGCATGTTACGAGTGCAGTTATAGTTGCAACTCTGTAGTGAAACATTTCCAGAGCTTTCTGCCACGTGGCGTGGTTTCCTCAGGAGATGACGTTATATCTGAGCTCAGGATGGGACTTTGGTTACATCAGTACAGTTCCTGTAAACATCACGTGAGGCTCGTTCCTGATCAGACCCACGCGTAAACACGCCTGGCTTTGCTTCACAGCCTGGTACAAAAGCAAGTCACCAGCTGTCATTTCACCCATCGTCACTCGAAATCACCCAGTCAGTGACCTTTCATACTCCGATGACACTTTAATCTTGATTCTGTAGCTGATCTACGTCCTGTTTTCTGACATTTCACAGCTTTCCTAGTGAGAAAAACCTCCACAGATAATTAAATAAGAGAAAAGTTCCAAACTTTTTATAATGAGACCACAATAAAGATCGTGTAGATAAACTGAGACATAATGTTGACGTACGTCTTCTTTTTTCATATATGAACATATGTGAGGGACTCATCGCATGGTTAGATACATTTACACTGACAGAGGTGTATCAGAGGCCCAGGCTGCGCGCCAGGATCTACCCTAATGTCAGCCAAGCAACTCCATCCAATCAGAGCACTGTAAACCTGTCTTACAGAGTGATTAATAAACTAATGACAGGTGTTATTAGTTGCAGTGACGCCCCATTAGATGAGAGCTGGGTGAACTCTTTCAGTCACCAGTAGGGATGGGTACCGGTATCTGGTGCCATGATGGCACTGGTTCTGTCATAAACGGTAGTAACCAGACCGAAAAGCAGCGCACATTTTGGTGCTTTTTTTCCTGAGCTGTGATACACTTTAGATTCTAGCCAATCATTTTACGTTTCCGAGGATAGTAGGCGGGTCCAGGTACGTACATTCTTTTAGAGCAGAGCTACAGATTAAAAATGTCCAAGGCGAAGCGGTCAAAGTCTGGCTGTACTTCACAGCAAAAGATGCAAACTCAGCAGCTGCAACAAGTGCTTTAAGCTGATACTGTGATACTGTCAAAGGAGGTAACACCTCAAATCTGATGAGCACATCTACTGCAGGTGTGGTGCCTGTTATCGACCCGGAGTTAGCAACATCCCCCAAAAACCCGAAGAGGAGAGTCCTGGCCCCTAGCCCTGCCAGTGTAGCAGAAATGATGAGGATGATGATGCAGCAGCAGCCGTTCTTCTCTGCGTGAGTAGCTTAATGTTGTTGGTGTGTAATTTACGTTGAGTAGGCTAACCACGTTATTACATTAATGCATGTAAGGTGAACTAGCAAACACCGTCGTAGCTACATGCGGCTGTCTTCTTGTTTGATGGCAGATACTCCCTTCACCCTGGACAAAAAGGCTAAAATGACCAAAGAAAAAGTGGAAAACAGTTAAACATGAGAGGTTTTTGGACAAAGTTTGTGTTTTTTCCATTGTTTAAGCTGCTTCCAGCCAAGAGTGATACCATATATGCCCCATAGCTGCAGAAAAGGCTAACATTGTTATCTTTTTACAAAAAAACAGCTGAACATGAGAGGTTTCTGGACCAAGTTTGTGTTCTCCATTCTTTAAGCACCGGTTTGAGCACCGTTTAAGCACCGGCACCGTTTCAAAAGTACCGATTGGGCACCGGTATCGGATAAAACCTAAACGATACCCATCTCTAGTCACCAGCCTCAGAGTCTCAGTTCTCCAATGACTTTTTGTATTATTGTGTAACTCGGGTCATGACGATGGAGCTTCCACTGTTTGCACTAAACCCCCTGCACAGCCTGCAACTCGCTGGAAAGAAAGAAAAGAAAATCTGGCAATTATTGATGACTGTAGGCACAGGAGGCTGATCAATACTGGACCTTTGCTTATTCCAAAGAATAAAACAGATCTAATGTGAATATATGAGACGGTCCTGTCTCAGTTAATTGGTCTCTACTGTCTGAAGAAGCACAAGGTGAATGTGCTGGGTTCATGATGCTCCCAGCATTTTGGCCATCATCATCATCATCATCATCTTCTCATTTTGAAGCCAGACACGGTGAGCGAGGGAGGAGAACGAACCTGAAGCTAAATAAAAGTGAAAGCAAAAGGTGGTGCAGACTACAGCCTGCTGAGGGAGGGTGTGGTGTGTTTATACCTGAACCCAGGTAAGTGGCAGAAAGCTGAGACAAATAAACCAACTAAGAAAAAGAACAAATCAAAGATCAAACGAGAGGCTCTGAGCTGCTGGTTGCTGCTGGATTTGTTAGTGTGCACCGAGAGAAACACGGCCCCAGCAGGCTTTTTATCTGCAAACTGTCGGCTTTGAGCCCCGACAAACAGAATCTGCACAACAAACACAGCAAGCTTGAATATTTCTTTATGTGCATCCATAGAAACAGGATTTCACAGCATGTTAGCCTGTGGGCTCCAAGCAGCCTCTCACATGGGTTAATGTTCATACTGAACAACCTGTGTGTAAGGAGCTCCGGCTCTCTGAAACGACCACGCTGCCTGTTTGTTTATTAAAGATTACCTGGACCAATCAGACGGCTGCTGGGACAATGTTGTTTAACTGAATCGACCACGATGAAGCATTTTGCTTTGTTTTCTTCCTAAACAAACACGCACAAACACAAGGACTTGAGCCCATGTGTAAAACACGTTATATACAGACGTGTTGGCCACGTCTGAAACAGTCGAATCAAAGTCTTTGCTTTAGTCCAACAGGAATGTCTGAAGAAAGCAGCGGGGAGACACAGGAAGCGGATTCACACATTTGCCGCTCACGGGGAGTGTTTGGGCTCCACTTATTTATTGTTGTAACACTTTTAACACTTCAGGTCACATCTATGCAGAAACACAGGAAAGAGTTCGAGACCTTTGAAACACCATCAAGTATGTGAGAAACAGCATCTTGTGTAACAGTGAGATGAATATAAAACAGCATTTACAGTACACAGAAAACAAGGTGTGCATGTGAGTCAGCATGCTGTATACTTCCTGTTTAAGGTCCCACTTCCTGACTTTTGTGGAAAACTGTGAAACACTTGTTGAAATTTTAGGGGAAAGTCCCCAAAATGCAACACGGTGATGTCGTTCAGAGACTTCAAAAATAAACATTCTGGGTTTTTTTCGCTTAAGAATAATAAATAAATAAAAACAGACAGTGGAGGTGGTGCGACTTTATCCCCGCAGCATCGGGTGAAGCTGCACCAAATCCGTTTGCTGACACACGGACCGAGCGCCACACTTCCTCCTCCACACAGCTCCGTGCATGCGTCATGTGCCCAGTCAGTGGAACCGCAGCCGCTTCTCTGACACGAACTGCTGCTCTTCCTCTTCAGAGAGCCGGTTTCCTTTCACGCTGTAGAAACACAATCAGACTGCAGTCATGCATTCACAGGGACAACGTTAACGACGGGGGACAGGGAGAAGCTGGACCTAGTGTTGTAGAGGACATCTCCCTGCTGGTCTGGGTCCACTGTGGATCCAGATCGAGGAGATCAACACGTCCTCCACCAGCGTTACTTCTGGTGGCGTGTTATGGCCCGACACTTTAGATTATGCTGTGTTTCTTTCATTCATCATCTGTAATATCTCAATAGACCTTTTACTGATGAATCAATAAATTCTGTCTCAGTTGAACATCTGAATGATGAAGCAGGAATTTCCTGTTTTTTTTCTACTGAACCTGAAATGACTTGGGACAGCTTAATTCCTCTACTTTATTAGCTCCCTGTCCGTTTCAACAGAGAGATGAGGGCCATCAGCAGAGCTACACCCTTTGAGTCTATTTAC
Organism: Neolamprologus multifasciatus; assembly: GCF_963576455.1. Lineage (NCBI taxonomy): Eukaryota > Metazoa > Chordata > Actinopteri > Cichliformes > Cichlidae > Neolamprologus > Neolamprologus multifasciatus. The sequence continues at coordinate 2,316,147 of NC_140449.1, forward strand.
GTGCTAGTCCGTTATTGTAGGTCTACCTTACAGTAGAGGCGCCTGATGATCAGATCAGTGGTTCTCAAACTTTTCACAATGAGCACCACCTCATAAAATCTAACGCACCACCCTTATGAGACAATGAGACAATTTTATTTCTTATAAGAATATTATATTTTAACTGTCATAAACAGGATGTGACGTAATGATAATAATAACATCTGTACTGCATTAAACCCTTCACAGCAGGTGGGATATCCAATCTTTAAGTCAGTGGTTCCCAAACTTTTTTTGCTGGGCTCCTTTGTTTTACATGAAAAATGTTTTGGTTGTGGTTTATTTCACACCTCAAACATTTAGTAAACAATTAAGCAAATACAAGTAATCTGCAATAAATTACAGGTAGTAATAAAATAAACTACTAACTCTTTTACGCTGCGTCCACACCTACGAAAACGCAGCTGTTTCGTCCACGTAAACGGCGTTTCAAATCAGCGAAAACTGAGATTTTATAAAACTCCTTTTTTGCGTTTACATGTGGACGAGGAATACAGAGTTCATCAACGTCAAAGGTATGTGCCTTTTTCACGTCACGCTGTGGCCACGTTATTGTTTACATGAGATGAATTGCAGAACGACAGATAGAGACAAAATACTGTTAATCTGACTGTCTGCAGGTTTTACACAGTTACTGTCCCTCCATTTACAAAGGCAGAGGCGTCACGCTGTGATTATTTTACTGTAGTTGTTTTTTTTCCTGTGTAATAATTTTCAACATTGTTATCAATACATTTTTCAAAAAATGTCTCTCTGTGCAAAATGGGTTTAAACACAAAATCGTGGCAGGATCAGCCTGATGTTATTTGTATCCTGCTGTAACTTCCTGTATTACGGAGCCCCGGAGGGGACATGGGAGAGAAAAAAGAATTAAGACGGACTTTTGCGAGATCTCACAAAAGTTGAATTCCAACAATGGCGGCAGCTACTTAGTTGTAATATTACTCTTTCTGGGTCACAAAATACACTTTTAAGATATTTTGAGGCGTGAATGTAGTTGTGTAAACGTCAGATATCTGCTCGGTTTACAAGACATCACATATTTGCAAAAGTGCTCCGACGTTTTCGGAGATCTGACACCCACTAGCTCGAAGCTAACGGGAGGTCGAGACGTACTACAGCCGGGAGGAACACCGCTTTCCCGGCACATCGTGCCTCGACCTCCCGGTCGGCTTCGAGCTGGCGGCCTCCGAAGAATGCGGCTAAAACTTTTGCGAGATCTCGCAAAAGTCAGTCTTAATTTTTTTTTTCTTCCATGTCCCCTGCGGGGCTCCGTACTGTATAAAGAGCAAACATCTCCAAAATGTCAGGAGTAGTTTGTCATTACAAGAAGTGTTTGTGAACTAAAAATCAAGAATGTGGGATCCTGTTTGTCTGTGATTTAAACAGCCCAGCGCTGCTCCCGACACAGGGAAACCAATCCTGCAGGGAGACCTACCTCAGCACCTGTGCAGGTGAAGCCAAAGGGAAGATTTGCTTCATCATATTTTCTAGTCTTTGTCTTAGAATGAAGTTGATTTGGAAACATATTCAGCGATGCTTCATCTCCTGCTTTGCGTCTGTGTGGGCGCCCCATGCTAGCAGTGTCCAAGCGTTTTGTTTTGGGTTTTTTTCCTTTTCACGCCGCACCCCCCCTGCAATGGCTCTGCGCCCCCCCTAGGGAGCGGGCCCCACACTTTAGGAAGGTCTGAGCTAGCCCAACTTCAGTAACCTTACAAACATCACTGCTGTTTAGTTTCCTGTCTTCGTTTATGTTGGAAGTGACAGCAGAGCATTTAACAGCCTTACAGTTACCGATCCATCTCTAACTAGCTCAAGTTTGTGTCCAGAATAAGTTTTACTTCAAACAATCATCCTCTGCTTGGTCTGACATAACCTTGAGGGGAGAACAAAAGACCAAGATGTCAACTTGAACGGATGCTCACCATATCTCTTTGAGCGCTTGGTTGTGAGTGAGGGCCTCAGCGAGCTGCCTCATCCCCTCCACAGTGAACTGGTTGCTGATTAACCTGCAGACAAACAAGCAGTGACTTACAAAGGACACCGAGCTGTGTAAACAGGGTGCAGACTGATGCTGTGTTGTCCTCACCACAGGTGGGTCAGACCAGTGTTTGCCTGAATCATGTCAGCCAGGTGTGGAGCTGCATCATCGGTCATTTCATTCTCCACCAACCTAAAAAGCACAAACAGTAACACAGCCCTGAGACTCACGTCACTCTGGAGAGGCAGCACTGACACTGACGTAGCTCCACATCCATAAGGTCAACCATGCATTTAAGCGCTGTGCTGCGAGTTCAGGTGGCGCCTCCCAGCTCTCCTGATGTCGACTGGGATAACACAGACTGCACGTACCAGAATATCCTGAGCGCCGTGTTCTCTTTCAGTGCTCCAGCCAGGCCCCGCCCACCTCTGGATGTAATGCAATTGGCCGACAGACTAGAAGACAAAAAAAGAGTAAAGATTTTAATCGTTAAGTCTGGATGGGCGTTTTTATTTTTGTGCCGTTTGTATAACTTCCTACCTGAGGTTGGTGAGGCTCGGGTGCTTCCTCAAAGCTTCTCCAAATGCTTCTGCTCCCTCATCGCCGATACTGTTGCCCCACATCCTGCAAAAATGCACAGAAAGCCTGATCAGGCACCTCATTACCAAGTGCTTCCTCAAATGTTTTCAGCTGGGCTAAACCACACAGCTAAAAATGCCTCTTGGAGGGATTTCTCTCTTTGTCATGTCTGGTTTCAGTCACCAGGGTGTATTTCTGTGGTGCCCAAACACTCAGAATAAATAAACTTCCTCTGTCACCATTAACGCTGCATTTTTACTCTTACAACTCAGCACTTTGCTGAATTTCCTGGATGAACACTGAATTCTTACCCAACGTCGAATATTGACGAGCTCTTCTTTATGGCGTTGGCCAGATGCCTCCCACCAACACTGGTGATCTTGTTTTTACCAATCCTACGAAGTAATGTCAAAGTATTCAAGGTGAGTAATGTTAGTAATGTTAGTAAGGTATGTTGGTTTTTTTCCCCAAATGGAGATCTGTTTAACTTACTTGAGAACTCGCAGTTTGGGGCATTCTTCGATGATCTGAGCAACAAGCCGGGCTCCAACATCTGTGATGTTATTGTTGTAAAGCCTGAGGACACAAATATAAAAACATAAATCACTGTGTGCTTTTGGTTTTTTAAAAAGGGATTCAGACAGGGTTTGGAGAAAGTGGAATAACATAGTGAGCTGCTTCATGCACATTTGAAGGACATCAAGTGTCGGCAGAGAGCTGCACAGAGGGATAGCATCCTCAAATAAAAAGAATTAAAGAAGATAAGATGAAAACATTATTCCAAACATTGTAAGACATCCATATTTGTTTGTAAAAGTATATGTGTATATATAAACACCAACACCAAACACTCCAGCCCAAACTGAGCAAACTACTCTTCATCGACTGCAAACTGTTCAAAAATACAGCGGCACGCCTTCAGACTGGAACTGGGAGGTTTGCCTCTGTTACGCCTGTTCTAGCTGACCTGCACTGTCTACCCATTAAATCTAAATTAAAATACTGCTGCTTACTTTAAAATGATCAACGACACAGCGCTGAGCTACCTTACTGAACGCCTTCAATCGTATATTCCTGTTAGAGCACAAAGATAATCTACTCAGTTACTCTTGGTGCAGCCAAGATCTCGGCTGAAGTCTGGAGGTGACCGTGCGTCTGCCGTGACTGCACCTGATTTGTGGAGTAACCTTCTGCTATCCAATCATTTAAATCACGGTTAGAAACCTGTTTAGTTAACCTTTCCTGTTAGTTAATGCCCATCTAATAGGGTACCATATTACCCTATTAGAGCACTTCGCTCTCGCTCTGCAGGCCTACTTGTTGTTCCTAGAGTATTTAAAAGTAGAATGGGAGGGAGAGCCTTCAGTTTTCAGGCCCCTCTTCTGTGGAACCAGCTTCCAGTTTGGATTCAGGAGACAGACACTATCTCTACTTTTAAGATTAGGCTTCAAACTTTCCTTTTTGCTAAAGCATATAGTTAGGGCTGGACCAGGTGACCCTGAATCCTCCCTTAGTTATGCTGCAATAGATGTAGGCTGCCGGGGGATTCCCATGATGCATTGAGTTTTTTCTTTCCAGTCACCTTTCTCACTCACTATGTATTAACAGACCTCTCTGCATTGAATCATATCTGTTATTAATCTCTGTCTCTCGTCCACAGCATGTCTTTATCCTGTCTTCCTTCTCTCACCAACCAATCACAGCAGATGGCCCCGCCCATCCCTGAGCCTGGTTCTGCTGGAGGTTTCTTCCTGTTAAAAGGGAGTTTTTCCTTCCCACTGTCGCCAAAGTGCTGCTCATAGGGGGTCATATGATTGTTGGGTTTTTCTCTGTATCTATGAAGCGCCTTGAGGCGACTTTTGTTGTGATTTGGCGCTGTGTAAATAAAATTGAATTGAGTTGAATTGATTTCTTGACTGACTCTAGTTCTCTTTTATTCATATCTTTTTTTGTGCTTTTGCTATGTTTTTATTTGATATGCATTTCATGCTATTCCTGTATCAGTGACACTGACCTGTTAGCATATTTGGTACTTTGTTGGTCTAATAATATTTATGTTCTATTTTCTGTCTGTTAAGCACTTTGGTTTAGCGTTGGCTTTTAAATGTGCTCTATAGATAAAGTTGTTGTTGTTTGTGCCACACGCGGCTGGAGTGATGAGCTCAGAGCCTACACACCAAACCAAGGATATTTATTCACTGTAGCCTGTTCAACGCAGAACATGGAAAAAATGTATCACTGAACGAATCCTGTCACGACAGCAAAACCTACAGACTGTTGTAGCCACAGTGAGCCAACCTGGTGTTTAGTAACATTTCTGAACCCTGACAATGTGAAACAAGACGAGCACAGAGCGTTTCTGACTTACTTATTTCGCTCAGTTTATAACTTTATAAAACTACCACCCAGATAACTGGATCAGAGAGAGTTTGAACGCTGAGTGAGAGCAGACAGTGCTGAGCCTTTACTTTCACATTCCTCCATGCTGTGTTAGCACTTCCACATCGTTAGCAAACAGCTGCTGAAGTGTGAAGAAGTGAACATACACAATGTAAGACTGAACTGAACAGACTGGGCCCCTGCGTGCTACTGAGGTGCAGAGATGGGCAGTAACGCGTTACTGTAATCTGATTACTTTTTTCAAGTAACGAGTAAAGTAAGGGATTACTATTTCAAAAACAGTAATTAGATTACTGTTACTTTCCCGTAGGAACGCTGCGTTACTGCGTTACTAAACCGTGATTTTTTTGCGAGAGTGTCTCATGACAGTGACGTAAGCGAGTGCGACGTTCGTGACAACAGCTGTGTGCAGATCAACAATGGATCATATATCGAGTGCAGAGAGAGTATGAGCGTGCAGCGTTTAAAGCGTGGAAGTACTGACCTTACTTTGAGTTTGATTCCATAAAAAGTGACAAAAACATTAGTGTCCGTTGTGCGTGGGAAGAAAACTTCTTTTTACAGCGAAAAAAACCCTAAACTTCCGAGCAAGCACCGAGTAGCTACGACGTAATGGGAAACTCACAGAGAAACTCGCGGATTCTTCCACTGACCGCTGCGGCACACCTGCACCAGGGTAAACCTCCGCCTACCCCACTCCTGCTTTACAGGTGAAAATAGAGCAACAGGACCGCTAGTCTTTGACTTTATTTATTTTCTGCTGTGTTTTACTTGCATCTATTTGAAAGACTGAGTGTAAACACACAAAATATTTTATTTTATGTGCTGGAATGTGCAGAAAATAAGCTTAAATATTAAACTAATTTCTTCCAGTCAGAGAATGTTGCATATAATTAAATTTTTGCTTGATGCATAAAGTTAAAAGATTAAAACTAATAAAACAAGTTTTAAAAAGAGAATTTTCCATTTGATTACATTTTGTATGATGATTATGTAGAAAAAGTAGAATTGGGCGGAAAGATCTATCACTTTATCACCTATTCAGGTTGTAAATCGTGTTTTTAAAAAGTAACTAAGTAACTAAGTAATTAATTACTTTTGAAAATAAGTAATCAGTAAAGTAACGGGATTACTTTTTTGGGGAAGTAATCAGTAATTAGTTACTGATTACTTTTTTCAAGTAACTTGACCAACACTGCTGAGGTGTCACTGATCCCAATCTGATCAGAAAATCAGATCAGTCGCTCCCAAATGTTGATGTAATCACATCAACACCCTGATCTGTTGTTACTGTTACAACGTCTACTCACCCCAAAACCTCCACAACCTTGTGTTTGCACAGCTCCTCTGCAAGAATCTCAATGCTGCTGTCGGACAGGTGATTCACACACAGTCTGCAGGGGAACAGTTTCATTAGAGCTCAGAGTTAAACGAAGCACGCGTTTGAAAGCACGGCCGCACTCACCTCACTACGGTCATCTTGCAAAAGGAAGGCTTGAGCTGCTTCACCCCATAGTCGCTGATGTTGTTGTTATCCATGTCGAGCCCCAGGAGTTTCTGACGGTGCTGCAGCACAAAGTTCAGGGCGGTGCAGTCACCTGAGTACACATTACAGTAACCCAGCTTGATGAAGCCGGCCGTGATGCCTTTCGCCGTCATCTGAGCAATGTCTTTGCTTCCCGTCTCGAATATGCACCTCAGCATCCACAGGAAGTTGGGCAAGACGTGAACTTTCTTGCCTTCCTGGCCGTCGTGGTGGGGTAAGCCACGCAGGTGCAACTTGACACTAGTGGAAAGGTACGACTTCAGCAGGGCCCGTTTCTTCTTCAGTAAGACGGGAGACACCAGATGTCCCATCAAGCCTCTCTGACTCTTGGACAGCAGGCCGCACAGGAACAGGTTGGTGAACTGCAGGTGTTCGTTGGTTGCAAATGGCTTCTTTTCGCTGGGCTTTGAAGAGCTACTTATGCAGGAATCAAGAGGCAGACAAGACACCTTCGTTCTCCTGCTGCACTCTGTGAAGAACTTGAGGATGGAGCTGGCAGCAGCCTGCTCGTCCAACACCAGAGCAAAAGCCGCCAGGAAAGACTGAAGGGTGACGTGGAGGAACTCGAAGGTAGCGGAGCTCCCGCTGGCATCCTCCTCACTCACAGGTCTGAGAAAGCCGAGAGTCAGATCTTCCTCCATCACACCGCAGTCGCTGATCTCCTCTTGGCTGGAAATGAAGCTGCCTCTCTCCATCCCCTGCAGCGCCAGCTTGGCGAACACAGCAAGAGGCCTGAGCCCTGCTTTGAACGTCTCCGAGGTGCAGCGGGTGCTTTTCTTCAGCAAAGACGGAGCAGGTGTAGCAGAGCGACTGAGGAACACTTCGGACAGCAGGAGGAAGATGTCGGTGAGCGTGATGCAGGTTTCGGGCAGATGAAAGCTGTCGTGCATCGTGTGCAGGTGTCCAAAGCTCTTGAATACAATCCAGCAGAAGAGCGGGGTGGAGCACAGTCCACAGAGGTGGGGGCTGGCATCCAGCTGAATGGACACCAGCTCTCGGTGCTCCTGCTCCTTAAAGTGCAAATCAGTGTAGGTCTTCAGGTGATCTGGGGAGAAGCCACGCAGAGCCACCTTCTTTCTGATCACCCTGCTTTGGATCTCAATCCCCGTCCGGGCCGTCAGCACCTTTTGAGAGCCCTTGAGTAATTTCCCACAGAGCAGGCTGATAAGCAGCTGGAGCGGGTTGGCCTTGTCCTCCGGTGAAACCACCTCAGGCAGGTTCATCAGGTCGACGTCCTCCTGAATCTCATCGTAGCCGTCGAAGGTAAAGACGACTTTCTCCGGGAAGCGCAGGATGTAATCAAACACTTCGTTGTCTGGATCGTGATCTGGGTAGCAGTTGTGCTTGAACAAAAGGTCTCTGAGAGAGATTTGTTCTGCGTCCTTGAAGGTGCTGAACATCCTACAGCGAAACTTAAAGAAGAAGACGGCATCCGTCTGCAACTCTTTTACGGACCAGAGGTTCTGGAGCTTCTGCAGAAGGATGGATTTTCCCACGCCAGCGTCCCCCATTACGTAGATGATTTCACCTTGGGGGTTGAAAGCTGCGTGGTCTCCCAGGAGCTGGTCCACACTCTCTAAGAAGCCCAGGCTCTCGTTGCAGTCGTTTAGCAGTTCCATCACAGTGTCCGTGTAGAGGTCCTCCAGCCGCGCCTCCTCTTGCTGGCCGTAGGACATGATGAAGCTGGTGTCCCGGCTCATGTCGTGTCTTAACTTCTCACAGTATCTGCTGACTTAGTGCACATTTAAAACGTGTCAAAGCTGTGATCAAACTCATTCTTAAACAGATCTGGATCAGTGCATCTGTGCAGGATTCACAGCACTTCACTGGTTCCACATGCTGCCATGTTACAGCCCGATAACAAAATTAATTCACCTCAAATTCCTGAACACAGTAGTCCATAATGATGGAAAAAACTCAGAACTGGTGCAAACGTATTGAAATAAAAAACAAAACTTGACATGTGTAACTTTTCCATGACACTCGGCTGCATCCTGTTTCCTGATTGGGCATGGGTTTGGCACACGGCTGTCTGTATAAGCATGTCAGTGGCAGCCATGAAGTCCAGTGAACGAATTCTCTTCAGGCCTCTGAGACAGCAAAGTGAAGCACTGTGAATACTTTCCAAATGCACTGTAACTCACAACACGACCACAATAACAGCAGGTACACCAGCACAGCAATACTGTGATCTTCTACTCTAACTGTAGAAGACAAAACTCCTCTAGAAAGGCAAAAAAGAATTATCTATTTGTTTGTTGTCAGTGCACTAACATAGCTATTCAATTTTCCACGTGTTCACGTTTTCACAGGGGTAGAGAACGCATGAGCATGAGCATGAGCATGAGCATGAGCATGAGCGTGGCAGTTTGCCTTCTTGAAATGTAGAAGGTGATTGGCTCGGTGCCTATTTGAGGGAAAATCTAGAGTTTTATAAGGAGGTGTTGTTCTTTGTAAGAACTACAAAAAAGTGAAGCAGAGAGAACTGAGGGAGTGGAGTGTTTACACCCTGAGTGCCCGCCACTGCTCAGCTGTTTCATAAATGACCAAATATAATATAATATATAAATATAATATAAACAAATGTTTCATAAATGACCAAAAATAGCAAGAAAAATGTTTCAGATTAAATAAGAGAACACAAGAGCAACTGGCCCAGTGTGAGAGGGCTCCAAAAGTGGGATATTCATGGAAATTGTTCCAAACGTTTAAATAAAGACTGACTGCTCATCTTGCAGCGCTGCTGTGGAGGTGTGTATGTGTATGTGTGTGTGTGTGTATGTGTGTGTGTGTGTGTGTGTGTGTGTGAGATCTGTAGCTACAGACGGGGGGATTTCTTCTGAGTTTCTAAAGAGAAAAAAAGTGTTTCCTTAATGATTTCAGTGCACCGTGTTTTATTGGTCATCACGTGATTTAAGGGAGAATCGCAGGGTGACGTTGACTGGTTCCAGGTAGGGAAGCTTTTGTGTGGCTTAATTACATTTAGTTAAACTAAATTTAGACCAAAAGCCTGAAAGTATACAAACAAAAGTTAAACATAATTGACATCAGTTCAAATGAATAATAAGGTAAAATGTTACAAATGTGTCCAAATGTGTTTAATAATGTGAAAAGAAATCATAAAGAATGGCTTACTGTCTGGATATTTTGTATCAAATATTGTTTTGAGACAGAGTGCAGGTTGCCTTCTGTTATTATTTGTTTCTTAGATGTTGGCTTTAAGCACTGCGTTAGTTACTCGAGCTAATCTTACTGGATCTGTTCCCCTGTTTTATCCACACAGAAAACTGTGAGGCTGACAGAGCTGTTTTACAACGTTTGTCTCGTGTCCAGCTAAATCATTTACTTTTACAATGTTACATCATCTAAATATGTGAAGTGGGCAGAAATGTGCACTGAAATCGTGGCATCACTATTAACATCTAAGACCTTTGCATACTGAACAGATTTTGCTTTTCAACTGCTTTTAAGATATTCTGAGACTTGAGGAGGTGGTAAGGCTGCGCATGTTTCATTTTCTCACAAACAACAATTCTACAAGTTCATGTAAAAAACAACAACTAAAACAGCTTTTTTAAGTCAATAACACTCAGGGACTCCTTTACTCCTGCTCCATCAGCCTGATGGTTACTGTTGTTATTCATGTAAAACACCCACATACTCCACATATAATAGGGGTGGGGGAAAAATGGATACTGTGTAGCATGGTGATATTTTGTTTGCTAATAATGTATCGATACAGGGACAGCAGAAATCGATATTTTGTTACAAAAAGGTTTTTGTGCTCTGACTTCAGAGCATGTTGATCCTTTTTCTGAGCAAGAATCCTGACATTCCTTCACTGTCCAAATGTGTTTAATAAACATGACAGTTTACTTATTTTAATTTAAGACATGTTTTATTTTAATGAAGTTTAAAACTTTTTATTTAATGTAAAATTATATTTTGTTTTAATTTACTTTCAAATTCTTCAGTTGCTGAAGGGGCTGCATAGTTTTCATAAACTGCATAGTTCAGAATAGCTATAATTGTACCAGATGGTTGATTCAGTTAAGTTGGACTAGACTGTAATACAAACCGTTCAGTTTGTCAACAATCAAACTGAAATGAGAGAAAGACTGAGTGTGAGACTTTGATATTAGAGAAAATGAATATTGATAAAGTTTAACTTTATGTACAGAATCTGAATATCACAAAATATTTTTAAAAATTGCAATAATATCGTATCGTGGGTTAAGTATTGTGATAATATCGTATCGTGGGATGTATGGTGATTCCCACCTTTAACATATAACTTCAGCCACTCAAAAAAAACTCGCTGATTTCTACAATTTCAGTTTGAAATCTAACTACACTTCCTGTATAATCATGTAGAAAATATACTGTTACTCTTGTTATAGATTTTTATATTCTACCATAACGGCTCGACTGGTAAACAGCAGACTGACTTCTTACAGATGTGAGAGCTGTAAAGTATGAAGGAGGTCAAAGATAATGACACCTACTTGGATCAGTGTTAACCACCTTCATCACGGCTACATCTTCACTTGGGTTGTAGTTGATCTCTTGCAGCCATGGCTGCAGGTCTATGTATGCATCACATACTTTATAAATTATGAAGATGAAATAGTCACAGGCCTCCTCCCCTTTGCACTGGACGAGCTCCAGGACTTTGCGCACCTAAAAAAAAAAAATCATGAAAGAAATTCAAATTTATATTTAAAGTTTTTAAATTGTGTAGTAAGTATGCAATCTTGAAGGAGAGGTCAGAGGTCAAATGTCATTTTATACAGCACTTTCTATATATTCACAAAACACACAACACCTGTAGGAATGGTAGCTGTCCACCAATAAATTACTAAGTTGACCTTGAAGACCTTGATGGATGATGATGTCGTGGGTCGTTAGGGGTTAGCTACCTCACCCTCCACAGAGTTTTACAAACACACAATCCAAACTTTTCAAGCTGTCATGTTTACACACAGAGCAGGGATGCACCGATACCGATACCGGTATCAGGTATCGGCCTCGATACCACATTTTCTAAAGTACTCGTACTCGTTAAAAGTCCCCGATACCGAGGACCGATACCACGCTTTTCATTTAAAATAAATGTTCTTAATTCCAAACTAGTCCCTTGTTGTTGTTGTTTTTGTTAAATTATAGGACTAAAGCTGTTACCTGTAAATTTAAATCATGTTTTTATTAAGTACTCGGTATCGGCGAGTACTGAAATGAAAGTACTCGTACTCGTTTCCAAAAAAGTGGTATCGGTGCATCCCTAACACAGCGGGATGACGCACACATGCAGACACTATCACAAACATCACCTCCTCAGTGAGGCAGTCAGGAGTCGTATTCAGAGATTTTTAAGCACAGATCTTCTTTTTCCTACCTGATCAGCCTTGGTGGCAGTTTGCTGAACAATCTCGACATCCTCCTGACAGAAGAAGCCACAGGTGAACAGGTTGTCCAGGATGCACTGAATGCTGCTCAGCCTGGTCACGAGCAGCTCTCTGTGGTAGGTGAGGAGGCTGGAGCACGGCACCCTGGCTTCTTTTATCTGATCCATATTTACAGGACTACAGTCAGCTCTGTGGGACAAAAGATCAGAAACGACACTGTTGACAGCATTTCAACATCACACGGTAAGTTTCTTTCTTCTCCTTCCTTATTCACAAGGCTCACCTTTGTGACTAACATAACACAGATCGTCACACCTGATGCCCTTCCTGACAGCCATCCCAGATATTTCTTGAACCCTGTCATCACCCTTCATGTTTGGAACATGTGCTAACCATGTGACCACGGTGACACGATTTATGCTAAATCAAATGACAAAGTGAGCAACAGGACTCACACAGGTTCACTTCTTATCATTTGAAACTGATGACAATTTAGTTACAAAAATACTCGAGTACAAACAGCAGGGGTCTCGTTCGTGCTTTCAGCCGAACCTTTGTGTGAATGTAAGGACTGTTTTATTGGCTCCTTTCTTTTAAAGCTGTGTTCAGAGCACATTAACAGTTCTGACTAATTGCCCTTTTCAATATCAATAAAGTCTGATGACTGATTTTTTTCTGTGTGTAAAAAAGAAATTCAAAATATGCCAAATTGCTTGTTTTCTTTAGTCCTTATCTGTCAAAAGCTGTGGTCTCCACCAAACACACCGAACTACAGCACAGAAAGGACATTACTAAACCCAGATTACTATGAACCAGTTCATGACCTATCACTATTTTATTATTTTATTTTTTTAACTTTACCCCTTTTTGGCCAGTCAACTAACTGTTAATTCAACAACACCAAAATATAAAATATATAATAAAATATCATCACATCAGCAGGTTAAATTACAGGCCAATCAATAAAGTGAATTGATACCAATGTTTGATTTTTAAAGGATACTGCAGCTATTTTTTTCTTCCAAACACACAGATCACTCAGACATGTGTTATGTGTAGTTATTTATTTACTGGTTTATGCTCCAGCCAACTCTGCTGGATCAGCTGGTTGTGTTTTTGTCTGTCCTGCCAAAATGTTTTTGTAACATGTATTTGTTTGTTTTTCATAAAAATGTCACCTAAAAGAAAATCAGCTAAAAGAAAAAAAAACATCAGCACCTGCCAACGTCAGCAGTGGCCCAATGACAAACGAGGACGCTGTCACCACAGAGATACGGACACTGTAACCTATAAAGCAAGGGGCCGTTCCCTGAAGGTTGCCGTTTGCGGGGTAACTTTCCGATTCTGAACACACGTGATCAGCCTGCATCTCTGACCTCGGTCTGAAACACTGAGTGCGTGAATACTGGTGGCTGCGTTTCACAAATACACACAAAGGCTGGCAAGAACTTGTCTGACCTGCAGCTCGTCAAACGCGGTTTACAGATTTATCACTTCCGAAGTTCTGCTACAAATATCTTTCGCATCTTTAGTCACAAAGTAACAACATTCGGGCGTATTTTCCCGCTTTTCCTGTTTAACAAATCCGTGCCCTCAATCCTGGAAGGCTCTGTTTTGTTTACGGAAATACAAACCCAGTGAAGAAGAGTCCGTAACTGACATGAACGCTTAGCCTCTACGGTCAAAGTGTCAGCCCTCTCTTCCCTCTTCCCGTGCTGACCCCGTTAAAGAGCACCTGAAAGGTGCCAATAAGAAAAAATGATGTCTCCGAAATTCATTCCAGCCCACAGAAAAGTTACCCGTACTGGACTGAATCGTAGGCACAGAACCATAAATGAATCCTACCATTGTGCTGGGTCCACACCAAAGTTACAGCCGGGTTAGAAAAGAAAAGAAAACTTCGGTTAAACGCACGACAGCCCATTAGGCTACAGTTAGTGCCCGTGCCGCGCCCCTTAGAAAGCATCAGCTGTAGCCACAGATGCAGGAAGTAAAAGCGCTGTGAATGGACGCGTCATTTCTTCACGGGGTTTCTCAACCTATGCGTGCTGCGTTCAAGGTCCCGCTAAAGCTGTGGAGTCCTGCACGTTAGTATGCCCACCCATCTCTCTCTTATCCAATTGCTGGAGGAGAGCTGACGGGGTGGTGGTACACCTTGCACACGTCGTGTAAGTGTATCTATAAATGAATGTATAAATCCATGTGTAAATAAGCCCCTGTTTAAAATCTTTAAAATGAAATAAATGTGTTACAACTTGAATAAGAGTCAACACTATGACCAATGTATTATATTGCATATCAGCTGAAGTTGAAATGGGACTTCTTTTATAACAGGCCTGCTGATTTGATTAACTACAACTATCACCGTCCTCTCAGGCGCGTGGTTGGTCCTGGGTGTTCTCCTCTCTGCCTCCTCGTGTTTTTCAGTAAACTCGGATCGCCCACTAAAATAAATATTTAGTAAAGGAAAAGTGTGTTCAGACATCTGCCTATCACAGCGAAGTCACATCGGAAACACTATTTTGACCAAGCTACCCACAGCAGGTCGCTCTGATAAAGCGACCCCATGTAGCCGCCGTTACTCATGGTCACCTGCGCGCACAGTCTGAGAGGAGGAAAACACACCCTGACTGTGAGCCGACTCGCCTTACTCCTGCTTCCATCATACTTTTAACATATAAAGGTAGCTGGTGGAAGAGAGAGCAGTGTGTCAGGATGAATGTGATGAATTATATGTGAGCATTCTGAACTGTGATTCTGTGATTTTTATTTTACTCAATATTTACCAAAACCTGCTGTTCCAGTGAAGACATCCAAGTGAAAACATTATGACTGCAGCATCTTCATCACCTGTTGAGGTCAAGGTACATGTGGATTCCTTTATGGAAGGCAAAACGTGAAAATAAAGTGAAAGAAGAGGCTGAAAGTAAGCAAGATGGCAAAAGATAACGAAATCTTGGCTGCTAAGAGATGTCAGGTCAGAGATGTAGAACAACTTCGCATTCTGGATCCAGATAAGTGTAATTTTGTTGAGTACTATGAAATGCTCAGATACAGAGATCACACATGTAAAGTTGTGGAAATGTTAAAAACCACAGCAGAAAAGCAAAGAAACTCAAAGACTACACACCACATTAAGAACACAGCAAGAGGAAATCTGAAGTCCAGTCCTGGCGATGAACCAAAACTGTCTAAGTTAAACGGTACGAATCCGACCGTGGAGATAAATCTATCAAACCTGATGGTTGTCTGAACAGTTTCAGCCGTGCTGGCAACAAACCTGACTCTGACAGTGACAGGAAACCTTCTGCACCTCAGTTGGAACTCAAAAGCCAGTCATGAATAGAATTGGTAAATTCGTCTGCAGTTCAAGAGTAACATCCTCAGTGATTCATCATCAACAACTTCTAACTTATGGTAATAATTATAATAAATTATAATAATATTGTGGAGGTATGTAAAGATGACAGGAGAGGTCTCAGTGTGGGCCTAAGCAAACGGCCAGAACAACTGAACCTGTGAGGGAGAGAACTGGCAGAGGAAGGTCCATCCTGTGAACGAGGCTAGTGTAGGCGAGCAGGAAAGGCAGGAGGAATTTGAAACGCTGGCGGTTGGGGGGGGTGCTCCTGGGGGGAAAACCAGAGTCTGTTAACCCCGTGGAAGGAGGGCAGCCACGGCGAGGGGCCTGTGCCGGCTGTGCAGATTTAAGTCTGTCAACACACACAGTTTCCCTACGACCCCCAAAATCCAAAACAAAATGTTTCTGGCCTGGTTCGCTAACCCTAAACGTCCAGTGGACGCAGCGGCGTCCCGTGGGCATTGTGCCTGACAAAAACAAACTTAGCAGTCTCCAAAGTCTTTGGAACAAAAGTGTCAGGCAGGGAATGGTGCACCGGACCAGGAACCCGAAGCAAGTACAAAAGCGGGTTGAGGGATAACACAGATGGATCGAAGCAGGGGGGAGGGTTCTCGGGAAAGAATTCTCCAGGCATGTGGAGGGGCTGACCAAACACTAGTTCAGCTGGGCCGAGATCCTCCTTAACCGCAAAACACGAGACCCAGGTTGGCAAAAATGGTAGTATAGGTAGTATACGCCAGGGAGACTGCCTCTGGCCACCAGGTGGTGCGGTCAACAATAGTCAAAAGGTGCGTAAAACCTTGTGACTGCGGCAGAGGACCCACCAGATCAACATGCACATGAATGATGATGAAGAACTGCTCCAGGGGTGCCTTGGTGTGTTTATGAACCTTCGCGAGCTGGCATGGAATGCACACCGCCGCCCATTCCTTCACCGATTTGTGAAGGCCCGGCCAAACAAACTTAGAGCTGACCAGTTTAACAGAGGCCCGGACCCCCGCCGTCCTGCACAGGTCTGTCCTCCAGTATGAGGCTGTCTGCGCGGATTTAAGCGTGAGGATGTCTGGGTTACCGCTGTGATCGGCAGCCATGGCGGAGTAGTCTATGCCAACAAACATGGGACAAACAGTCAGCCATATGATTGGACTTACCAGCCACGTGCTGAATGTCCGCGGTAAACTCAGAAATGGCTGCCAACTGGCACAGCTGGTGCGCACTCCATGGATCAGAATCTTTGGACATTGTATGGACTCAAATTGTGGTCATAAATATTTTGTACTTGTAAATCAGGATTTGTATGTGTAAAAATAATTTGTGTGTGGACTTAGCCAAAAAATAAGTGTGAAACTCTGCACTCAAGTTTCAAATTACAACTATGAATTTTGACCCTATTTTTCTTCTTTCATCTGATTGGCCAATGTCATGTCAATCACAAATTGAACTCTCCAATCAGAGAACAGATGGGTTTGGCTGTCGGAGGACAGGAGATGTATCACAAAATAACCGTAATGGTATAAGCACATGTACTCAGTCTTGAAATTAATGAAAAACGGATTTTCAGCAGATATTTATGAATGCTAATTAAAAGATTAAATGATCTTAGAGGCCGACAGGTTAACCCAGAAATGTTTCCAAGTGGAGATCAGGAACGAGCTTGTGAACCTATTGGTGGACTCTTTGGCTTCCTGAACAATCTTTATCTTTTTGGAGGCTGGATGAGCTATTAGATTATTAGAGGAACAATATGATGATTACACTGACACTGACTTTGACAATGACAACATTCAAAATATTAATGTGAGAGACAATAATGCCAATGTTGACAACAATGAAGTGCATGATGATCACAATGCTGTTGTTGCTGTTGGCGTTAAAAATGAGGATTCTGATGAGGCGTTTGAAGACTGTGTGGATGTTCACCAGTACATCCCAGAAGAGGATCCTCAGCCAGGTGTATCCAGGAGGAGGTCTAGAGAGATGGATGAAGAAGATGTGGAACCAAACAAAAGAATCAGATGGAGCGAGGAGTTTTCTGATGATGACTCTGACTTCTTCTCTGCTTGTGACACTGATAGCGAGGGCTGTTTTGGTAATATTGCTGATGAGGACATCAATCAGCAGGTAACAGAAGAAGAACCGCTGGCTGGTGGATCCACGAAAAGGTCCAGAAAGGAAGATATAGATGAAGAAGAGCGTGATAGCAAAAATTCCAGGCTTGCAAACTCTGATTCAGGGACCAGCTTAACTGTGTACGATCACTCTGAGAGCAGCAGTGATGAACATTTTGAAGATGCACACGAATAGCTTGACAACCATGAAACTGGAGGCTCGAGGAAGTGTTCCTGAGAGGATTTTGAGGAAGAAGAGGAATACTTGCATGTTTGCAAATTTCGGAGGTGTTAGAATGAGTCCACCAGCACCTGTGATGACGACTATCACTATTTCGATGGGTTTTTATCCTTTTACAACACGTTCTCACTCCCAAAGCATCACATTTTAGGCTAGGTGACAAATCGTCAACATATTACGTTTTCGGCTACCCACCACGTTCCTAAATGACGACCTCGGAAAAATGAGGAAATATGAGAACCGTATGGACTCAATCTACACATGTTCGCTCTTTTTCTTCAAATCGCTTAGAAACACGCTATTTAACATCATTAAAGTCATGGTTAAGGTCAGGAAAAAGGTTATGGTTAGGGCTAGGGATAAGGTTAGGTTTAGGGCTGGAATACAGAGCTGGAACGTCTATTACCGCGGGAGTGTCATTGCACTGGATTTTGGCCATAACCCGCCACGTACCATAAGAACGCCGAAGGTCTCCTTTCGCGTTCCTCAGGAACGCCGCGGGACGTGACAAAACGTCAGCATGTTACGCCTCGGGAGTGAGAACGGGCTCCCTTTTAGAAGGCTGATGGCCTATTCAGGTGACCCTGAATCCTCCCTCAGTTATGCTGCAATAAGCTGGGCATACACTGTGCAATTGTTTTAGTCACGTTATTCAGCTCCTGCTCAAACTGTACGATTGACTCAGGGGTGAGTAGTAGGTCACGATGCAGGGTCTCACACTATACGGCCCGATGCTCTGTGCGACCTGAGTGCTCACACTGTGCGTCCATAGCATGAAGGTTATGACACAAAATTTTACACTATTTTCACGGTTGTTGCGGTCGTAATAATTGGGGTGGCTGTAGCTCAGGAGGTAGAGCAGGTCACCTACTGATCGGAAAGTTGGTGGTTCGATCCCAGGCTCCTCCAGTCTGCATGTCAAGTATCCTTGAGCAAGATACTAACCCCAAGTTGCTTTCTGATACATCCATTGGTGTGTGAATGTAGTTAGAAAGCACTAAGTATAGAGACAGTGATTGTGAGAATGGGTGTGATTGGGTGAATGTGGCATGTTATATAGAGTACTCCAGAGTTAGACTTTGAGTACTCCAGGAGAGTAGAAAAGCGCTCTATAAGAATCAGTCCATAATTTTGTGAGGCCACATCGAAAAGGTTCGGACGAGCTTGCCAAAGTTCTACAAACCTCCATCGCTTGTGTCCAGATCACATCCGTGTAGCTCCATCTTTTCACTTTCATTTCTGTGTTTGTGCGTGCGCAGTGTGAGACGCTGCGGTGACACCCTCACAACGGCCGACAGGATTTCAAACAGGTTTGATTTTCTTACGACCAAACGATTGTTGATTGGGAGGTGTTACGCACGACACATGATTAACTCGGGCCGATCCCCAAAACAGTCACATGACTGAAAAATCGCCTCAAAATGGGCCAAAAATTGCACAGTGTATGCCTAGCATTAGGCTGCTGGGGGATTCCCACGATGATCTTAAGGATGTAACACAAGATGAGCTCATACAGTGGCAATTAAATGTTATTAAAACAGCAAATAGCTTTTATCGGTGTGGTTGGTTTTAAGGTTGATTTAAAAAATTGCGTTCTTTTCTAGACAGAGGAGAGTTCAGTTTTTTTCATTATATATATAACACAGAAAACGAAGACGTCATTTATTCATTGTTGAAAATCAGCGCAGTTAGAAGTAAACTGTGTGTCGGAAACATTAATAGATCAGTGTTGTTTGAAATATTATGAGTAAGCCACAGGACCACAGGCAATAATCTGGGAGTGGGCAAAAAGACGGATGGAAGTGAAGAGAGCGTGGAAAATAAAGGTTTTCTACCACAGAGAAGAGCTTTTGCGTACGTGGTGAAAATGGTTTTCGGGTAGTGATGTTCGATTCGTGAACGAATCGTTCAATACTCGAGAATCACTTTACTGACTCGTGAATCATGATTCACAAGCCCAACTGACTCACTGACTCATCCCTGTTGGTGTTAGCAAACTAATTCCATTAGTAGAAATATATCTAGCTTATAATTAAAATTGTGTGTGTGTGTGGGGGGGGGGGGGGACAACTGCCAGTTTCTTAACAAAAGCATTTCTGCTCTGAACTGGAAGAAAAAACCCTGAGTAGAAGCTATCATCAAGAAAATAGCTCCTCGGTTCACAGTAGCATCGCTCTGCTAACATGCTAACAGCACATTTGAGCTACTCACACCCTCCCTTCCTGTGCTGAATCGTAAGCATAAGCGAATCACTCAGGACTCGCTCACCCCCTCCCTCCTGTGCTGAATCATAGAGCGAACGAATCACTCACTCACTCACCCCCTCCCTCCTGGCTCACAGCTTCTTCTTCTTCTTGGATGGCAACCAATGTTAAGGCGCATTACCGCCCCCTGGCTCACAGCTCAGTGGACATTTAGATGATAAAATATATATTTAACACATTTAAGGAAAATACTAATAAAATACAAATAAACAAAATAAATGTTTATTAAGCAATTTTGATAGGAAATTGCTTAATTTTAGAAATGTTTTTGCCTTTTTTTGCTCTATAAAATAGTTGTTTGCTTTTAGAATCATTCATCTTAGCAGTAGGATTTACATGAAAAGAGAAACAAATGAAGTTTGAGTGAAAATGTACATTTTTTGCACTCTCTGGTCAACCGACTCAGTGAATCAAATGACTCAAAAACCCGATTCACTTTGGTGAGTGACTCATTAAAACTCGATTCAGTAAAAAGAATCAAATTTACCATTGTGGTGGACCACTGGAGGGCTCCACTCACACCCAGTTCTCAGGAAGTGTTGTTGCTGTGTTTTGGAGGGAAAAGTGTTCAGTTGTGTGGTGATGAGTAATAAACGAGCAGTGTCAATTGAGAGCTCTCGTGTCGTCTGTGTTTACTTCCACATTGGTGACCCCTGACTCGAACATGTTGCAGTCCGATGGTGGCACCGACTCCGCTCTGGATGCATCAGCAGCCGCCAGCCCTCTGCCTCCGGCTGCAGCTACGTTTGCTGTGGCGCTCGAGCTGCTAGACTTTTGGCTTCACGATCCCCTGTCGTGGTTCGTGCACGTGGAGGCTCAGTTCGCCCTTCGTGGCATCTCGGCTGACGACACGAAATATCACCATGTAGTGGCTTCTCTCGACCCGCTAGCCACCCGTCGTGCGTTGACTCTCCTCCGGGACCCACCCACCCGAGGGAAGTACGCCGCCCTTAAGGAGCTGCTTCTTCGTCGCTATGCCCTCTCCGACGCAGAGCGAGCCGAGAAGCTCCTCTCCCTCTCAGGCCTGGGTGGCGGTACGGCTCTCGAACTGATGGAGCACATGCTATCCTTTCTCGGACCGGACGACGGGGGATTCCTCTTCGCCCACATCTTCCTCCGACAGCTGCCAGCGGCCGTGAGAGCCGGCCTCGGCAACTCTCCGCTTCTGGGCACGAAGGATTATCGCTCCCTGGCTGAGGACGCAGATCGTATTCTCCTGGCTACCCGCACTTTCCACGATCACGACCTAGTTCCAGTTTCGCCGGCGGTGCCTTCCAATTCCCCACTGACCTGCCCCGACGTCTCAGATCCTTCGCTGATGGCAAAGATCGCGGCACAGCGACACCACGGACGGGACCTCTGTTTCTACCATCAGCGTTTTGGTGCCAGAGCACACCGCTGCCTGCCGCCTTGTGCTTTTCCGACCCTGGGACAGGGATCCCGCCAGCGCGCTGTAGCGGCCGCCAGCGCTGGCGACAAAGAAAAACTGCTCTTCATAGGAGACTCGCGCTCTGGGAGACTTTTCCTGGTCTACTCCGGCTCCCAGAAGAGCCTCCTTCCCCCGTCCGGAGCCGACAGTTTAGCAGCGGGCTGCGGACCGCAGCCTATTGCGGCTAATGGCTTTCCCATCGCAACGTTCAGGGAAAGGTTCGTGACTGTTTGTTTTCATGGTCGGGATTTCCAATGGAACTTTGTTGTTGCCTCTAGCTCTGTACCTATTTTGGGCGCCGATTTTCTTTGTGCCCACGGACTGCTGGTCGATGTCGCTAACAGACGCTTAATCTATGCACTGTCTTTTTCTTCAATACCCTGTTTCACTCGCACTATCGAGCCCCTGAATCGGGCTAATTTAGTGACTTCAGGTTATGTTTTTCAGCGTTTGCTCTTGGAGTTCCCTTCACTGACTGTTCCTAATTTCTCGAACACGGCAACGAAGCACGGGGTTGAACATTATATTCCGACGGTCGGTCCCCCGGTGTTCGCACGCGCGCCGCCTCGACCCCGCGAAACTCTCCGTTGCTTGGGAAGAGTTTGCCACAATGGCATAGTGCAGCGCTAGAATAATGCCTGGGCTTCTTCGCTACACATCGTGCCCAAGTCAGACGGTCGGTGGCGCCGTGTGGGGATTTTCGCCGTTTGAATAATGTCACGGAGAACGACCGTTACCCCATTCCCCACATCCAGGATTTTTCCGCCCACCTCGTCGGCACCTCGATTTTTTCTAAAATTGACTTGGTGCGGGGGTATCACCAGGTTCCCGTGCGCGCCGAAGACGTCCCCAAAACTGCCGTTAGTACCCCTTTCGGCCTGTTTGAATTTTTGCACATGCCATTCGGCCTGAAAGGCGCCGCCCAGACTTTTCAGCGGTTGATGGGCTCTGTTTTGCGCGGGCTGCCCTTCGTCTTCGTGTACCTTGACGATATATTGGTGGCCAGCTGCTCTGAGAGTCAGCACGCGTCCGATCTGCATCAGGTTTTCCAGCGCTTGGCACTTCAACCCCTCCAAGTGCCAGTTCGGCTTGCCGGTTCTGGATTTCTTGGGCCACTGCATTTCTGCTGACGGTGTGGTTCCGTTGCCAGACAAGGTCCGGGCCGTTTCGTCTTTTCCGCATCCTGCATCTGTTAAAGCGCTGCAGGAGTTGTTGGGGATGGTCAATTTCTACAACCGCTTTCTCCCCAGAGCTGCGCACCTGCTGCAGCCTCTCTATGCTGCCTTGAAGGGTAAAACAGCTAAGGACCCGATTGATTGGCTCCCTGAACGCATCCAGGCATTTTCTGGGGCCAAGACCGCGCTGGCAAACGCTGCCCTGCTGGCCCACCTGTTTCCGTCGGCGGAGATTGCGTTGACCTCCGACGCGTCGGACGTGGCGGTGGGCGCAGTGTTAGAACAGCGGGTCTCCGGTGTCTGGCAACCGCTCGCTTTTTTTAGTCGCACGCTTAGGGACAGTGAGCGCAAATATAGCGTTTTTGACAGGGAGTTGCTGGCCCTGCACCTCGCGACACGGCATTTTCGTTTTTTTCTCGAGGGTCGGAGCTTCACCACGTACGTCGATCATAAACCTTTGACATTCGCGATGTCCAAGGTCTCTGATCTGTGGAGCGGGTGCCAGCAGCGCCAGTTGGCAGCCATTTCCGAGTTCACAACTGACATTCAGCACGTGGCTGGTAAGTCCAACTGCGTGGCTGACTGTCTATCCCGTGTGCTGGTTTCTCCCGTTTATGTTGGCATAGACTTTGAGGCTATGGCCGCTGACCAACAGGCCGACCCGGACGTCCTTGCCCTTCGGTCTGTGCAAACGGGCCTTGTATTGGAGGACAGACCCGTGTGGAACGGTGGGCCCAGCCTGCTTTGCGATGTTTCCACCAGCCGTCCACGCCCTGTAGCTCCCCTTTTGTGGCGTCGTCGCGTTTTCGACTCCGCACACGTCCTCTCTCATCCAGGCGTCCGGGCCTCGGTCAAGCTGGTCAGCTCTAGGTTTGTTTGGCCGGGCTTTCGTAAATCAGTGAAAGAGTGGGCAGCCGCGTGCATCCCATGCCAACGTGCTAAGATCCATAGGCACACACAGGTGCCCCTCGAATCCTTCCGCGTTCCAGGGAGGCGTTTTGATCATGTGCATGTGGATCTGGTTGGTCCTCTGCCGCAGTCACAAGGTTTCACGCACCTTTTGACTGTAGAGGACCGCACAACCCACTGGCCTGAGGCAGTGCCTCTGGCGTCCACTACAGCAGCAGCAGTGGCCAGGGCATTTTTGTCAACGTGGGTTTCGCGTTTCGGTCCCCCCGCCGACATCACCTCAGACAGGGGCCCCCAGTTCGTTTCCGAGCTTTGGTCTGCCATGGCTGACGGCCTGGGGGTCAAGGTCCACCGAACCACTGCGTACCACCCGCAGGCCAACGGGATGTGCGAACGTTTCCACCGGTCACTTAAGGCCGCGTTCCGTGCTTCTCTCACAGATGGCAACTGGGTTGACCGCCTTCCATGGGTTTTACTGGGGTTGCGCTGCGCGGTTAAAGAAGACCTTGGGGTTTCCCCGGCTGAACTTGTCCTTGGTCAGCCCCTCCGGGTCCCCGGGGAATTCTTGCCTGAGAGCCCACCCCCGTGCTTCGCTCCATCTGTGCTGTCTCTCCGTCCCCCAAGAGACTCGTTTTCTCTTCCTGGCCCAGTGCACCATTGTGTGCCCGACACCTTTGTTCCAAGGTCATTGGACTCTTCGCAGTTTGTTTTTGTCAGGCATGACACTCATAGGCCTCCGCTGCGTCCACTGTATGACAGCCCCTTTAGGGTTATTCAACCGGGCCGGAAGCATTTCTTTTTGTATTTTGGGGCTCGGCAGGAGGCTGTTTCTATTGACAGACTTAAACCAGCACATGTGCTTCTGGATGATCAGGTGGTGCCGGCTCAGACCCCCCGCCGTGGCCGCCCGCCTTCCACTGGACTGGACAACCCTGCTTCTTCCTCTGGGAGCGCCCCCCACCTTGCGGGGCCTGAGCTATCTTCAGTTTTTCCTGACCGCCCATGCCAGCCTGGCTCTCAGGCTCGTTTCCCCTCCGCCAGCTCTCCACCTCCCCGGTTCAGCTGTTCTGGACGTTTAATTAAAGCAAGGGTTCTGGACAAGGGGATAACCCTACTGGGTGTTCGGGGGGGGGGGGGGGCATGTGTGGTGGACCACTGGAGGGCTCCACTCACACCCAGTTCTCAGGAAGTGTTGTTGCTGTGTTTTGGAGGGAAAAGTGTTCAGTTGTGTGGTGATGAGTAATAAACGAGCAGTGTCAATCGAGAGCTCTCGTGTCGTCTGTGTTTACCTTCACACCATCACTATTTTCGGGCCTGTTTCAAACATTAAAGGAGAGAGAATCGGGCCATGACGTCAGAAACTCTGACAGCCCGTTCTTTATGGGCATTACCTATTTTCAATGAGCCAATAACACGTTGTTGTGGGCGGGGCCTGATTCAAAGATGAAAGGCAAGAGAACCAGGCCGTGACGTCACAGTCAAGTCAAGTCCATAAATTGCAGGTGAAACCCACACTGGACCAGCGCGTTTCTTACTCATAGTCATGAGCGATTCACTGGATGAGATTTTGTTCTGCTACCCTCAGTCATATTTGAATGTCTGACTCATTGTAACATCGTAGCTTAAATGTCAAAAACGAGTGACCAACAAGCAAAAAAAGAGTTAGTGTGCACTGTGCCAAAGAGTACACTGGGCGACCTGGAGGTCGAGGAGGAAGAAAATAAGAAAGTCCTGGAAGAGCAGAAAGTGGTGAAGGACACAAAAGAAATGCAGAACAAAGTGGACGAGCAGACAGAACCATTAGCGGAGGCTAAGACAGAGAAAAAAGACACGGCAACCCCAGATTCCTCCTCAAAGTTGTGTGTCAACAAAGTTTTTCAGTTGATGGTTTCAAACGCCACAGAAAAAACTGAACTGAACCAAGTGAAAAATGCACTTGAAGAAACTACCAAACTGGCAAAGAAAGAGTGTGAAGAGGCAACAAAAGCAGTGAATGAAGCACAGACGGCACTGTCAGAGGAGAAGACAATGGTAGAGGACGCAAAGAAACAAACTGAACAGGAAAAACAAGTGTTAGAAGAAGTGCAGTTTGTATTCAAAGATGAGACCAACCAGGCTGAAGTATCAGCTTTGGAAAAGACACTGAAGCTGCAGAAAAAGGTGCGCGTCAACTGGATTATTCAGTTGGTGGTTTTACTGGCCAAAGAAAAAGTCTCCTCCAAATACAAGATCTTCACAGAGTGCCTCACTCCTGACTGCATCAGCCATCGTCTGACTGAGAAAATCTGGCCTGAAGTTGAGGAGAAACACTTGAATTTATCCCACAACAGCATTTTCAATGTGGGCAAGGCCATTCTCAAGGATCTTTGCAAAACACACAACTGCAAAGAAAACCTTTTGATTTTTAATCTGAGGGAACAGCTCGACAATATTACCGTCTCAATCTTCACCAAACACCTGTTGGCATTACCTGCAAGAGTACTCAGTGTCTCTTAAGACAGGCAAGAGTACAAGGAAGTTGTAAAAAATGTGACCAAAGATCTGGTAATGCACGCCATCAGCGAAGGAAATGAGACGATGACAATGAATCCAGTAGCATCCGAGTTTATTGTAGAGAGGCTTTTCCAGAAGATCTGGAACAAAGTTTTGTCAAAAAAGTACAAAATGTCCTTGGAGAACATTGAACTACTCGCCCTGACAATATACAATGAACTCCATGACAGGTGGGATTCTCCAATACTCTTAATGTGGTCAAGAAACCCAGTAATGGATGAAGCAATCGTCAGCAGCTTCAAAAAACATGCAAAATTGAGGAGCCAAAACATCATCTTTAGGGCTTTCTCATGTGCACGCTAAAGTCTAACCAACACGTGCATGTGATTATGTGAGAAAACTCTTAAATTGGCTTCAAATATTCATTTCAATTGGGCTTTCTAAATGTAATTTTGAAACCAGAGTGGTTAAAAATAACTACTCTTTTTTTCTCAACTTCCTTCCCTCATCACCAACTGGCCGAGGCAGATGGCCACCCCATCCAGGAGCCTGGGTCTGCCGGAGGTTTCTCTCTTTATAAGTGAGTTTTTCCTCCCCACTGTCGCCAAAGTGCCTGCTCTAGGGGATTGGAGTCTTTGTGCATTATTGTAGGGTCTTGACTTTACAATATAAAGCACCATGAAGGAAGTGTTGCTGGGATTTGGTGCTGTTTCTTCACTCAAAAAGTCCAGTTACAACAGGACATTTTGAGTTAAAAAATAAATAAATAAATAAATGAAAAAAACTTTGAATTTGTGCTTTGTTTCATTTACTGTTTAAGAAGTTTGTTCTTCCTGCAACCTTTAAAAACAACAAACAACAAATAGCTGAGCTGTTGGATCCTCACACACATTTGAGAAAAACTGAGAGACCTTTGAATCTTTATAGCTTACTGAATATTCATCTCTTTACTTTGTCTGCATGTGTCCACTTTTTTTCTTTATCTATTTGTATTATTCTCATTTCAAAGACATTCAAAGCTATTTGGAGACATGCAGAGGTCCTTAAAGATGAACCTAATATAATTACACCAGTTGTTTTGCTGAGGTAATCACGCTTTCCCCCACAGTCCTACGATTTTTCCCTTTTTCTGTAAAGCAATGCAAATACATTTTTAATACTTTCAGTCAAGTTTTTAATATTCATACAGGAATAAACTACAACAGAAACACAGTCACAAATATAGGCCATAAATATACAGACACCATATTTACATTTAGTACAAATATAATGTTTAAAAGGAGTCTGATTCTTCAACTGATAAACATTTGACTTTGATTTCCAGGAATTTTCCACTGTGAGATTAATGGAAAGTGTACATTGCACATAGTGACAATGAATGACGGACCCGACCACACAGATCGCACTTTACTACACTTTTTACTCAGTTTTTGTCTCTTCCAACCCTCAGCCCCAGCTGCCAGCTACACACACACAACAACAACACAACCTCGGGTCCCGGTACGTCTTATGCAGGGGAGGGGTGATGAACTGATGGAGCTCCGCTGTGTCAGCTTCCCTTCGCACACAAACCACGCCCTGTTACACACATTATATGTCCACAAACACGAGTTTATTAAACTCCACCGACACAGCAGTGACGCAAATCTGAAGGCTAGACCGTCCCATTTCACAGCCTCGCACTTCCGGTCTTCGAAGGACCCGGCCTACGTAGACCGCGAAGGCTGGGTCCTCCGAAGGATGCAGCCGACATTTTGGGACACAGCTACAGACATGTTGAATAAATTATTTATATAACTTAAAATGCAAATATAATTTGTACATTTTGAAAACGTATGCACACATTTTGTAAACATATACAACTATTCATCTAAAAATGCAGCCAATGCACCTGCGGTTTTTTTACATTTTGTACAACCATTTAAAAATATTACTAAAACTAAAATGAGAGAACAATCAGGACTCGCAATAAGATGCCCCACAAATGATGTGTGCCTGTAAAAAACATTGTTGGTCCCCCATAGTGATGGGTCGTTCGCGAATGAAATGGCTCTTAGAGCCGGGTCTTTTACGTGAACGACGCGAGCTGACTCCTTATCGCGAGCCGTCACGTGGGTTGTTTTTTTTTCTTTCTTTCTTTCAGCCTCTCTCTCGCACTTTTTTTCTGCTTCACTCAGCACACGAGCCTTGTGCTTTACGCTGGGCAGAGGGGGGAGGGGCGGTAGTTACACTCAGTAGCCAGTGTTGCCAACTT
Source organism: Neolamprologus multifasciatus (assembly GCF_963576455.1). Taxonomy (NCBI): domain Eukaryota; kingdom Metazoa; phylum Chordata; class Actinopteri; order Cichliformes; family Cichlidae; genus Neolamprologus; species Neolamprologus multifasciatus. Next base: position 2,344,328 of record NC_140449.1, read on the forward strand.
AGCGACTTTGTCGCTATATTTAGCGAGTTTTCAGACCCCCTAGCGACTTTTTTTTAACAAAAAGTCGCTAAAAAAAGACGTGAAAGCGCGTATCGCTTTTACTCTCAACAAGCAGCGGGTGCTGTAACGCAGTCAGTTCTTCTTTTACTCTTTTACTGTTATGTGGATCACAAGGTTTAAAACTACTTATACACACACAAAGTAACTCCACCAGAGTGCCTATTTCGGGTCACTTTTGCCGGTCCAAGCCCGGGTAAAGGAGCAGGGTTGGAATTGTGACATTAAAAAACAATAATTGCTAAAATAAATTTAATTTGTAGTTCTAAATAAACTCTAAATGCATTTAGGACGTTTTTTACTCACTTTATGTCTCTTCCACGATGTTATTTCTCTCTCCAACAACGTAGGTTACAATTACATTAGCATGACCAATTATGCAAATTAGGTGATGACGTCATTTAGCGACTTCTAGCGACTTTTAGGACAGCCAATAGCGATTTTCCTTACTGAGGAGTTGGCAACACTGTCAGTAGCACAGGAACAGAGCCAGAGGGAGAGAAAGAGAGCCAGGGACAACAACGTCACATTAGAAAGGTATAGTAATCATCCACAACTATTTTCAGTTGCAGATGATAAAGGATTCAGAAAGTTTATTCATGCAGGTCCATATGACAGAGAATATGTATCTTCTTTTTGTTTTCATATTTTAATTTATATTTAATTGTGTTGTGGTTTGCAGTGTTTTGTGTTGTTTCACTTTAAATTTGTTTAAAACGAAAAAGCTGAAAATTTAAATAGTTAAAAGTTGAAATGTGAATAGTTGATTTTTGTATTATATGATTTATTTATTACATTTTATGTGGAGTGAATAAATAAAAGTATATTTACGGTGGCCCCTAGAGACAAAGCACGTACAAACTTCAAATCATGTACGAACTCTGAAGCACGTACAAACTCCAAAACACGTAAAAACACGTACAAACTCCAAAACACGTAAAAACACGTACAAACTCCGAAGCACGTAAAAACTCAGAAGCACATAAAAACTCAGAAGCACATAAAAACTCAAAACACGTACAAAAGACAACAGAAGTGCTCCAGGATGCTGGGCGCAGTGTTGAGCTTTTGTTACCTAGTGGCTACACAAGCCAGCAGGTACCAACGACCGGATTTGGTGTGTGGTAGTAACAGGTAGTGATGGGATTTCCGGCTCTTTTTAGAGATCCAGCTCTTTCGGCTCGGCTCACTAAAAAGAGCCGGCTCTTTCGGCTCCGAACCGGTTCTTCAGGTTGTTTTGTTGCTTTAATTATTTAATCATTAACAATAATATAAAATTATGCACAAAAGGAATTACTAATGTAAAAAAAGGTGGTTTTATTTATACATGTTTATATATAGCCCCTAGAGACAAAGCACGTACAAACGCTAAAGCATATACAAACTCCAAAACACATTTCTAGCGTTTACTGAACTTCCAAAACTGAGCTACCCAGATCACTTAAATTACACAATTGAAAGCATGTGTGTATTGTTTGTGTATTTATAGACAAGCACTCATATTTATTCAAATAATTAAAAAAAAAAAAAGTTCATTTACCTGTTACTACCACACACCAAATCCGGTTGTTGATACTTCCTGGCTTGTGTAGCCACTAGGTAACAAAAGCTCAACACTGCGCCCTAGCATCCTGGAGCACTTCTGTTGTCTTTTGTACGTGCTTCTGAGTTTTTACGTGTTTTGGAGTTTGTACATGCTTAGGAGTTTGTACGTGTTTTGGAGTTTGTACGTGCTTTGTCTCTAAGGGCCACCATAAATATACTTTATTTATTCACTCCACATAAAATGTAATAAATAAACCATATAATACAAAAAACAACTATTTACATTTTAAACTTTTAACTATTTAAATTTTCAGCTTTTTCCTTTTAAACATATTTAACGTGGAACAACACAAAACACTGCAAACCACAACACAATTAAATATAAATTAAAATATTAAAACAAAAAGAAGATGCACATTCTCTGTCATATGGGCCTGCATGATTTCTGAATCCTTTATCATCTGCAACTGAAACTAGTGGATGATTACTATACCTTTCTAATGTGACGTTGTTGTCCCTCGCTCTCTTTCTCTCTGGCTACTGCCAGTGTAACTAACGCCCCTCCCCCCTCTGCCCAGCGCAAAGTACAGGCCGTGCGCGGAGTTTAGCGGAAAAAAGGGCGAGAGAGAGGGTGAGAGAAAGGAAAAAAAAAACCTTAAGGCTCCCAATAAAGAGCCGGCTCGAGTCGTTCACTTCAAAGACCCGGCTCTAAGAGCCATTTTGTTCGCGAACGACCCATCACTAGTAACAGGTAAATGAACTTTTTTTTTTTAATTATTTGAATATATATGAGTGCCTGTGTATAAATACACAAACAATACACATATGCTTTCAATTGTGTAATTTAAGTGATCTAGTAGCTCTGTTTTGGAAGTTCAGTTCATGCTAGAAATGTGTTTTGGACTTTGTATGTGCTTTGTCTCTAGGGGCCACCGCATATATTTATATATAAACATATATAAATAAAAACACACCACCTTTTTTTACATTAGTAATTCCTTTTGTGCATAATTTTATATTATTGTTAATAATAAATTAATTAAAGCAACAAAACAACCTGAAGAGCCGGTTCGGAGCCGAAAGAGCCGGTTCTCTTTTTAGTGAGCCGAACCGAAAGAGCCGGATCTCTAAAAAGAGCCGGAAATCCCATCACTAGTCCCCCAAAAGACAGAGGAGAACAGCACAGGGATAAACCAATGAGCTGTGCGGATCTCGTGCACTTCTTCGCAGACACGCAGTCTCCGCCCCTCACGTGACGTAGAATTTGTATTATTTAATTAAATTAGACTTTACGGTATTTACATTATTAACGCACACACATTCATTTTAGTAAATCTGTTTTATTTATTTTTTTCAATCGACCGCTCGGAGAAAAAAATATAATTATAATTTTTACGCGGGAGGTCAAAGGTTACTAACAAAATGGCCGAACACGCTGGAGCGGGCGTCACAATACTATGAGCTGCCGAGCAGAGAAGGGTAGATATTTGGATGCTTTGATGCGCATCGAGTGGAGCATTTGTGGAGTAAACTACTTATTTATTTTTTTTAATAAGGATACAAAACAACTTATTGCTGCTCGTGGCTGATGTATATTCGTGAATGCGTCGGCGTAGTTTGCATGGAAAACAGTGCAGAGCGGGCTCCGGGCGATACAAACCAAAGACTCATCGACAGACTGACACGGTGATCGTTTAAACATTCCCACTGCTAACATATAGTGCTTTGGGAGAACTGACGAGCACCCTGTAAACGTGTACGAGTCTGGTGAAGGCAGGGGGCTTTGAATTGTGAGCCTGAAGAGCAGCTCAGTGCGGCTGAGGCAAAGGAAGCATCACCGAGCGGAGTTATGGCACCTTAAAAGTTCAGCAAAGCACAGCGAGAAGCAGCGATGAACAGGAAGAAGGACAAAGGCTTCGAGAGCCCGCGACCCTTTAAATTATAAGTATCTGAGCAGAATCACTTTCTTTCTGGTTGTTGTCATATTCTATAGTAACAGAAGCAAAGTTAACCCTAGCTTAAAGTAAATAGCGCTTTAGCTTTAGCTACACTTTGTACCTGGCTACGACAGAGAGGGTTTAGGTAGCTACATTCATAAATGAAACGCTAACTGTCTCGTTGTGTCACTGCTTTTACGACCCACCAGGTGGTGTGCATCAACAACATCAACTTCCAGAGGAAGTCTGTCATCGTAAGTACAGCACTCGCACACATAATGGCTCATCTGCTCACTGTTGGACAGCAGATGCTCCTCAGTTAGCGATCTGACGACACGGCAGCGCTCTCTTGTTTTGGTTCCTCTAATCACACATTACAGGCATTTATGAAGGGTGCATTACTGCTTAAAAGAGTATTACTTACTGTAATATACGTCTGCAGTCTCGTGTTAATATTAATCATTTTTATTAATCAGTATTAAGCAAAATCACGTGTCAATCTTAAAAGTAATTTTTGCAAGAATCGCTTTTATTAAAAAAAGAAGTGCTAAATAATGTTTCATGAAGATCTTTACCACACGGTGGTAGCATTTTCCCAGAAATGACTGTTTATTTATTTATTTTTAGAAAGAGGGGCAATACATATTAATGAACATTTTAACAAATGTAAATATGCCAGATTATAGCCTTGCGCTAATTTCCCTCTGCAGACCCTCTGGCAGGTTGGTGTTAAACACAAGTTAGTAAAAACATACAGAGACAATATTTACAGGTCATGTGACAAGGACAAAAACAGTGATCACATTATACTAGAACAAACAATGACAGAGGACAGTATAGATAACAATAACAGAAACACATCAATTATATTGCACAAACCCCAGTATCGTACATGCCCTGACCGTCGTGATATTGCGTTCACCCATTGCACTAACAGTTGTTTCCCTTTTTGTAATACACTAACTCTTTTTCCCGTCCAATATAAAGCATGATTATTAAACACGATCACATGTTTGTGTGTCCCTCAGCCGCCCTTTTACGTGACTCTTAAAGATGGGTAGACTTGTACTTCCCTTACTGACAGTGGAAGACTATTCCAGAAGCTCACTCCCTGATATGACAGAGCATCTGTGAACAGGTGGTGCCAGACCGTGTATAACTTTGTATATTAGACAGGCAGATTTAAATAATTTGAAATTAGTAAAATTTAAAAACTTGTATTTTTCTAAAATTTGACAATGGTGATATGAAAAAGGTTTTTTATCTAATATTTTCAATGCTCTTTTGTAGCACACTTCGATTGGCCCAGTAGCAGCATTATAGTCTTGTTTCTAAGACGACTTCTACCTAATTTAATATTTCTGTTTGTTTGAAAAAGAAGCCTCAGTAACTGGATAAGAATCATAGTAACATGAATTCTGCACAGACTTGGAGCTGGCATAGACAGAGACAGCGTAGATAAACTAAACTGGTGCCCATCCTCTGTTTGATCTGTCAAGACATAATAACAGAAATCATCTGAGCAATATGAAGTTTAAAATGATGTTATTACAACTTCAGAGGAACGACAACACGTGATATATTACCTGTGTCATAAATCAAAAACTAAGTGCACTTCGTGGTTCAACAGCTTGTAAACCCACCTTAGCAGCAGTAAGTGGAAACAATGGCTTTCTGTGTGACTTTATCAACCTCACATTGTGTGAGAGGAGTTTTGGCCCGCTCCTCCTCCACTCTGCTTCATCTCGTTTCATTGAGGTTTAGTTATTCGGGTTCTTTTACCATCACTGTCGTGGTGAAGGTGTTTTTTCTTCACATTCTGTTTACAAGTTCGTTTTTTCACGCTTTAAATACACGTTGTTATATTTTGCTGATGTCTTCCTTGCCTCTGCATACTTCAGGGCTATGTTGAGCTCACCATCTTCCCCACCGTGGTCAACCTGAACAGGATCAAGCTGAACAGTAAACAGTGTCGCATCTACAGGGTCCGAGTAAACGACCTCGAAGCCCCGTTCCTCTACAATGACCCCACTCTGGAAGTGTGCCACCACGAGTCCAAGCAGTGAGTAGATCCATATTCATAGATCTATAGATCTGAAAGTGTCACTGATTTTCTTTTTTAATTTAGATTCTATGGTTATAACATGGCGGCATGGTGGTTAGCACTGTTGCCGCACAGCAAGAAGGTCCTGAGTTCAATTCCACCATCAGGCTGGGGTCTTTCTGTGTGGAGTTTGCATGTTCTCCCCGTGTTTGCGTGGGTTCCCTCCGGGTACTCCGGCTTCCTCCCACCGTCCAAAGACATGCAGCTTGTGGGGATAGGTTAATTGGATAATCCAAATTGTCACTAGGTGTGAATGTGCGAATGAATGTGAGTGTGAATGGTTGTCTGTCCCTGTGTGTTGGCCCTGCGACAGACTGGCGACCTGTCCAGGGTGTACCCCGCCTCTCGCCCTATGACAGCTGGGATAGGCTCCAGCGCCCCCCGCGACCCTGAAAAGGAGAAGTGGAAGCGAATGGATGGATGGATGGTTATAACACATGTGGAATTATACTGGAAGCTATCTTAACCAGATGAAGGAAGTTTTCATCTTGATTGTCTTTCAGTCAACAGTTATCAGAAGTTTAATAGTTAAATTGACTGACTTAATATTGAAGCAGTCTTTTGTGTTGTACGAAAGCAGGGCAGCTGTTTAACTAGTGCAGGAACAGCCTGTCGTTACTGCAAGTAACAAACAAAATGCTGGAACTTTTTCTCTCCTGGGCTCTTTGTTGTGGGCAGGGTCCTTGGGTGTGAACATATTTGCTCCTTTTTTAACTCCTTTGTAAGTTCCTTTGCATTAATTCCTATAGTTTCAGAAATCTCTCACATTTGTGAGTCCTTGCTATCATTACTGTTCTTTATACTTATAAATAGATAGATAGATAGATAATTTTATTTCGAACATGCAAATATAATTGAAATAACAACAGAAAAAAACAAAAAACAAAACTTAAAAAATCATCAAGTTTTCATGTATATATCTTTGTCTACAGAATGCGTGTGCTCGAAAAGGAGTAGGATGAAGTTTACACTTTTCTTGTTCCTACCCCCTTATTTCAAATTTCATTGCTTACAAATCCATATCCATTATTCAACATTATTTGATCATATATGGTTAACTATGTACACGTCTAACACATTGAACATACACAAATAAAAACCATTTTCAGCACGTAAACCAGAACAACAACCAACTACATTTTTACATAAACGAATCACCCTGTCTATAACAGCCGCTTAATCTCTGAGCTTGTTTTATATCTATGTGACAAACACCTTAATAAACACACAATGAGACAACTCAGTCACTGAGAGGAAGATTTCCTATATTCATGCAGAGACTTCGATATTTTGCCTTTAATATGAGTAATGTGGGGAATCCAGGATAGTCAAAGCTGCAGTGAAAGACTTGTTGGGAATACACAGGAGGAATCGATGGTGCTGAACAGGCCAATCACAATGGTTGTGGGCGGTGTCAACCCCACGTGTAATGACATTTCTAGAGAGGTGCACGTCAGATTCCCCCAAATGTTACACTGTAGGGTTTCGGAGGGGTTTGCAGTTACGGCATAGGTACGGTGTAAATTTCCCGGTGAAGCATGAGTCCTGAGTCAGGTTAGAGAAACAGGCCTTCATGCTGGAACTGCTGCAAAGACACACTAAGTGAGGGAGGCTGATAAGAAGAAGAGAGCTGCTTGGTTGTGTTTGGACTCAGCCGTCGTGTTTGTGAGAAAGCGTGAAGGGTTGATGGGAGCATCGGCGGTTTTAGCCCGAGCCAAAGGAACGTCCGCACTAGTGTGATGAAATGATTTTTAAAAATCTGTTTTGTTAATTGAGGTTTCATTTCTCCCGCATAATATGGACTCATTTCTATCAAATGGTGACTCAAAGAAGGTAACACAGACTCATTGTCTTTACTGAGCACCCTGTTTACCCCAAAACCCTCTGTGAGCCAGGAAAAACCTGCTGTAAGCTCTGTTTGACCAAGAAAGAGTGATGGAGTGCCGCATTACATGACCTGGTCTCCAAAAGCTACAGACATAAACTCAAGCGAGATGGTTAGGGACTGCAGCCAACAAGTGTTCAACATGTGTGGCAGCAGCTTCAAGAGTAAAGAGTGCAAAGCTGTTATTGAAGCAGAATTAAGCAGCTTTAAGAAACTCTAATGTTGCATATTTGGCGTTATTTACACTCTGATCTTTGCATCATAAATCCCTGTTATTCATAACTTTGAGGTTTTTCTACACTGTGGGAAATAGTCAAAAGAAATTTAGGTTCATTATAAGACTAGAGAGGGAGTCCCAACAGTTGGACAGGCTGCACGAACTAGCCGTTGGCAACAGTAGGGAGGAAAAACTCCCTTTGAATTAGAAAAGAAGCTCAGCGAGGGAAGGCTGTGTGGCACGTCGCGTCGCTTTATTGCTGTGGTTGCATTTGGACCCAAATAAACTGCTGTGATTGGTCGTGTGTTTAATTTACTGAATTAGCTTAAACTAGCAGAGCTGTCTGATCATTTGAACTGTTTTGGAAAATATTTGGTTGTGACACAAAGAATGAGAGTTAGAAATGTTATTTAAGAAGTTATATGAATAAGATTTTATTTCTTATTTATTTATTAACCTTTATTTAACCAGGAAGATCCCATTGAGATAAACATTTCTTTTTCAAGGGAGACTTGTCCAAGATAGGCAGCAGCAAGTGTCTCAGTTAAACACAGGCAGCAACAACACACATGCAAAAATAAATAGATTTATTTATGTCATTTACTTATCTTGTCACATTAAGATTTGTGTCCATCGGAGTGGGTGGCTGTGATTATCATCAACTGCATATGAATGCTTACTGCGTGTCCACACAGGAGGAACCTCAACTATTTCTCCAGCGCCTACACTGCCGCAGTGAGTGCCGTGGACCCGGACGCAGGGCACGGCGAGCTGGTCATCAAAGTGCCCTCTGAGCTCTGGAAACAAGGAGATGGTAACGGAGTAGTCTATCAAGTGTTTCTGTGTAGCACCTTTCATGCAGATTAGTGCTTTTACTTTGATATCAACGAAGCCGATAATAAGAACAAATGTAAACAAAACACAACTGAAACTAAAAGCACAGCATACATTAGAATAAAATAAACATGTATATTTATCTAATAGAGATAAAGTGCAATAAAATGTGCAAGTAAACTGAAAGAAGAATTAAAATTAAATAAAAAAACAAAATAAAACACAATAAACTTGAAAGCTGTTAGTAAACTAAAAGCATGCAAAGTAAAACTGTATGAAATGCAGTCAAATAAAGAAACACTGTAACAGCTGAATAGAACTGCAGCATCGTCTCCCAGCCACAAAGCCTGGTTAAAGACACAGACGTTAAGTTTCAGGTTCAGTATTTCAACACTTCAGCTGCTCCCAGGCTCAGTGTTACAGCCGCTCTGATCATTTAAGCTAAATAGTGGCCACACAGTTCTTCATTTTATACCTGGACCAACTAGCAGATGCATGTCAGAGGGTGCACTCCTGTCAGCTGGGGGCACTCCTGTCAGCTGGGGCTGCACAAATAAAGATCGCTGCTCTGTGACATTATGTATGGCCAGAATTTGGTATAAACACACTACCTGAGTGTTGGTGCTGACCAACTGCTTATGGTTAGTGTAAGCATCTTCTGATGGCTGCTTCCAGCAGGTTTACACACCATTGATGAGTTCACTGTACAAAAGAGGGTCCAACCTAATATTAGCCTGTTGTACCAAAAGAATAGACCATACAAACAATTGAAGGCTGCCTGAATATGGATGTGAACGTGAGTTTCTCTGTCATTCAGAGACAGAGACGCTCAAGGACGGAGAGGAGAAATGTTGAAACGTTTGAAGGTTAAACTGGGTCTCCTGTGTTGAGGCTCAGAGTGAGCTCACCAGGTTGAATTTAACAGAAAAGTTAACATTTGCTCCTCCTTCTCAAATTTGTCTTAGCATCAGTGTAACTATAAAAAGAAATACCATCTCTGAGGGGTAACATTAAAGGTTTGTGGCTAGCTTAGAGACTTGTTGACACGTATGTCTAAAGTTATTGTTTTCAACAAATAATAAGCAGAAAAAGAAAAATATATTTCTTTTCAAATGACATTTTATTTTGAAAAGTCATCACCTGGTTACTTGTCTGTTGATTGTATCCAGTTCACTAAAATAAGGTTTTTGCCTTTTGTTGAATGAACATAAATAAAAATGGATGTTTTTATGTTTTGTTTTTGTATCCAGATCTGAAAGTGTTGAAGGTGTACATCGACTTTTCTCTGGACCAGCCCAAAGGCGGCCTCCACTTTGTTGTTCCTGATGTGGAGGGGAGCATGGCGGAGAGAGGGGCCCACGTGTTCTCCTTTGGGTACCAGAACTCCACGAGGTCTGCAAACAAACAATCTTCTCGTTCGTAGTAGATGAATAAATAAAAGCCGTGTTCTTTGGCTCCATATTGACAGATACAATATGTAGAAGTGACTAGGGATGCACCGATACCGATACTGTAAAATGTGTGTGTACTGATACTCGTAAAAGTTAACCGATACCATGAACCGATACCAACTTATTTCATTAATCAGAGGGTGGCTTGTCATTTCTGTTGTAGTTTTTTAGATTGGCCACTAGGGGGCCAATTATTATTTTATTTATTATTTATTTAATAATAATTATTTTGTTTGTTTGTTTACAATATGGACACTCTTCAATAATTTAAAAGTTTATTTTATTCTCAAACCTAATTTGTATTTATTTTATTCCAAACAGAAGTGTTTATTTATTATTCTGAAAGCTCGAGACAGTGCCAATAGTTCAGTGGTATTTTGTTAATTACAATGTGGAGACTCTGCAATAATTTAACAGAAGTGCTTATTTTTCACTTGAAATTTTTTTGTGGTCATTTTTATTAAGATTTTATTTTTTATCGGCAGGGAATAAAATAAAACCTGTCTTCCAATTCATTGCATTTGTATGTGTGTGTGTGTGTGTGTGTGTGTGTGTGGTGGAAGTATTGTTTTTTGTACTCTGTATCGGCAAGTACTCAGATCCAACTATCGGTATCGTATCGGTTTGAAAAAATTGGTATCGTTGCATCCCTAGAAGTGACTTTTTGTTTTGGATGTTCCAGCTTTGGAAGTTGTGATGAAAACATGAAAATCTTCTCGTGTCACAGATTCTGGTTCCCTTGCGTGGACTCTTATTCAGAGCTGTGCACATGGAAGCTGGAGTTCACTGTGGATGCATCTATGGTGGCTGTATCATGTGGGGATCTGGTGGAGACCATTTACACTCACGACATGAGAAAGAAGACTTTCCATTACGTCCTTCCCATCCCAACAGCAGCTCCCAACATCTCCCTGGCTGTGGGCCCCTTTGAAATCCTTGTGGACCCCTACATGCACGAGGTGGGTCTCAGTTCTTTCTGCGTGGAGTTTAAATAAACGTTGCAGTTATTTCATCCTGCAGGTATTTATACAAACTGACATCAAACATGTTCATAGTTGCAGGAAAGGATCCTCACCACAAACACACAAACTGCTCTGGAACAGATAAATCAGGCTTCCACTTTAATTGGACTCACTGACCCCAAACCAGTCAGACAGATGCAGAATGCAGTCGTCGAATAATCCAGACAGATGAGATTAGTCCAGCTTTTTATATCATTTTTATCCTGAAACGGCTTTAAAGTGGTTTAAATGGAGCTTTGTCCTGTAGTGTTTTTTGATGACCACTTACTTAAGTGTCTTTTGAAGGTAAACGGTGTAAATAAAGAAGAATACATCGGCTCTTGTCACATAATCTTCGTCTTTGTTTCCTGTCAGGTGACACATTTCTGCCTGCCGCAGCTGCTCCCTCTTCTCAAACACTCAATGTCGTACCTGCACGAGATTTTTGAGTTCTACGAGGAAATCCTGACGTGCCGCTATCCTTACTCCTGTTTCAAAACCGTGTTTGTGGACGAGGCCTACGTTCAAGTATCCTCCTACGCTTCTATGAGCATCTTCAGGTAGGTCAAAGTTCACTGGTGCTTTTTGGCAGGATTGATAGAAGAAATCAGCTGTTGAAGGCGTTATTCCTCTCATTCAACTGCTGCCTCTATGTTTCAGCACCAACTTGCTCCACAGCGCTATGATCATTGACCAGACTCCCCAGACTCGCCGCTGTCTGGCTCAGGCGTTGGCTCAGCAGTTCTTTGGCTGTTTTATTTCCAGGATGTCCTGGTGAGTGTTAACATGGGATGGTGAAGTAAAGCCAAAATCTGAGACACAAGTTCTAGTCCCCAAAGTCTAAGACTTAGAAAGAGGATGAGGAGTCCTGGCGTTCGGTAGTAGAGCTCCTGCTTCTCCACATCAAAGTTAAGGTGGATCCCTCCTGTGTGAGTAGCTCTGGGCATGTGCTGCGGGGAGGAGGTTACAGGGTAGACCCAGGACACGCTGGTGAGACCTGATTGTCCTGGGAGGAGGTGGCTGGGCACAGGGAGGACTGGGTTTGTCATGATCTGTAAGACAATGTTGACTCTGTCACAATGCACCACACTTTTCTTAATTGATACATTTTTTTGGAAGTTAATTTGTTTCTTTTTACTAACACGTAACCATCGTTTGTAGTAACATGTTTCACATCAGTTTTTTCTTTCTTCGTGGAAGCTGTCACAGATTTAGACAGCAAGTACGATGATTAATATGATTAATGGTTCAGATACCTTTGTTTAGACAGTTAAACAGTACTCAAATGTTTCTTGATATTTGGGTGTGTTAGTGTTAGACTAGTCAGTCAAATTTCTCCCCTCATATTGTCGACCAAGAAATTAGTCTCCAAAAACATCCGTCAGCCTAATATCTGATTTAGATAAGAACCTTCAGCAGCGTGAGATGTTTCTGTAAAATGCAGAGCTCGTATAACACCATTGAGTCTGTTCCCTTTATGTTGTTGTTTGTAGTTATACGTGTAGTTTGCTCTGCACAACACAGTGATTTCTAACCTCCTCACAACTACGCCCCACTTTAATGTGACCGACTCTTATTGTTCCCATCGCCCAGCGAGCAGTGTCCACAACAAAGAAACAAGTAGTGTGTGCACGTAAATGTGCAGGTGACATCACACTGTGACACACTGAAACAGAGGCCTGTGCAGGATTTGGAACATTTAAGTGGTAAATGACCTGTATTTGTACAGCGCTTTACTCAGTCCCTATGGACCCCAAAGCGCTTTACACTACATTCAGTCACACACACATTCACACACTGGTGACGGCAGCTACATTGTAGCCACAGCCACCCTGTGGCACACTGACAGAGGCGAGGCTGCCGGACACTGGCGCCACCGGGCCCTCTGACCACCACCAGTAGGCAACGGGTCTCGAACCGTCAATCTTCTGATTACAAGACGAACTGCCAACTCTTAAACCACGACCACCCCATTTAATGTGGCGTTCTTGTATTTAGAAGGTGTAATGTTCATATATGCTGACCAATGAGTTCTCCAGAAAACAGTCAAACCTCAGTAGGCCAGCAGTAAAAAGATCTGTAGTTATTGAGAACGTCTACAATTCGAGCAGTTGTATATTTGTGTAAATGTTTATGTACCGAGATAATCCGCGAACAACAAACTGAGACTAGCTGTCGTTTTCCTTATGGTTAGTGTTGGTCAATGGCTTTAAACACCTCGTCTTTTATCTGAACATATTTTTGGTTTCCCAAAAGCCAACTTGGAAAATACCTTTACTTGGCCTGACTGGTGATGCTAGAATAAGCAGATCCAGGTAGGGCTGCCACAAACGATTATTTTGATAGTTGACTAGTCACCGATTATTTTTGCGATTAGTCGACTAATCAGATCATCATCCATTGGATGTAAAACATACAGCTTATTGCACCAGCAGCATCTGCTCTTATATAACTATCATTAGCTTACAGCTTGAAGTGTTTATGGTATGTGCTAACTAAAAATAAAGACAATATGATAGTTTATTAAATTTTAATGAAATGTGCAGATTGTTTCGGTGAAGTTTAATAAACTCCTTTCTATCTAAAATATAACAGGACACCGGAGTAAATTCTGGAGCATCTCACACTTCTGATAATCAGCTGTCTGCTTGACGTTTATTCAGCTGTGTAAAAACTATAACTTTATTCTCAGCCAAACCGATTTACTCAGGAACAAATAAAATACTAAAAAAAAAGCCAAACAATAACATTTTAAGTTATCTAAGTGACTTATATATCATGTTTAACCTGAGTAGCGAAAGACAGAGGTGGGTTTGAAAATTATTTGCCGGGAGTCCGGTGTTCTCACGGCTCTAGTTAGCCTAGCCCCCGGCTAGCTATCGAGCTAGTGGCTAACAGACGTCTCCGAAAACGTCGGAGCGCTTTTGAAAATATGTGGTGTCTTGATAAACTGAGCAGATATTTGAGGTTTACACAGCTACATTCTCGCCTGAAAATATGTTAAACGTTTATTTTGTGACCCAGAAAGAATAATAAGAGTAATATTAAAACTAACTAGCTGCCGCCATTGTTGGAAACTGAGCTGGGCTGCGCTATGAATTCTGGGACACAGCTTCTTCTTCTTCGGGGTTTAACGGCAGCTGGCATCCTTGTACATGCAGTGCTACCATCTTCTGTTTCAGTCCGTTATTACACTCTTAAATCCTACTACTTATTCCTGCGTCTTTTGTGATCTTACAAAGCTTCAAACGACGCGTCGACTATTAAATCAGTCGTCGACGATTTTGATAGTCGACTAATCGTGGCAGCCCTAGATCCAGGTAATGAAAAGATATCCTGAATATGTGGAGCTTGCTTTTGGACGCTGTAAGAAAAGGCACTGAGAAGATGCACTACAAGTTCAGCCACAAACAGGCTGCGATTTGGCTCAAAGGCCAGAGAGTTGTGTAATGGAAAAGAGCCGTCAGTGTTGTTTGGAAGCGCTCTCACATAACACACAAACCGCTATGAACAGATCTCAGCGGCGCTTCCTCGGCTCTCTGGGCTTTTAGAAACGTGTGGTAACAGTTAGTCCTCAGACCTCTTCTCGTAAGGCTGCCTGCTGATGAGAGATTTGCAGCAGAACAAGGCTGTTCTGTCAGTACCAAGAGTCAGAAGTTGGGCCAGTCCTGGCCTGAACAACTGTATCCTCCAGCGTGATGGATCGCTGCGCCGCTCGGCAGCTCTGCCAGTGCGGTCAGTGTCCGTGAGAGACTGAGGGATTCTGAGGGGCTTGATTATGTTAAGAGGCCCGTCAGAAAGGCCTCAGCAGTCTCAGGTGCACCTTGTGCTGTGTCTACCCCTGTGTGTCCCTCCTTTACCCTACAGGCCAAATTCCATTCACCGTCCATACTTTGCCTCACTGACCTCCAAACACACATCAGATGTGAGGCCTTGATCTGCTTATGTTGTTGGGCTAGCTGGCTGCTGTTGTGTAAGGAAAAACCTCACAAAAAGTCCGATCTCTTTGATTTTAACAAAGCATGGCGGCCTGCTAGCAATTAATCAGAGCAGGGGGTTAACTGAGGGCTATAATTGAGAACAGGCTAAGCTAAGCAGCCCATCAGACATACAAGGCACATGAGACGTATTGGTTAAACTGGTTATGCCTTTTCTGATGTATCGCTGCTCCGTGTGTGCGCGGGATGATCCTCCTTAGACTTTCTGAGAAACGAAACTGTCTGTTGTGCTGTTTCTGGGACTCCTCTTGAAGGTGTCGTACAGCTGTGAGGATGAAAGGAAGGTAATCCAAACTTAGGACTTAATTATCACCCTGAGCATGACCCAACTTAAAAAGAAAATACTTAAGAAAACACACAGTGTGCTGTTGACTCCAGTACATACAGCGATGAGGTCATCTGTGCCGTGTGTGCCAGGCTGGACTTAGCTCAGTGTCAAGCAGGGAAACCACCAAGGCTGAATAAGTGTATTGTGTCTCTTTCTTTTTTAACAAGCTAATAAATCCAAGCTGATAAATTAATGAGAGCAGTGTGTGCTGCCAGCTTCCATCCTTCAAGTGCCCTGATTGTAAAAGTTATTATTAAAATGTGAAGAAGCAACAAGTGTGGTCTTAAATGATTTATTATGCTTGGGCATGATGAAAGAGAGCATATCAGTGAGGGAGGAAGGATGGAAGAAGATCCCTCACCCCCACATGGTCACGGCAGATGGCCGCCCCTCTCTGAGCCTGGTTCAAAGGGAGTTTTTCCTTCCCAGTTTGCCAAGTACTTGCTCACAGGGGGTCGTATGATTGCTGGGATTTTCTCTGTATACTGTAAGGTCTTTATCTTACAATACAAAGCGCTTTGAGGTGACTGCAGTTGCAGTGATCAAACTGAATTGAATTATCACTAATATCGTTGCTGTATCTAAATGCTGGAATTTCACTACCACCACCTTAAGTGTTTATTAAGGTATTTGTCACATAGATATAAAACAAGCTCAGAGATTAAGCGGCTGTTATAGACAGGGTGATTAGTTTATGTAAAAATGTAGTTTGTTGTTGTTCTGGTTTACGTGCTGAAAATGGTTTTTATTTGTGTATGTTCAATGTGTTAGACTTGTACATAGTTAACCATATATGATCAAATAATGTTGAATAATGGATATGGATTTGTAAGCAATGAGATTTGAAATAAGGGGTAGGAACAAGAAAAGTGTAAACTTCATCCTACTCCTTTTCGAGCACACGCATTCTGTAGACAAAGATATATACATGAAAACTTGATGATTTTTAAGTTTTGTTTTTTGTTTTTTTCTGTTGTTATTTCAATTATATTTGCATGTTCGAAATAAAATTATATCTATCTATCCATCATCTATCCATCCATCTATCCATCCATCCATCCATCATCTATCCATCCATCCATCCATCTATCCATCCATCATCTATCCATCCATCATCTATCCATCCATCTATCCATCCATCCATCCATCCATCCATCATCTATACATCCATCTATCCATCCATCCATCCATCCATCCATCCATCCATCATCTATCCATCCATCTATCCATCCATCCATCATCTATACATCCATCTATCCATCCATCCATCCATCCATCATCTATCCATCCATCTATCCATCCATCCATCCATCCATCATCTATACATCCATCTATCCATCCATCCATCCATCATCTATACATCCATCTATCCATCCATCCATCCATCCATCCATCCATCCATCATCTATACATCCATCTATCCATCCATCCATCCATCCATCCATCATCTATACATCCATCTATCCATCCATCCATCCATCCATCATCTATCCATCATCTATCCATCCATCTATCCATCCATCCATCCATCCATCATCTATCCATCCATCCATCCATCATCTATCCATCCATCTATCCATCCATCCATCCATCCATCATCCATCCATCCATCTATCATCTATCCATCCATCCATCTATCATCTATCCATCTATCATCCATCTATCGATCCATCCATCCATCCATCATCTATCCATCCATCCATCCATCCATCCATCCATCCATCTTTCACAGTAACGTTGGAAGAAAGTTGGGATGTTTTGTCATTTGTGAGAGCGAAGCAGCCTGAGATGTTCTCTGTTCTGTAGGGCTGATGAGTGGGTGCTGAAAGGAATCTCAGGGTACATCTACGGTCTCTACCTGAAGAAGACCTTTGGAGTCAATGAGTATCGGCACTGGATCAAAGAGGTGAGCGCTTCATAAACCTTCCCTGTAAAAGCTGCTTCCTCATCAGTTAATACAGTTAAAGCTTCAGTCACATGTTTGATTTGACTGTGGTGCTGTCAAATGTGCCTTACTATATCTGTAAATAAACTTGCTCTTGGGTTAATTATTTATTTTTAAGAACGTTTGATTACATTTTTAAACTTTGGTGGAACCTGATGGAACGTCAAACATGCTCAGATCTAATATGTTGGTGTTGATAATAAATCTCATTATCATCTCTTTCTGATACAGAAAACATAGCTTTTGTTTTTGCCCACAGGAGCTGGACAAGATTGTGGAGTATGAGCTGAAAATGGGAGGAGTCTTGTTGCACCCCACCTTCAGTGGAGGGAAAGAGAAAGACAAGTAAGATATTAGGCTACATTCACACTGCAGGCGAAAGCGCATCAAATCCGATTTTTTTGACCCTATGCGACCCATATCCGATCATGGATTTGTGCCGTTCACACATCATGTGACAGTGTGAACGGCACAAATTCGATATTTTCAAATCCGATCTGGGTCACTTTCGTATGTGGTTCTGAATCCGATACATATCTGATGTTTTACAAAGCGACTGCTGTTTGATGGTCATGTCGCATTAAATGGGGTGATCGTGGCTCAAGATTTGGGAGTTCGCCTTGTAATCAGAAGGTTGCCGGTTCGAGCCCCGGCTTGGACAGTCTCGGTCATTGTGTCCTTGGGCGAGACACTTCACCCGTTGCCTACTGGTGGTGGTCAGAGGGCCCTGTGGCGCCAGTGTCCGGCAGCCTCGCCTCTGTCAGCGCGCCCCAGGGTGGCTGTGGCTACAATGTAGCTGCCATCAGCAGTGTGTGAATGTGTGGATGACTGGATGTGTAAAGCGCTTTGGGGTCCTTAGGGACTAGTAAAGCGCTATACAAATACAGGCCATTTACCATTTAAATCCGTCTTTTACGTCACTGACACAAGACAGACGCCAATTATCAGCGCCGGAGAAGACAATGTGAACGCTTCCTGGCCATCCGGTGAAACTGTTGGGAACAACGTTGGAGAAACGTGAACATTTTATTTGTTCTGTATAATCTGCAGATTCTGACAGAAATCTGCAACTATCCTTTGAAGCAGCGCTCCTCTAAAACAGCAATAAGGATCATTATTAGGTTATTTACATTATTATGTAAATAACAAAATAACTTAAAGCAAAAATTGGGAAACGTGAAGTCTGAAGTCTTTATATTAAGGCCATCAGTCAAACAATACTGTTGGTCTGGGTCTAAACAGAGCGCGTTGTGTGTGACGTCTTCTTTTGCGCATGCGGCCGCTTTGAGCGTTCACACTAGAGCGCGTTTGCTGTCGCATTTTATTTGTAGTGTGAACGAGCAGACAAAAAAATCAGATTTGATCAAAAAATCTGAATTGATCATCAAGACCTGCAGTGTGAACGTAGCCTAAGATTCTAAGAAGTGTGAGCAGTTTTGTGTTTAGTCATAATACTCAGAGTATAAATTCCAGATCATTTGTTGGATTTTGAACTTTCTTCTCTTTTTAGTCCAACTCCCCACCTTCACTTCTCCATTAAACACCCCCACACACTGTCTTGGGAGTATTACAAGATGTTCCAGTGTAAGGCCCACCTGGTGATGAGGCTGATAGAAAACAGGATCAGCATGGAGTTCATGTTGCAGGTCAGCTGGGTCCTTTCTTTTGTGTGTCAGTATTTTCAGTTGGGCTTCACTTTTTTAGCTCAGTAACCTTTTGTTATTGTTTAGGTTTTCAACAAGCTCCTGAGTCTGGCCAGTACAGCCTCGTCTCAGAAGTACCAGAGTCACATGTGGAGCCAGATGCTTCTGTCCACTCATGCCTTCCTCAAATCCATCTCCAACGTCTCTGGCAAAGACATAGGCCCCCTCATCAAACAGTGGGTGTATCCTTTATCGCAGTCAGATCTGTGTTTGCAGACAGACGCAGGGTGGTGGAGGTTGCAGTGTTGGAAACAGTAAATAGGAAAGAAAATAACATTCAAATATTGGCATTAAATATGATTTGAGTCTATATCCACTGGGTCTGACACCTCCGACTGTTTGTTTTAGTCTTAACGGTTCATATGCAGAGATCAGAGCAGTGTGGTGAAATTCTTCGGCAGCTTTGCCTTCAACAGAAAGAGGAACGTGCTGGAGCTGGAGATCCGTCAGGACTACACATCATCTGGAACTCAGAAATATGTGGTGAGTCTTACAGCCTTGTGCCTGGTCACTCTGTCAGGACCCAAGCAGGCTTAAATTGTCTGACCTTTTTTGCTCTGTTTGAATGTTTCCTTCCAGGGTCCAATCAAGGTGACCGTACAAGAGCTGGACGGCTCCTTCAACCACATGCTGCAGATAGAAGAGAACAGCCTGAAACACGACATTCCCTGCCACTCGAAGAGCAGAAGGTACCGGACGCTGCGTCGCTCTCCTCTGCCGGGCTTTTATTATTGCTGTTATAGCTAGGGATGGGTATCGTTTAGGTTTTATCCGATACCAGTACCAAACCGGTACTTTTGAAACGGTGCCGGTGCTTAAACGGTGCTTAAAGAATGAAGAACACAAACTTTGTCCAAAAACCTCTCATGTTCAGCTGTTTTTTTGTAAAAAGATAACAATGTTAGCCTTTTCTGCAGCTATGGGGCATATATGGTATCACTCTTGGCTGGAAGCAGCTTAAACAATGGAAAAAACACAAACTTTGTCCAAAAACCTCTCATGTTTAACTGTTTTCCACTTTTTCTTTGGTCATTTTAGCCTTTTTGTCCAGGGTGAAGGGAGTATCTGCCATCAAACAAGAAGACAGCTGCATGTAGCTATGATGATGTTTGCTAGTTTCACCTTACATGCATTAATGTAATAACGTGGTTAGCCTACTCAACGTAAATTACACACGAACAACATTAAGCTACTCACGCAGAGAAGAACGGCTGCTGCTGCATCATCATCATCATCATTTCTGCTACACTGGCAGGGCTAGGGGCCAGGACTCTCCTCTTCGGGTTTTTGGGGGATGTTGCTAACTCCGGGTCGATAACAGGCACCACACCTGCAGTAGATGTGCTCGGTGTGAGGTCTGCCAGCAAGCTATCAAATACGGTGCATTTCTCGGCTTTTAAAAAAACGCTATGCGTCGCCAGGTGTTTCATCAGATTTGAGGTGTTACCTCCTTTGACAGTATCACAGTATCAGCTTAAAGCACTTGTTGCAGCTGCTGAGTTTGCATCTTTTGCTGTGAAGTACAGCCAGACTTTGACCGCTTCGCCTTGGACATTTTTAATCTGTAGCTCTGCTCTAAAAGAACGTACGTACCTGGACCCGCCTACTATCCTCGGAAACGTAAAATGATTGGCTAGAATTCAAAGTGTATCACAGCTCAGGAAAATAAAGCACCGAAATGTGCGCTGCTTTTCGGTCTGGTTACTACCGGATACCGGTACCCATCCCTAGTTATAGCGCCTGAAAATCATGCATTGCTAACACTGAGATGTGCTACAGTGCATCCAGAAAGTATTGCCAGTGCTTGATGCTACAAGCTTGGCACATGTTTCTCCTATTTTCTTTGCAAACCCTCCATCAGGTTTGATGGTGTACAGCCATTTTCAAATCTTTTGAGAAATGTGTAATCTACTTCAAGTCTGGACTCTGGTTGGGTGCCCTTCCTTTGTCATCTTGACTCAGTGTTTAGGGCAGGGGTCCCCAATCCCAGTCCATGAGGGCCGGTGTCCTGCAGGTTTCAGATGTGTCCTTGATCCATCACAGCTGATTTAAATGGCTGAATTAGCTCCTCAACATGTCTTGAAGTTCTCCAGAGGCCTGGTAATGAACTAATCATGTGATTCAGGTGTGTTGACTCAGGGTGAGATCTAAAACCTGCAGGACATCGGCCCTCGTGGACCGGGATTGGAGACCCCTGGTTTAGGGTAATTATCCTGTTAGAACAGGGGTGTCCAACTCCAGTCCTCGAGGGCCGGTGTCCTGCAGATTTTAGATCTCACCCTGGGTCAACACACCTGAATCACATGATTAGTTCATTACCAGGCCTCTGGAGAACTTCAAGACATGTTGAGGAGCTAATTCAGCCATTTAAATCAGCTGTGTTGGATCAAGGACACATCTGAAACCTGCAGGGACACTGGCCCTCGAGGCCTGGAGTTATAAGATGAACCTTCACCCCAGTGTGAGAAGCAGAGCTCTCTGAAGGTTAATGATGTCTCCGTGCATCACTGCATTCATCTTTACCTCAACCCTGACTAGTTTCCCAGTTCCTGCAGCCAAGAAGCATCGCCACAACGTGATGCTGGCACCACTGTAGGGATCGTAATGGCCAAGTGATGAGCAAAGCCTGGTTTTGCTCGACATTCAGGCTGAAGAATTTAATCTTTGTTTCATCAGACCAGAGAATTTTGTTTCTCGCGGTCTGAGAGTCCTTCGGGACTTCACTAAGGAGTGCCGTCTGTTCGGCCGCTCTGCCACACATGTTTGTGCTGTGTGTTTACCACAGGTGGGCTCCAGTCAGGTTGTAGAAGCTCCTGATCAGTAGAAACAGGAAGCACCTGAGCTCAGTTTTGAGTGTCACTGGAAAGGCTGTAAAATCTTATATATGAGTTAAATTTTTGTTGTTTTATTTTTAATACATTTGCAAGAATTTAAACAAACTTTATTCACTTTGTCATTACTGTGTGTAGAAGTTTGAGGTCAAATTAATTGAATCTATTTTGGAATAACATGACAGCGTGTGGAATAAGTGAAGCGTGTGGATACTTCACTGTTTCCTCCTAATATATACGAATGTTTCCCGTCTTTGTTCTGATTTGTTGTTTCTCTCCTCGGCGAGAGCGTCGGTCATATCAGGCTGGGAGTGTTTGGTGTCGGGTCACTGATGTGATTTCTGTTTGCAGAAACAAGAAAAAGAAGATCCCTCTGATGAACGGAGAGGAAGTTGACATGGATTTATCTGCAATGGAGTAAGACATTACTGCTGTGATGCATTGCTGCTATGTGACTAAGGCTGCGTTCACTCTGCAGGTCTTGATGCTCAATTCAGATTTTTTGATCAAATCAGATTTTTTTTGTCTGCTCATTCACACTACAAATAAAATGTGACAGCAAACGCGCTCTAGTGTGACGCTCAAAGCGCCCGCATGCGCAAAAGAAGACGTCACACACAACGCGCTCTGTTTAGACCCAGAGCAACAGTATTGTTTGACTGATGACCTTAATATAAAGACTTCGGACTTCACGTTTCCCAATTTTTGCTTTAAGTTATTAGGTTATTTACATAATAATGTAAATAACCTAATAATGATCCTTATTGCTGTTTTAGAGGAGCGCTGCTTCAAAGGATAGCTGCAGATTTCTGTCAGAATCTGCAGATTATACAGTACAAATAAAATGTTCACGTTTCTCCAACGTTGTCTTCCCAACAGTTTCACTGGATGGACAGGAAGCGTTCGCGATGTCTTCTCCGGCGCTGATAATTGGCGTCTGTCTTGTGTCTGTGATGTAAAAGACGGATTTAAAGCGACGTGACCATCAAACAGCAGCTTTCTGAAACATCAGATATGTATCGGATTCAGGACCACATACGAAAGTGACCCAGATCAGATTTGAAAATATTGGATTTGTGCCGTTCACACTGTCACACCATGATCGGATATGGGTCGCATAGGGTCAAAAAAATCGGATTTGATGCGCTTTCGCCTGCAGTGTGAACGCAGCCATAGAGTATTGTCTTGCCAAGTTAATGCATGCATCTGTCTAACATGCACGGCGTCCGTGTCCGATCATTCCTCTGTAGTGCTGACTCTCCCCTCCTGTGGATCCGAATCGACCCGGACATGTCCATCCTGAGGAAGGTGGAGTTTGAGCAGGCTGACTTCATGTGGCAGTATCAGCTGCGCTATGAGAGGGATGTTGTTGCACAGGTGGGCTAACAGTAAGCATGCAGGGCTGCACACCAGCCTTAAAGAGCAGTGCCCTGTGTGTTCGATGAAGTTCTAATGAGTTGTCATTTCCAAAATTGATTTGATGAAGGAATCACAGCTCACTAATGTTCTTTGTCTTCATTCTGCTGCACAGCGATGCACATGTGCAGCTTTTTCCACTATGACACCACATTATTTTATCACTGTGTCTAACAGGTAGCGAGTGCCCAGTGTTTAAAGTATTCAGACTGTATCCATCAGTCTAAGGAAGAGAATAATTCTTTATATGTAACGTCAGACAAGACTTAAACATATCAAACTGTATCAATGGGACCAAGATGCATCAGATTTAAAGAAAAAGTGTTTATTTGTCACATTTGTTTGCACTCGTGTCCGTGTGTCAGAGAGAGTCTTTACTGCTCTGCTGTTATTTACAGCCACACTGCTTTCACTGTGAGTGCAGCTGCTCACACACATGCGCTGCCTCTGCGGACAGATAAAAAGAAAAACAACGATTCCTGATATTTTTCCTCCATGGTGATGGTCACATGGTCAAGTTCTCCAGGTCCTGTAGCATCAAGGCACCGTCCAGTCCTGACGGTTGGCGTGCTGTTTGCTCAGTAATGAATCTTCTCTCCATGAAACAGAGCTCAACCTTTCTGGTTTTTGTTTCATGCAGAAAAAGTCATCTGCATGTAGCTTTGTGGTAAAGAATGAGGCCTCTGCTCCTTGCTTGCTGTCACGTCCTCTAGTCTGTAATGATGGTTTTGTTCCTGACTTCATAAATTACAACCGTCCCTGTGGAGGAATCGTTTTTGTGGCCACAGCCAGGATGCGGGCTGCAGGTGTCTTTTAGGAACTTGAAGTGTTTGGACAATCTTTCATTTAAATGTCGGTTTTATGGTTTAATTAAATGTGTTTTCTGCTTCGTTATGCAGCTACAAAAACTGCAACGTTAGCATAGTTAAAGTTACTGTTCGTACTACTGCAATTTTTTAGTAAATGTTCATCTTTTTCTTTTTTTAAACTAAAGTCTGATTGAACAATGATCTCTCTGTTAGGAGGAGGCCATCTCAGCACTTGAAAAATTCCCAACTCCTGCCTCCAGGCTGGCTCTGACTGACATCCTCGAGCAGGAACAGTGTTTCTACAAAGTTCGCATGCAAGCGTGCTTCTGTTTGGCTAAGGTACGTGTCGCTGTGTTGGCGTGTGATTCAGCACAATGAAAAGGTTTTGAAGGCCAACGCAAAGCGTCTGTGGCACAGCTTCTTCCACAATCTGTTGAATACAATATGTAAGCCACAACCATAGAGATGATGGCAAGTGACTCCCAAACATCCATCCGTCTGTTAATTAGTCTTCCCTCATCTGTCAGCATCCACCTGAGCTCCAGTGAGATTAAGTTAGCGCTGTTTGGTCCTGTCAGCGGCTCTGAGGACAGAGGTGTGCCCTTCTTACACCGTCTAAAATCAGATGGATGCTTTAGCTCAGCTTGTGGGGATAGGTTAATTGGATAATCCAAATTGCCACTAGGTGTGAATGTGCGAGTGAATGTGAGTGTGAATGGTTGTCTGTCCCTGTGTGTTGGCCCTGCGACAGACTGGCGACCTGTCCAGGGTGTACCCCGCCTCTCGCCCTATGACAGCTGGGATAGGCTCCAGCGCCCCCCGCGACCCTGAAAAGGATAAGCGGAAGCGAATGGATGGATGGATGCTTTAGCTCAGGTCCACATTTTCTAACCCTTCATGTTCGTGTGTTTGTGATTTCACCTGAAGTTTCACCACGTCAAAGTAACTTCAAACAGAACCACCTTAATAACTCCAGTTACAGAGTTGCTGATGTGCGGCGTTGGAGTCCTCATTTACGCTAAGGCCGAGTCTGGGGGCGCTGAGACCAGAGATGGGCAGTAACGTGTTACTGTAATCTGATTACTTTTTTCAAGTAATGAGTAAAGTAAGGGATTACTATTGCAAAAACGGTAATTAGATTACCGTTACTTTCCCGTAGGAACGCTGCGTTACTGCGTTACTAAAACCGTGATTTTTTTGCGAGAATGTCTCATGACAGTGACGTAAGCGAGTGCGACGTTCGTGACAACAGCTGTGTGCAGATCAACAATGGATCATATATCGAGTGCAGAGAGAGTATGAGCGTGCAGCGTTTAAAGCGTGGAAGTACTGACCTTACTTTGAGTTTGATTCCATAAAAAGTGACAAAAACATTAGTGTCCGTTGTGCGTGGGAAGAAAACTTCTTTTTACAGCGAAAAAAACCCCTAAACTTCCAAACAAGCACCGAGTAGCTACGACGTAATGGGAAACTCACAGAGAAACTCGCGGATTCTTCCACTGACCGCTGCACACCTGCACCAGGGTAACCCTCCGCCTACCCCACTCCTGCTTTACAGGTGAAAATAGAGCAACAGGACCGCTAGTCTTTGACTTTATTTATTTTCTGCTGTGTTTTACTTGCATCTATTTGAAAGACTGAGTGTAAACACACAAAATATTGTATTTTATGTGCTGGAATGTGCAGAAAATAGGTTTAAATATTAAACAAATTTCTTCCAGTCAGAGAATGTTGCATATAATTAAATGTTTGCTTGATGCATAAAGTTAAAGATTAAAACTAATAAAACAAGTTTTAAAAAGAGACTTTTCCATTTGATTACATTTTGTATGATGGATTATGCAGAAAAAGTAGAATTGGGCTGAAAGATCTATCACTTTATCACCTATTCAGGTTGTAAATCGTGTTTTTAAAAAGTAACTAAGTAACTAATTACTTTTGAAAATAAGTAATCAGTAAAGTAACAGGATTATTTTTTGGGGGAAGTAATTAGTTACTGATTACTTTTTTCAAGTAACTTGACCAACACTGGCTGGGACACACATTCTGTCAGCAGGGAGTGTCGAAGCGCCCTCTGGTGGACAAACCCTCCAGCATCAACACAACATGGTTGAATGGTGTTTCTCCTGACTCTTTATTATTTATCAGTCATCATAAATGCCAATACCAATATTACCAAATGGCTAATGTGGGCTCACATATCAGTTTAGACTCCTTGAATCTGTTAGAGGTCACTATAAAGCTAGCTACATCACCTCCTCACAACACGACAGAAGAGACGGGACACAAAGCAGTCACAGACGGATTTATTCCTTAGCGAGAGGCCTGCTAAACCCAGCACAAGGAAGGAGCCAGGTTACACAACTACAGACTGAGGCAACACTAACGTGTGCAACACTATGTGCCAGCAGTCATGACATCACTTTTGGTGGTCATCGGCATCAGCCAGAATAACAACGGCAAGCATAAATCGCCCGCAATGATGTTAATATGGCAAAGCGATGTGGTCATGCTGAGTTTGGCTCCACATGTCACTGTTTGAAATGGCTCATTGGTAGCAGCAGACAGAAACTGGAGGGTGGTGTTCTGGGAGGAGTATAAAAGAAAACGTGAGAAAGTTTTAAGAATAAAGTTTTGGGAGGACTGAAGGATCCACATAGGAGCGAACAGTTTCAGTAGCTTCACAGTGTGGCTTTTCTTCTCTTTTTAATCAGAGATGACAAAAACAGGGCCTTTCCTCTGTTTCTCTGCAGTTACGTCAGTGGTCACTCAGTATATTAGTACTAAATAAAATGTAACTGATTGTAACTATTCCAACAGAGCTGCAGCAGGAGTACAGGCCATCGTTTCCACGCCAGCGAGCCCACCCACCACTTTAAATGTTGCTGCACTTCAGCTCAGTCGACTGAATAATTCTGTGGCTCCAGGAAATTCTCTGTTCTCTGGCTTTGGTCTGTTCTAACTTTCACCCCACTGGATTTCCATCCTTCAGGTTCCACCTGAACCAATATTTTCACAGCATGAGTGGAGGATGAAATGGCAGCACTTCACTTCTTTCACTAGCTCGCTGCGTTTGGCCACAGACCCCCAGCAGACTCTGATAATGGCTTTTGGTATACACAAAGCTCACGCACACTCAGGCATCCACACTCACACTGACCACAGGCTGTAGCGTGGCAGGCTTTACATTCCTCTCCTGACTTGGCTGCGTTGCGATTGGTCGGGATCAGTTGTGCGTTGTTGGTAGAAGATGTGGGAAGCACGCTTCAAACGCAGTGATACAGTCCATGAATGCATCCCCACATCCGACAGCCCACCTCCCCCTTATCCAGCTAACCAAATGACAACATCCTGCATGACTGACCCTTGCCCTCATTTTACCGCATTAACATAAATTCCCCAATATCCTGTTGGGGCGTATAGACCGCTGGGGCCGCTGGTCTCCATACCTGTGGAAACCACGCGAGCTGCTCGTGTGTGCATTTGCTGTTTATAGTAGCTCAGCTCTCACCACACGAAGTGCAACAGACAGACAAAGCATTGTTATACAAGCGAGAACATTTTTCACGTGTCACTCGTGTTTCTCAGATTCCTCCTGTAGCTATTATACTTTCTTCTTTCCCTGCACTGCTGGAGTCTGAAATGTTTCGTTTTTCTCTTTGTTGTTTTACTGTGACGGCAGCAGACAGAGCGGAGCTGATGGAGGCAGTTCTGCACAATCAGGCGGTTAAAAGTGTAATAAAGTAACTTGTGGTTTGTTTTGTTACGCTGTGATTCTTACAGATAGCCAACGCTATGGTGAGCACATGGCAGGGGCCACCAGCTATGAAGTCCCTGTTCACCAGAATGTTCTGCTGCAAGAGCTGCCCAAACATCGTCAAGACCAACAACTTCATCAACTTCCAGAGCTACTTCCTCCAAAAGGTGCAGCCAAGAAGCAGAGCTAAAGGGTCCGATTAAAAAGCTTGAAGCTTTGTCTTACGATAAGTGCTGTCACATCGTGAGATTTTAATCGTTGACACATAAATAACTGCTCTGAACAAATAGTCTTTGTTATCTCGAGCACAGCGTTGGTAACTTGCAGACTATGAATTCACAGTCAGCTAACTGGCAAATCTAATGTAGGTGTCCTGTTTAATCCACTTTAGCCTTCTCACATTTGCTTCCATCTGTAAGCTGCTTTGTAACCCACCTCAACCCCAGCTTCACATGAGTACGGGTAAGCCGGTGTGCCAAAATCAGCCACACCACCAAATACAAATGACTGCAGATGGAAGAAACAGCCTTTTAGTGGTCATGTGGTCAGTCGTAATGACTTAATTAGATACTTTGTGAAGAATAAAATAAGAAGAAGAAGATAAATATGTTCTCTATCCTGTAGACTTTGTAAATAAAACATGCCCAGGGCCGGTATAAATAACTCAAATATGTGAAGTATATCAGTACAACTACAAAGAGATTCTAGTGGTGGGTATTAACAATAAACACTGGACTATGGCAAAAGCAACAAGCACAGCCAAGTGACAGAGTCGCAGTTACGAGATACTCTGTGTGTGGCACAAATTCTCCAAATGTGACTGCAGTCAGATAGCGTGCGTAAAAAGACTGGCACTCGTGCTCATGGGTAAAACAACCAGAGTGAAGCTCTTTATAAGAATAAATATTATTATAATATCCTTTTTAGTTTATGAGTTTTATACTTTTAATGTTAAACACATTTGTCTCAAATAAACAACATTAAAGGGTTCTTATCATGTACATGTGGCCAAATGCACTAAATGAATTTTTTTGTTCAAAGCAAATAATGGTGTGTGTGTGTGTGTGTGTGTGTGTTCCTGTCTAGCTATCTTTGTGAGGACCAAAATCTGCATTCTACTATACTTGTGAGAACCAACAGTCACTTGTGAGGACACACACCGGTCCGCACAAGTTTGAAGCCTTTTTGAGGCTCAAAATGTGGTTTTAGTGTCAGCGTTACAATTAGGTTATGGTCAGGTTTGGGTATTAGGAAATTATGGCTTAGTTATCTCCATTTGAAGCTCTGGTGCACGGTCCTAGTGGCCGACTGGACCCTTAGGTTTAGTGTCAGGGTTAGGCATTCATTTTTAATGGTTAGGGTAAGAGGCTAGGGAAACCATTATGTCAATGAAGGTCCTCACTAAGATAGCTGAACAGGCGTGTGTGTGTGTGTGTGTGTGTGTGTGTGTGTGTGTGTGTGTGTTTACCAGGTGTAGAAGGTCTCGCCAACAGATTTAGGTGATGGTGAATGAAGGCCTGACTGTCATGAACAGTTTCCATGTCAATACCTTCATCGTCCATAGTGTTGAACGACAACAGAGCAGAACTTAATTAGAAATATCATATTTTTTCTATAAAGAGGAGCCGTTTCTTAACATGTCATTCCAGATTTCAATAGAACAGCCCATAAAGCTGTCATAACGCCTGTTTTGTGTTTCTCATGCCAGACGATGCCGGTTGCCATGGCGTTACTCCGAGATGGGCAGAACATCTGTCCCAAAGATGTCCTCAACTTTATACTCGATCTGATCAAGTATAACGACAACAGGAAAAACAAGGTAAATTCAGTCATAGTGATGTGTTTACTCTTTGTTTGCATTGTCAGCTGCTGACTGGTCGAGTGAGTGGGCATAAAGATGTAAATGAAGAGCAAGCTAAGTCTGCTACATCTGCTGTGAGATGACCATTTTGGGATTTTCATGACGAGTCAAATGTAATAACTAACTGCTGACTGATGTCGACATATGAACAGATAAAGAGGTCGGTATTTTTGTCAAAGATTCATCTAGAAAAAAAAGATAAAAAAACAAAACTGTAGACACATGATTAGCATGATTAGCAGCTACGTTTGAATTTGAACAGTACATTTTTGGTGCATCCCTGCTGTGATTTAATCACACGCGACTCTCACAACCCCTCCAAACCTTGTATCCACATTGTAAAGTATCCATAAACATTCTTCATCATTCTCCTTTTTCCCATCCTTTCACTCCTCTTCAGTTTTCCGATAACTACTACCGAGCAGATCTGATCGAGGCCCTCACCAACTCCCTGACTCCCGCCATGAGCATCAACAATGAAGTGCGCACGGTGGACAATTTGAATGCTGATGTCCGTCTCATCTTGGAGGAGATCACGCGATTCCTAAATATGGAGAAGTTGCTGCCAAGCTTCCGAAACACCATCACTGTCAGGTACCACGCTGAGTGTGTCCGTGTGTTTCAGCGCTACAACACAAAGTTGTTAGTGAAATATACAAAACGCAGCTTTTTCCCATAAACTGAAATGTTTATTTTAACATTTAACTTGAATGTGGAACATACTTTTCAATATTTTGCTTTGGTGACATTAGTCCTCTGCAAACAGAGCAAGATCGTGTGGGGAAGTCATATTCATCTGTACATGCCTGAATAGTTCTCATGTGTCTGACACAAAGCAGTCCAACGTCAGTGTAACAAAAGAAAAGAGCGTTTTGACGTTAGATACAGAGAAGCTTGTATCCTCTCTGTTAACTTGTCACACTCCTTCTCTCTGTTGTCTCTAGCTGTCTGAGAGCGATCCGTCAGCTTCAGAAGAACGGCCACATACCAAGTGACCCGTCGCTCTTTAAGTCCTACGCTCAGTACGGACACTTTGTCGACCTTCGCGTCGCTGCACTGGAAGCTCTGGTGGACTACACTAGAGGTAGGAGGAATAATACACGTTTGCTGGGGGGCAACCAATCATTTGGCAGCACCAGTTTGATACCTGTGGTCCCCTGTCAGCATTTCTACTGAAGCTGTAAGAATGCTTAGGTCTAGGGCTGCCACGATTAGTCGACTATCAAAATCATCGATGACTGATTTAACAGTCGACGCGTCGTTTGAAGCTTTGTAAGATCACAAAAGACGCAGGAATAAGTAGTAGGATTTAAGAGTGTAATAACGGACTGAAACAGAAGATGGCAGCACTGCATGTACAAGGATGCCAGCTGCCGTTAAACCCCGAAGAAGAAGAAGCTGTGTCCCAGAATTCATAGCGCAGCCCTGCTCAGTTTCCAACAATGGCGGCAGCTAGTTAGTTTTAATATTACTCTTATTATTCTTTCTGGTCACAAAATAAACGTTTAACATATTTTCAGGCGAGAATGTAGCTGTGTAAACCTCAAATATCTGCTCAGTTTATCAAGACACCACATATTTTCAAAAGTGCTCCGACGTTTTCGGAGACGTCTGTTACCCACTAGCTCGATAGCTAGCCGGGGGCTAGGCTAACTAGAGCCGTGAGAACACCGGACTCCCGGCAAATCGTTTTCAAACCCACCGCCATCTTTCACTACTCAGGTTAAACATGATATATAAGTCACTTAGATAACTTAAAAATGTTATTGTTTGGCTTTTTTCAGTATTTTATTTGTTCCTGAGTAAATCGGTTTGGCTGAGATTAAAGTTATAGTTTTTACACAGCTGAATAAACGTCAAGCAGACAGCTGATTATCAGAAGTGTGAGATGCTCAAGAATTTACTCCGGTGTCCTGTTATATTTTAGATAGCAAGGAGTTTATTAAACTTCACCGAAACAATCTGCAAATTTCATTAAAATGTAATAAACTATCATCTTGTCTTTATTTTTAGTTAGCACATACCTTAAACACTTAAAGCTGTAAGCTAATGATAGTTACAGTGGGGCAAAAAAGTATTTAGTCAGCCACCGATTGTGCAAGTTCCCCCACTTAAAATGATGACAGAGGTCAGTAATTTGCACCAGAGGTACACTTCAACTGTGAGAGACAGAATGTGAAAAAAAAATCCATGAATTCACATGGTAGGATTTGTAAAGAATTTATTCGTAAATCAGGGTGGAAAATAAGTATTTGGTCACCTCAAACAAGGAAAATCCCTGGCTCTCACAGACCTGTAACGTCTTCTGTAAGAAGCTTTTCTGTCCCCCACTCGTTACCTGTATGAATGGCACCTGTTTGACCTCATCATCTGTATAAAAGACACCTGTCCACAGCCTCAACCAGTCAGACTCCAAACTCCGCCATGGCCAAGACCAAAGAGCTTTCGAAGGACACCAGGAAAAGAATTGTAGACCTGCACCAGACTGGGAAGAGTGAATCTACAATAGGCAAGCAGCTTGGTGTGAAAAAATCAACTGTGGGAGCAATCATCAGAAAATGGAAGACATACAAGACCACTGATAATCTCCCTCGATCTGGGGCTCCACGCAAGATCTCATCCCGTGGGGTCAAAATGATCATGAGAACGGTGAGCAAAGATCCCAGAACCACACGGGGGGACCTGGTGAATGACCTGCAGAGAGCTGGGACCAAAGTAACAAAGGTCACCATCAGTAACACACTACAACGGCAGGGAATCAAATCCCGCAGTGCCAGACGTGTTCCGCTGCTGAAGCCAGTGCATGTCCAGGCCCGTCTGAAGTTTGCCAGAGAGCACATGGATGATACAGCAGAGGATTGGGAGAATGTCATGTGGTCAGATGAAACCAAAGTAGAACTTTTTGGTATAAACTCAACTCGTCGTGTTTGGAGGAAGAAGAATACTGAGTTGCATCCCAAGAACACCATACCTACTGTGAAGCATGGGGGTGGAAACATCATGCTATGGGGCTGTTTTTCTGCCAAGGGGACAGGACGACTGATCCGTGTTAAGGACAGAATGAATGGGGCCAAGTATCGTGAGATTTTGAGCCAAAACCTCCTTCCATCAGTGAGAACTTTGAAGATGAAACGAGGCTGGGTCTTCCAACATGACAATGATCCCAAAACACACCGCCCGGGCAACAAAGGAGTGGCTCCGTAAGAAGCATTTGAAAGTCCTGGAGTGGCCTAGCCAGTCTCCAGACCTCAACCCCATAGAAAATCTGTGGCGGGAGTTGAAAGTCCGTGTTGCTCAGCGACAGCCCCAAAACATCACTGCTCTTGAGAAGGTCTGCATGGAGGAATGGGCCAAAATACCAGCTACTGTGTGTGCAAACCTGGTAAAGACCTATAGTAAACGTTTGACCTCTGTTATTGCCAACAAAGGTTATGTTACAAAGTATTGAGTTGTATTTTTGTTATTGACCAAATACTTATTTTCCACCCTGATTTACGAATAAATTCTTTACAAATCCTACCATGTGAATTCATGGATTTTTTTTTCACATTCTGTCTCTCACAGTTGAAGTGTACCTCTGGTGCAAATTACTGACCTCTGTCATCATTTTAAGTGGGGGAACTTGCACAATCGGTGGCTGACTAAATACTTTTTTGCCCCACTGTATATAAGAGCAGATGCTGCTGGTGCAATAAGCTGTACCTTTTACGTCCAAGGGATGATGATCTGATTAGTCGACTATCAAAACAATCGTTTGTGGCAGCCCTACTTAGGTCTTTAAAATGACCGGGGTTTCTTCACATCTTAATCAACGTCACATTTATAGAAACAGAGCAATAACACAGCTGATTGGTGCAGATCAGCCTGGTTCTCTCAGACGTATTTGTTGGTGGATCATCTGCTAGTTGCAGGATTTTCACCTTTTAAGCTGCCTTGACTTTACTGTTTTTGTGAATTGGTGCTATATGAATAAACTGTTCCTCTTTTAACACCATTGTTCACAGTGGAAAACAAAATGACTTCAGTGTTCATTTAAGACATGTTTGGAAAATGGTAGTGTGAATGTTACCTTTATGTTTATTGCACCAAAGGACAAGAACGTAATGTAGAGGCATGGTAAAGGACACACTATTAAGTAATGCAAGTTTGAATGTTTGTTGTTGTTGACACAGCTTGAGCACAGATATGATTCATGTGTGATGTTCATGTGAGTGTTTGTGCTGCAGTGGAGCGGAGTTCAGCGGAGCTGCAGTGGCTGCTCAGCATGGCTCAGAATGACCCAGTTCACTACGTCAGGTCAGACGTCACTCACCTCACTCACACCCTCACCTTCAAATGTTTGAAACAAATTCACACTCTTTGAGTGTTTGTTGTCGCGTTTCTTTATATGATGAGAGATTCCCTTGAGTCAGTGTTGATAGTGAAGCAGCTGCTGTGCCTGACGTGATAATAAAGTCAGGGGATCTGTGGCTGTGAAACAAGCCTTTAAAATTCCTTCTACTTAAAGGTCTCATATCATAAAAATGCCTTTTCTGGATTTTGAGATTTTTATCAACTTTGTGCTATAAAATAAAAAGGTTCAGGTTGTAGTTCCTTTAGCCCTGGACGACAACAACAACAACAACAAAGCCAGTCAGAGTGACTGTAAAGTTTTTGTTTAGAGCAAAGCTGTGAATTCACACATCACAAGTGAGAAAGACACTGTTTGCTCATTTTGTTTAGAGCTATACATTGTTATCATTATGTGTTACTATAACGAGTGTAGCATATGTATGCATATATGTCTGTGTGTATCTCTTCCATAACTGGTGGGTTAAGGCTGAAACTTTGCCATTAATAATGATGTTTTTAAAACAGACTTAATATATTCCTAAATTCTTTTGATTTCATGATCATCATCCCGCTGTGAACACAATCTTAAGTTCTTCCTCTACATTTGTTTTATGTGTCCCATTCAGCGTAGTGTACTCCTGAACGTAACTTACAGCAGACAGGTTTCAGGAATTTCAGGAATGAGCACGAGTACCTGATATGTA
The DNA here is from genome assembly GCF_963576455.1 of Neolamprologus multifasciatus. Lineage (NCBI taxonomy): Eukaryota > Metazoa > Chordata > Actinopteri > Cichliformes > Cichlidae > Neolamprologus > Neolamprologus multifasciatus. The sequence goes on from NC_140449.1 coordinate 2,379,043, forward strand.
TAATTATTAAATCTGTATTTTATGTTTCTTGACCTACAGACATAAGATCCTGGGTATGCTCTGTAAGAATCCACCATTCACCAAGACAACAGACTCGGCTCTGTGTAATGAAGCGCTGGTCGACCAGCTGTGGAAGTTCATGAACTCTGGTGAGAAACACACGAGACAAATGTTGCTAGTGGCCTCTGCTGTGGGGCCGAACTTCAGGGTTTTAGTTCATGGCTCTTTATTGAATCCAAATGCAGTCTCTTGTTGTAAGTTTAACTTTTAGCTTTTTGTTCTTGAGTGCAGTGTTTCAGGGCAAATTTCAACTCCTGAATGAACAGATTAGAGTTTAATGATACAAGTATCTGATAAGATGAAGTGATCAAATGTAGGGCTGGGCGATATGGCCTAAAAGCCATATCGCGATATAATTTGAAGCATGTGCAGTAACGTTATATATCGTGATATATTCTTTTCTTCTGTATAATGTATTTTCCACACTATAAGGCGCACTTAAAATCCTTTCATTTTCTCAAAAATCGAGTGTGTGCCTTATGTATGAATTCTGGTTGTGCTTACTGACCTTGAACTGATTTTGGCTGCAGAAATCTGTTAAAAAATGTTTTGATGGATTGTCAGAGCATTACGGCTGCCGTAGTGAGGAGCTTCACGGAGTAATCTGGGTCCAAAACTCCGTCCGCTTCAGGTCCCAAAGTCAAACGAACACTAAGAGTTAAAAACGGTCTAAATTCTTTCATCTTTAATAAAATGATCAGCGTTGCTGCTTTATCGGGTGTAACAATTAAGTTTTACATCCAGGCATCCATGAAAACAGAATTTATTAAATTTAACGGAGTTAGAAGTTAACAGGAAGTTAGCTCGCTAGTTTCCACCTAAACATTTCATACCATGTTCTGACTGAGAGATTTTTGAAACTAATTCAAACGTACAGCTCTGCTATCACTTCCAACATAAATGAAGACAGAAACTAAACAGCAGTGACATTTGCAGGGTTACTGAAGTTGGACTACCTGGTATATAATGTTGTGCTACGTGATTGCTAGCGACACAGCTATGTTAGCATAACATTAGCACAGTGAAGCTGGAGGATGAACGCCAACTTTGTTTCCACTTGATAAAAGTTAACGTGACGGATTCTGGTGGTCAGGGACAAATGCAATCACATAGCAGGATGCTGTACACGGGCCAAACTTCAGTCAGGAGAACAACTGAGATTATTCATCCACAATACGAGGTTAGTTATTAATACACTGCAACAACATGGGAATAGAGCAGCTGCGAGAGAATTCAACATTAATGAATCAATGTTACGGAAGTGGAGGAAGCGCAGTTTTTGGCTTTCCCAATATTTCAAAAGTGCTTCATCTCTTTGCTGTGACTGTCGCCGCCATAATTTGCAGATGATAATGGTTGTAGCCGCTGCGATGCTTTCGACCAAAACAGGCGCAGCTTGATGACATCATCAACATGCGCGATAGAGCGATATAGTCAAAATCTCTATCGTTTATATCGCCCACCCCTAATCAAATGTAAAGTGATGACATTATAGTGTCTCTCTTTGCTCTGACAAGAAGAAGCTCAGCTAAAACACTTCTCTGTCCATCATTGTCCCACACGGTTCCTCAGTAGAACAATAGTACAATACTACACACTTTTTCATACACTGAATTGTAACACACTTTACAGTGGTCATTGTGAAACTGTGGTTTCACAATTGATCTTGAAAAACTCCTCTTTTCTCTGCTGCCTGGATGAAGACGTGTAAAGTAGGGCTGGGTATCGTCACTGGTTTCTAGAATCAATTTGATTCAATTCGATTTGAATCTGGGAAATTTTGCCTCAGACAGTCAGAAATATTATAATTCAGATCAGTACATTTACATATTTCTGTATCTATAAAAATGAAGCTGACACTTTCCAGACTTTATCAAAGGTGTGAGCATCACAGCAGAGGCCTTTGTGTCAAAGCAGCTGAAGATAAACAGAAAAACATGAAGGAGATTTTCCTGTTCTGGGATTTTATAAAAATATTCTGCAGCACATCAAAATGAAAGAAAACCATTAATCAACACATGAACATCACCTCTGAAGTTACAGCGGTTTGATTAGAGACACAGCGTTTTGCATTTTGCATAATTTAAAAAAGTTTAAATTTGTTCAGAAGCCTGTTGAACGGCAGAAATTAGGTTTTCTTTTCGGAAGTAAGTAAAAGGAAAAAAACTTCGGCCGACAGGCTATTAACAACGTAGACTTGTGCGTAACAAGCAAGCGAATAATGAAGAAAACTGATTTTTAGACGGGAAACTGTTCTTGAAGTACAGAGAGAGAGAGAGAGAGAGAGCTGTGCATGAAGCGTGATTTTATCCTGGTGGAAGTAAAACAGCAAAAGTCAGAGTGAATTCATGACGATGTTTATGTGAAGCTTAGTTTGGATCTTCTTTTGCTGCTGGTTCAGTCAATATTGTTTGGAGAGACATCAAACCTGCAGCTTCAGAATCAGCGCAAAACAGGCGTGAACACAAAGCTCGACCCGCCAACACATCAGAGTCAGCGAGCTGTCAGCTTTCAGCCCGACTGTGTCCGTGCCGTCGGTGAGAAAGTCACAGCTCACTGATCCTGATCCGTCGGCGGGTCCTCGCTTTGTGTTTACATCTCTGTGCAGAGTCCGTCTTCCTGCTCTCATTTACTGTTTTAGCTGTTTGGTGGTTGTTGATATTTTGTGAGGTTTAACCTGAGATTCTGGCGTTTTGGGCAAAATAAATTTATATTAAAAAAATCAAGATTTTAATGAATCGATATCACGTTATCCAAGCGAGAATCGATTTTAATCGATAAATCGATCATCAAAACCCAGCCCTAGTGTAAAGCATCAGAAGTAAAATCTGCACGTTGACTCTAGGTGCGATGACACAAATGGATGAACAATTTTGTCTAGCTCAGAGGACGAGAATATCGCTCACGATTTAGAAATATTCCTCAAATTAAAGAAATGGGAACTTGGTAGAGTTTTAAATACGAGTCAAAGTTCAGAGCCGATCCAGCTCATCAGACTTAAGAGCCACATAAACCTGAATGTCATCAGCATAGAAATAATAAGAAATGCCAAAAAAAGAATGATACCGGCTAAAGGAAGCATGTAAACGGAAAATAATAACCAGGATTACTCCTTGTGGAACTCCATGTGTAAAAGGAGAAATCGCTTCCTCCAACAGAGGACGTCCTTCCAGATAAACAGGAGGAAAACCAGTGAAGTGCCGAGTCAGAGATACCAGCCAAAACCAATTACCTGCAACAGATGCCATTAAAAATCATTGTAGAGCTTTGAAACAGCGCTCAGGCCTCTGACAAGCGTGATGAGAGTTTCATTTAGTCTAACCGGAGAGAACCAGAGAAGAAAGTCCGTAACCTGATTCACCATGACGGAGAAATAAATAGCTGCTCTCAGTGACATCACACAGATACAGTTGTAGAAAAAATGGCATGAAACTTAGCAGACTAACAAGGAGCACATACACATAAGCACAACTCTCATTTGAACACGTTTAATGTGAACCTATTTTACTGGTGTAACAGAAAGAAAGCACAACAGCTGTTGGAGTAGGCACACAGCTTCCAGACTGAACACAGGACCTGATTGTGTCTCGTGACAGCCTCACACTGCCGTCAGTCTCACTCTGTGGCTGCACAGCTTCTCCTCAGGTTCACAGCAGTGTGTCTGATTAATGAGCTTTACGTTTTGGTCTGCTGCCGTACGGCTTTTGTTCCTCGGGAACAGCTTTCCCTTCTCCTCTCACGATGTGGGCTCTACCCATGAACCACAGGGCGAATTACACTGATGGTGAGGTCAGCTAATGCTCACTCAGTTGTTCTAGCAAGAACTGCGCCCACAGCTAATATACACTGTATGTACCAGAACCAAGAGCATGTTTTCTTCACAGCATGCTGTCTTTAATTTCTCTGGGACACAATTCCAGGAAAGTCACTTGAGCTAAAAAGTTTCCTCTCTGCACACGGAGCCACGGCCAGCAGAGGCTTGGAAGGTGAAAGAAATGATTTTATTTGGACTGAAGACTTTTACCACTTCTCTTCTGCTCGTTACATCTGCACTGAGGAGACTTGCTCTCTGAATGGTTTCAAAACCCAGACTCTCTGTATTGTGTTGTTCTCAGCATGCCCCACCAAGGCCCCTTCACATGCTGCCTTTAACCCCCACTCAGTGAGCATGCAGGAGGACGCGGGCTTCTTTCAGAGAAGTCGTTTACTGGTCCATATACAGTGTTTTCCAAATGTTTGAAGGCCTTCTCATTGAGTTTATTATTGTTGGCAGGAGGCTGCGACATATTTCTATCAAGCACAATAACTGCAGTTTATAATCATCACCACAACAACATGAAGCTGCGATAAATAACTTCCCGCTTCCACGTGTCTGACTGGACAGACTTCTGTCAGACTCCTAAACCAAGCAGCTGGTGCTCAGCTCTCATACAGGATACTGACTGTAATCCTCTACAGCAGATCCCCGATGAACTGGAAAAGACTTGGTTCTGTCTTTGTGTTTTCAAACTGGTAATGCAACACTTGAGTCTCTCAGTCAGCTGGTTTCCAGAAAGTGAGAAACATAAAAGAAAAACCTTCAGCTTTTGCCAGTTTGCATGAATTAGCACTAAAGTAAAGTGGCATTAAGCTGCAGATGCATGTTCTCTGCTCCAGAATGACCTTGAGCCTTGGTTTGATTCCTTCGACACACCTTTAGCTCCACACAGGTGTCTGCAGATCTGATACCCTGAATGATACAGCCACACGGACATCCTGTTGAGAACCGAGGGGGGAAAAATAATCTTTCAGTTCAACCTTTTTTGTGATCTGTGTGTCCACTACAGAGAGAATAAGCGAATAGGCTTCATGAGGTTCTCTCGAGAGCGGTGTGGCTCTGCGACTTCAGTGTGGCTTTAGTAAACCATCAGTTTCAGTATGGATAAATTTTTCTGTTGTTTATTATGAATGATTTATTTAAAACAAATACTCAGTATATTCAGTGTGAGAGGAAGTTAAGTAAAGAAAATATAGGATTTTCCAAGTCTTTGCAAACTTGCTCTGTGCCACCACGTTGTCTTTAGAGACGAGAGGTTTTCTCGTGGCAACCCTTCCAAACATATTAGCACATTAGCACGTGGCCGCTCATTACCATCTTACTTCCTGCTTCCATTGGATTGCATAAGACTTTGTGTAGCTAGCTGTCGTTCTGACTTTGCTGTGTAGTTGTTGTTAGCTGCCAGTCGCAGCAGATGGCCCCGCCCCTCCCTGAGCCTGGTCGGAGGTTTCTTCCTGTTAAAAGGGAGTTTTTCCTTCCCACTGTCACCAAAGTGCTGCTCATAGGGGGTCATATGATTGTTGGGTTTTTCTCTGTATGTATTATTGTAGGGTCGACCTTACAATATAAAACACCGTGAGGTGACTGTTGTTGTGATTGGGCGCTGTGTAAATAACATTGTTTTTCTGTGTTTTAGTGCTAGCTGCCATCTTTTGATGTCTTCAGAAGAAGCTAACTGTACAAATTTAAACCAAACAATATTGGAAACTGTGAGAGTTAAAAGCTCTTCATGGATGTGAGTTCTGTAGGTCCTTTGTTCGTTGTCAGCGGGTCATTCGACTAGTTATGGTCTACATCTTGGTGCAGCGCTTATATATAAACCCAAAGCTCTGCTTTCTATTGTGTCCTCAGTTTTCATTATTTCTTTCTCTTCCAGGGGGTCCTGTCTTTCAGCCAAAGCTTTAGTCTGCCAAACAAAATACACTCCATGTCAGAAGCCAATTACAAGTATATGTTCACAGTTTCATGTTCTTCTGGGCTTTTATTCCAACATGTTATTAAATTTATAGATTTACAAGTTGGAGGCATGGACATAAATATTAATGATCATTGTTTCCTGACGATGTCTGTTTGTCGTTCTGGTTAGCGTGAGCGGCTGCCAGTTTAAACCCGAGCTGCCCGGCGTGTGGTAACCTTAAATACCTCGTTCTGATAGTCTGTTGGTCATTTTATAATCCTTTTTCTCCCCCGTGTGTTAAACCAGCACACTCACACAGGATGGTGTTTCACTGACTGAAGGTCAGGCAACACAAACTAAGAGGACTTTCTGCTGTTAGTCGTTTTCTCAGTCATCTCTTAAAACCACAGCCGGCCTCTGGCCTTTGGATTGCTGGCTTCAGCAAGATTTGGAGTTTGCTTCATGCCAAATCCAAACTACTCAAATGACTCACATAATGAGACATTCAGGCTTGCTGTCACTGAGAGCCTATTATCTGTATTTAGTAGTGTTGGGATTGTCAAATAAAACGTGTGGTCGAGCGGTATGCAGCTTAGGATTAAATGCGGGCATGTACTCGTTGAAAAAAGCTTAACATGCTTGTAGATTTCCAAACGCCTGCACTCAAAGCTGCTGTCTTAGAGAGTACTACAGCAGGCTCAGGAGATGATGTGATATATCCTCTTCTTTCTCAGGTACGTCCCATGACTGGCGGCTGCGCTGCGATGCTGTCAATCTCTACTACATGTTGTTTGGTCTGACTCGGCCCTCGTGCCTTCCGCTGCCAGAACTGGGCCTGGTGCTCAACCTGAAGGAGAAGAAAGCAGTGCTTAATCCCACCATCAAGCCTGAGCTGGGAGTCGGTGCTGTTATGGACACGCCTGCCAGCATAGGCATCCACGGTGTGGGCATGAGCTATGCAACAGTAAGTGTTGGAGTCACTTCATTGCCACTTTTGTTGTTTTTAAAAGCAAAACTCCATCCGTCCACGCCGTCATGCTGCAAAAGGCGATGCAGACTCTGGACAGGTTGCTAGCCTATCATAGGGCTAACAGACAACCACAGTCAAGTCACCAGTTAGCCTAGCATCCATGTCTTTGGACTGTGGGCGGAAGCTGGAGTGTCTGGTGAGAACCCACACAGGAACCAGAGAACATGCAAACTCCACACAGGAAGGCCTCGGCTGGCCAGTGGAGTCAAACCCAGGATTCTAGCTGCTACACAGCTACCAAGAAGCTAACAGGAAGTAAAAACCATCAAGTTTTTCACCTCAAAAGCTGGATCCTCACTGGCCACTTTATTATGTACATCAGTTCAACTGCTTGTTAATGCAGATATCCAACCTGGATATCCAACCTTGCCACTTTCAGGGATCTCAGGAAAAGTCGTTTACTGGTCCATATACGGCGTTTTCCAAATCATATTTAAAGACTTCGTTGCTGCTTATTCAGAGTTTGTTTATTATTGTTGGCAGGAGGCTGTGAAGTGCATCCATCAACTGACATGTTTCTATCAAGCATAATAACTGCAGTTTATAATCATCTCATCACCACAACGACATGAAACCCATCACTTTTGGTCTGGTTGATAAAAGACGGCGATAAATAACTTCCCAGTTCCACGTGTCTGACTGGCAGCTGTTGCTCAGCTCTCATACCGTTTGATCACTGACTGTAATCCTCTACAGCAGATCCCCGATGAACTGGAGAAATGTTGCTTGGTTTTGAGTTTGAGTTTCTGCTTTGACATTTAGATAGTAGGATCAGAAAACATGGATCCATCCTGCTTTATAACCACGGTACAGGCGCTTTCTTCTCCCTCAGTACCAGCTGAGCATCGTTTAAACACCCAAGCATACTCGAGTATCGTTGCTGACCATGTCCAAATCCTTTATGCCCACACTGTCTTTATGCACCATGTTCTGACAGCTGTTTCCAGCAGGATAGCACACAGCGTGACAAACCTCGGGTCACTGCACACTGGTTTCTTAAGCATGAGAGTGAGTGAATATCCTGAAGCATGGCTCCCAAACAGACGACGAGGAGTTTATACCAAAGACCAACCTGGAGAACTTACGTTGAACTTGGAGTAAATGTTGGTGGTTTAAGCAGCCATACGACGGTGTGATGAGTTACCGTGTCGGGTTTCACTCTTTTTTAACTCCAGCGGTGATGTCAGCAGCTAACTGCTCGGTGGTCGTTTCTTTTCCTTCAGTTGTTTTTGATTTACGTGTGCCACACTGAAACGCTCACACTGTGCACACGTAGAAGCTGCCTCATAAAGGCGGTATTATTTTTGGTTGGACCCTGTGTAATTATGGCTACTACAGGATAATGCTGCCAGCGGTATTTGGCTGTACGCCGTCATCACTGCGTCAGCCAGAATCACCAAACAGAACAGCGCTCTGCTTGTTTGTTCATGATCAAAATCTCTGCGGCGGTTGATTAAACCACTCCATTACACACTGCAGCGCACACTCAGAAGTCTGCAAGTTCTCAAAGATATGATGGAAATCATGTAAAGTGTTTCATGACATTCAGAATTTTAGGACTCGGTCCTCTTCACTGCCCTTAACCCCAGTTTTTCTACCAACACATTGACCCCACACCTTAAAATGACCGTTGGAAAAGCGAGTATGGCGAAACATGCACATGTTACATTTTAAGACCGTGTTAATCTTTTTAAATAAAAGCTTCGCACTCTAAAATCGCCTCTGCAGGGCTAAAGTGAACTGGAGGCACATTTCAAATACTCAACCTCTGTGTGCAAGCTAGCATCAGCCAAAGCCGTTAGCGTTAAAGCCCTGACGTGGTAGCATAGTAGGACTGCTTAGCTCCCACTCAGAGCTGTACTTGTTGTCACGTACTGTTGGATGGACAGTGGCAGTGTTGAAAAACATGTGGACTCTAACAGTAATGTGAGCTAGGTATGTATGCACAGGCAGAGGCCCATAGATGCTTCAATCTAATCATAACTGCTCATTTTCAACCAGGTTTCAAGTCCTTGTGTAGCTGGATTTGCTATTTGTGATACTTGGTGAGCTGTTTTAGCCTAAATGTTTATAGCAATTATAACAGTGTGTATTCTATTGCTGTAGCTACTTTACTGCACCGTCCTGCTGTCAGAGCTGGAGCTGCTGCTCATTCTGATTTCTTGCTTCGTGTCTGTCAGGTGGACGACGAGCCAGATCCTGTCTCACTGGGTGTGTGCGGCGTAGGCCAGCCCCCTCAGGGCCTGAAGAGGAAGGCCGACACCCCACTGGGATCTCCTCCAGAGCCAGGACAGGTGCTGCAGCAGCAGGATGATGATGGAAGGGGAGCACGCTACAAGATCAGAGTAAGATGCTAATGACACACTCAAGGAAAATTCATCAGCCACCCATATTTTTAAAACGCTAAACAGAAAAGTATAATCTGCACCAAACACCAACGTCTCTTGATGGTGACGGCAGGTGATAGTGGTGATGCAGGACATTTAAACAGGAAGCCGTCACTACTGTAGCCGTAGTAACTTTAGATCCAGCTGGACAACTGCTGCTGCTTCATACCTCTGTTAAGCTGTCCACCAAATCTGAACAACAAAACTGCTTAACAATGTCTCTGTTCACAGTGAGACTTTCTAACATGTCAAGTCTGTTAAACAAATGTTGGGCAGTTTATACTCGATGGGCTGTTCTACTGAAACCTGGAATAACATGTTGAGAAACGGCTCCTCGTTATAGAGGCTCACAAAAACATTATGATCATAAAACTGCTTTCATTGAAACTGAATGATTCACTATCTCTGATTAAGTTCTGCTCTGTTGTAGTTCAACACTATGGAAGATGAAGACATTGACATGGAAACTGTTCATGACAGTCAGGCCTTCATTCACCATCACCTAAATCTGTTGGAGAGACCTTCTACACCTGGTAAACACACACACACACACACACACACAAGCCTGTTCAGCTATCTTAGTGAGGCCCTTCATTGACATAATGGTTTCTGTAGCCCCTTACCCTAAACCTGACCATAACCTAATTGTAACGCTGACACTAAAACCACATTTTGATTCAAACTTGTGCGGGTTGTGTGTCCTCACAAGTGACTGTTGGTTCTCACAAGTATAGTAGAATGCAGATTTCGGTCCTCACAAAGATAGCTAGACAGGAACACACACACACACCACTGTAGAGGACATTACATTCACGTCACATCCTACATCAAGCACTTGACAACAGTGGGAAGGAAAATCTCCCCTTTAACAAGAAGAAACCAGCAAAACCAGGCTCAGTGAGGCGCACCAGTCTACCTCAGCTGGTCGGGGTGAGGGCGATTAATAATAACTAATGATTATAAATGCAGTGGTGTATAAACACAGAGTGATTAAGAGGCTAAGGCGCTTGGAAAGAGTGACTGGACTTCCTTAAATGTCTTGAAGACGTTTCCCCTCGCATCCACGAGGCTTCGTTATTTCTAAAACGGTGAAGAGTACCAGGTATTTCAACCCGTGTGGAGTTCCACTCAGAGCCATCGTTAGCAATATAAACTCAGCCACCTACAACTTTTTGCAAACACCAGCTGTAGCGACTTCCACAGTTGCTAGAGGCCGGGGATGGAGCTCGCCTATTTGCCTGACGCACTGTCAACTTTACGCAATAATGCGAGAGGTGGAATTGTTTGCTTGTTTATTAAAGTGTTTACAGAGTAATGTCATCTCGCGATTTGGACTCTTACAACGTCACAGGCTCTAATGTAACAAGACGAAACATGTTGTGTAGCGGTCAACAAAAACTACGACTACCCAGCCCTCCTCTCTGTCAAAATCAAAACCAGTGAATGACAGACTGACAACGCCCTCTTAATGTCACCGCTAGCACCCACGTGACTCCCATTACACATCACCATAGCAACCAAACAAATGAAAACCCAGTGATCATCAAAAAATTCAATACATTTAATTATGGCTCCTACACCAGCCTAGCTTCACTCGTGGGCAACACACCCCATCGCATCAAACACTCCACTAACTTCTCCAACAAGGTCTGCAACGCTATGCTGCATCCAGATAAAAACATGCCTGTGCCATGGGATCTCCAGTATCACCCATTGTAGCCAAGCTTCACAAGGAGGAAGTGGAAAGTGAAGCTCTGGGCTCTTCAAAGGGACAGAACCTAACCACTGGTACAGCTATGGATGATACCTGGGTCAAAGTCCAAACCAGTAGAAGCCTTCACTGTTCATCCCAAGGACAGAACTCCCAACATGCAGTTAACGAGTGCTCGGGCCTCTACGCTGGAGGAACCAAACAGCCGCTCCATAAACACATGGCAGAACATAGAAGAGCCACCTCGACAGGACATTATTAAACACATCCACTGATGGCTGAAGAACCTTAGTCTGAACCTAAAGGGGAGCTTGGGACACTGGTTTGGGTTGAGTCCAGCCAGGGAATAGAAACCTGTAGAAACCTTTTTGGGTAAAGTTGCTCTGCAAATAAAGAAACTTGGAGTGAGTAACAAATGAGGTCAATATTTCCAGGTTCCCAGTCAGAATTTTAAACTGGTAACTCAACTCAGAAAGTTGAAGCAGCCACAGCAGCCTCGAGTTATCAAAGATGGCGGCAGTGAGCGTAAACAGTAGGAAAACTGTCAAAGCACTGTTGTGTATTTGGGGCTCTGCACACAGCACTGACTGCACGGTTTTCTTCTTCTTTTTTTCCCGCCTGTCCCGTTTGGCTCTTCTGCATCAGAATTATTGTCTAAAGGCAAAGAAAGATGCCCAACGGACCATCCCAGCCTCGCGTATTGGTTTATTTGATTCACCTTTTATTGTTTATTTTATCTTATTTTCACTTGCTACACACAATACAATTTTATTTATATAGCACATTTAAAAACCCGAAGGCACACCAAAGTGCTTCACAGTAATATGGAGAGTCAACATAAGTCAATAACAGGGTACAAATCGGGCACAAGCACAGACAGGATAGAGGCACTAACAGACCAGGAGAGTTAGATAAATACAAAATTTGCTAAGAAGACAAAAACAGCAGTAAAATTAATAAATTTAATAAAATCTAATAAGAGATTTAAAAGTTTAAAGAAAAGTTAAAAGAGCCACACGGGACAGACTTGACTGGGGGAAAGAAAGAGGGAAATAAAAAGAGCGGGGAAGAGGAACGGTGATAAAGGGCAAAAAACAACAAAACAAACAGACAAAAAATGCAAAGATCACCTGGATCACCTGTTGAGAAAGAAAAAAGAGAAAACAAGCAAAAAAAAGAGCAACATAATAAACAACATCATCGCGATGATCTATGTGAATATAACAGTAAATACTAAATATTGAATATTATTGTGCAGCACGTAAGATCGACAGCAGTTTCTGTCGTGTAGTGGTTATCACGTTTGCCTGACTGAAACACGCTTTTCGCTGTATGGTTAGTGATGCATGAGTGGCTCTACCTGACGAAAGAAAGGTAACCAGCTATCTGTGGCAATGAACAGATGATCCAGGACGGCCTTTGACACCCCAGCTTTAAATCTGACACTTTCTCATTTCAGGTAAAGAGCCATCATCTGTCGAACAGGCTCTGCTGTCCATGCCTGCCACACCCGTGCCATCTTTCCCCAAAGAGACCACCTCCTCCTCCTCTAAGCACGGAGGCGACCACGGCCACCATCACCACCACCATCACCATGAGCATAAGAAGAAGAAGAAGAAGCATAAGCACAAACACAAGCACAAGCACAAACACGAGAGCAAGGACAAGGAGAAGGACAGAGACCGGGACAACTCGCACACCTACAGCAACAGCCCGGCCAGCGGCAGGTCGCTGCGCTCGCCCTCTCTGTCCGACTGAGCGTCCGGAGGCTGGCGCGCTCTCCGGCTGCTGTTGGCGTGGCATGCAGCAGCACACTTGCCTCCGTTGCTTCCACGTCTGGACTCAGCATTGATTCCTCAGTAGTATTATGAGACAGGAACTGTTGCCGTGTAAGCCTCAGACAGTCCTCGGCACAGACACCAGGGAAACTTCCACTGAGGCTGTGATGTCATCCAGGTAAACCCTCCCGAGACCTCCCCGTGTCCTTACAGCACACACACGTACACCACTTCCAGGCTGTGTGGGGCGTGCAACCACACACCTCTCTCCACAAACAGCCTCATCCCCACAGCTCAATCCCAGCATTCAGCGCCTGCTGAGGGGAGGAGTGTGTTGTGGGTTCTGCATGGACCGCGTGCAGAGACATTAAACTGATGGATTTCACTGCACTGCACCACTGAAACTCGAGTGTGCGCGCGTGTGTGTTTTATACTTTGCTTCCTAATTACATATGTTTCTGTATCCACAGACGTTGTAACTGCATTAAGCAGCGTTCGTGGCCGGGTTTGCTCTGGCATCATGTCTTAGCTTTGATTAGGTGGTTTTAACCAATGAGAGGAACAGAAGTCATTCAGCATTTAGATAAACAGCTGAGCCCTCTGTCACCGAAAAACGGTTTTTGTATCTTCTGGTTCACCTCACCATGCCGAAGTCCAACAATAAAAGAAAAAGATTGTGTCACTCTTCAGATGTTGCCGTTCTTTCCTCATTGTGTGCATGTGAATGTTTGTGGGAAGCCTCTGCAGCCTGTCAGGAGGTCGGAAATTCCCTTGATGGGATTGTTTTCATTGAGTTAATGACATTTGTACGTCTGTTCTGCCAAAACCTGTAAAATGCAAATGGGCTGCAGCACAATGTGGAGCTACAAGATGAACTTTTCATCTTCTATACTGATAATTCAAGAACTGTTTTTATTAAAATAAATAGCTGATTGCTTGATTCTTTCTTTTTGCTGTATTTTTGTTTGACTCATGAGCCACACTCAGAGCTGCCGTCTGTGAATCCTGCAGGTATTTGTTCCACTGCTGATTTATAAGTTTGATCTGTAATTTTTTATTGTAGTTTTATTTGAATGGAGCCAGAATATCAGCCAAGCATCAAGAAAAAGACTTTGTTCTGAACTGTTTTGCATGTCACTGAGTGAAATAAGGATTTGTTCCTCCACCACGCAGCCAGAATTCTGGCTCCCCCAGGTCTGTGCGCCTGCATTGCACACACATTACAAGCAATCAATGGTAAATGGTTCTTATATAGCGCTTTTCTACTCATCTGAGCACTCAAAGCGCTTTACACAACTTGTGCATTCACCCATTCACACCCATTCGCACAAGCACATCTTTCTAAGTGCTTTATAGCTAACATTCACACGCATTCATACTCCGATGGATGCATCGACGGAGAGCAATTTGGGGTTAGTATCTTGCCCAAGGATAATTGACATGCAGACTAGGCGGAAGCCAGGAATCGAACCACCAACCTTCCAATCAGTAGATGACCTGAGCTACAGCCACCCGATTGATGATGAGATTCCTGATCTATTCAATTCAATTCAATTTTATTTATATAGCGCCAAATCACAACAAATGTCGCCTCAAGGCGCTTCATAGATACAGAGAAAAGCCCAACAATCATATGACCCCCTATGAGCAAGCACTTTGGCGACAGTGGGAAGGAAAAACTCCCTTTTAACAGGAAGAAACCTCCGGCAGAACCAGGCTCAGGGAGGGGCGGCCATCTGCTGCGACCGGTTGGGGTGAGAGAAGGAAGACAGGATAAAGACATGCTGTGGAAGAGAGACAGAGATTAATAACAGATACGATTCAATACAGAGAGGTCTGTTAACACATAGTGAGTGAGAAAGGTGACTGGAAAGGAAAAACTCAATGCATCATGGGAATCCCCCGGCAGCCTACATCTATTGCAGCATAACTAAGGGAGGATTCAGGGTCACCTGGTCCAGCCCTAACTATATGCTTTAGCAAAAAGGAAGGTTTTAAGCCTAATCTTAAAAGTAGAGATAGTGTCTGTCTCCTGAATCCAAACTGGAAGCTGGTTCCACAGAAGAGGGGCCTGAAAACTGAAGGCTCTCCCTCCCATTCTACTTTTAAATACTCTAGGAACAACAAGTAGGCCTGCAGAGCGGGAGCGAAGTGCTCTAATAGGGTGATATGGTACTACAAGGTCATTAAGATAAGATGGGGCCTGATTATTTAAGACCTTGTATGTGAGGAGCAGGATTTTGAATTCAATTCTGGATTTAACAGGAAGCCAATGAAGGGAAGCCAAAACAGGAGAAATATGCTCTCTCCTTCTAGTCCCTGTCAGGACTCTTGCTGCAGCATTTTGGATTAACTGAAGGCTTTTCAGTGAGTTTTTTGGACATCCTGATAATAATGAATTGCAGTAGTCCAGCCTGGAAGTAATAAATGCATGAACTAGTTTTTCAGCGTCACTCTGAGACAGGATATTTCTAATTTTAGAGATGTTGCGCAAATGGAAGAACGCAGTCTTACATATTTGTTTAATATGTGCGTTGAAGGACATATCCTGGTCAAAAATGACTCCAAGGTTCCTCACAGTGTTACTGGAGGCCAAGGTAGATCTCAGCTTGATATGTGTATAAGGCACCAGTCCATCAGTTTCTGCCATCCCAACCTCTCCTCCGCCGCCGTAAGACCAAAGAGCTGGAGGTCTGATAAGCTTGTAGACCTGCAGGAGGCTGAAATGAGCTACGATACCATCAGCAAAAAAGCTCGATGAGCAGGTGAGACGACTGACATAATAATGGAGCAGTTATTCAGAAATGGAAGAAATGTTAGGTGACCATCAATCGGCCTCGGTCTGGGGCTTTCTACAAGATCTTGCCTCGTGTTGTGAGGACGATCATGACAAATGTGTTGAATCAGGCGAACTACACCAGAGGAGCTTGTTAAGGAGGCAGGTGCGCTTAAGTTCGCCAGTGAACGTGTGTCACAGCTGCAGCTGCAGCCGTATGGTGTTGTGAAAAAAAGGACTGACATAGATGTGAGGAGCTTTGATTTACATGAGGCGATAATACAGATAAAGATAATACAACGGAGGTGGCGAGGACAGAAACTAAGATAAACCTGAACTCATAATATGCAGGGAGAGAGGGCGGTGGGCAGCAGAGATACACCAGGTAACACAGACCATAAATATGCACAAGCTGAACCTGATTAGACACAAGAGAGACAGACCAAAGTAAAACAGGACAATCACAACTCAGGGACACGAACAGAGCACCGGGGGAGGACACAGGATACCAAAATCAGAATAAACTAGAACATAAAATAATACTAAACACAAAACGCTGGGTCAAACGACCCAGGAGCATAACAATGTGATTCAGAGACGGGAGAAAGTGTTGCGGGAACATGAAACCAAAACAGACCTCTTTGGCATCATCATGTTCGGAGGAACAGAAATGCACCACCTCCACAGTAAAGCATGGAGGTGGAAACATCACGCTTTGAGACTGTTTCTCTGTTAAGGACACAGGACAACTTCATGCTGCCCTGTAGGGGATAAGAGATGGCACTTGTAATCGTAAAACCACGGTCCCTTAGCCAGAACACTGAAGATGGGCCTTGAATGTTTCTTCCAGCTTAGCAGTGATCTAGAAATATTTGAGTGTGGTCAAAGAAGAAGCACATTAAGGTCATGAAGTGGCTCCAGACTCTCCAGATCTCAGTCCTGCAGAAACTTGTAGAGGGAAGCTTTGAGTTCAAGTCATGTGCTCGCTCGAAGGGGCTCGTGTGTTGGGGTTTTCTTTGTAGCACTGTGGGGTCTTTACATTACAACATAAAGCACCTTGAGGCAACTGTTGCTGTGATTTGGTGCTGTAGAAATAAAACTATTGAATTGAAGTTGCCAAGCAGCAGCCAAGAAACCTAAAGGAATAAGATTTTCTGTAAAGTGGAACAAAATCCCTCCTGAGATGTGTGCAAACCTGTGCTTGCCAATAAGAGTTGTTTGTGTTGTTAGTGTTGTTAGTGTTGTTTTGCCGGAGCACCAAATACTTATTTCACTCAATGACATGCAAATCAATTTTAACATAATGCACTTTTTCTGGATTTTTGGTTGACATTCTCTCTCCATTTAAAGGAAACTACTTTAAAATGTAGAGACTGTTCATTTCTTTGGAAGTGAGCAAAGATCTCTCTGTAAGCCGTCTACCTCACCATGTAAAGCACCTTGAAGCGAGTGTTGACATGAATTAATTAATAAATGAATTTTTGGTTAAATTTAGGCTTCAGAGTATATTTGATTCATTTCTAATTTCAAATAAAAATCTTCGAACTGACCCAGCATCAGTTTCAGGGCCCGATCTTTAGTCAAGTTTCACTTTTACGGAAGCGGTTTGGCTACAGACGAGCGTCAGCAGCCAAGAGACAGAGATTATTGATACACTGTAAAAAATAAAATAAAAAATTTAAAAAATAAAAATAATTGTAGTGTTTCTTAAGCACCTTACTGTCCTGTGAGTAAATACTCTCAGTGGGAGCTAACCACAGCTCAGTGGCTCCTGTCTCAGCCCTCCTCCACAGCTGCACCAATCAGAATCCTGTCCGCTCCTTTCAGCCACCTCCCCCTCCCTCGCTGCTGTTCCTCTTCAACGGTCCTCCTCTCCGGTGGTCCTTCGGTGTGGAGAGTCAGCATCAGTCACTCACGGACCTACACCGAGGACGCACAGAGGAACATGTTGCTGCACAAACAGGTAAGAGTCCACGTGCACGAGTTTTAACTGCAGCTGACTTCCGAAAAATCCGCATGTTTTGTGCGTAAATCCCCGTGCAGCGCCGCGTTAGACCGCGTGTTTCTTGGTAGTTTGCGTTATTCTGCGTGGAACCTCTACACCCCCCTGTCCTCCCTGCTGATGAACATTTGCAGAACAATTGTGGATTCTTCTGTCATTTCCGAAAGGTCACAGATCTGTCAAACTATCAGGCGATTGTGATGCAGCTGAGGGGTGGTGTCTCCTCACAGCACCCCCGCGGTGTTCGCAGGTCACGGGGGAAACCTGCAGTTTGTGTTACACCAGCTCGAATAAAGCTTTCATGCATCACAAACCTCTGAAGCTCGTTTATGAGCAGCCAGTGCAAACACGTCAGTCAATGGTGAAAACGGGGTTTGCAAATGAAAAGTGCTTGAAGTCAAATATGTGACATGTTGCTGTTCCTCTGCACTGTGTTTGCTCTCTGATGAATAATCATGACCCTTTCACTAAGCCCAGCGCTTCTCAAGCTCTCAGGCAGGGAGCACTGCAGGTGGAGTGTGAATGTAGGCTGCCATGAATATCTGCAGCAGAAGAGAAACTCTAATCCCAGCTTGAGCACCACTGGAAGATGCAGCCTGTAGACTGTATGAATGCCCGCTCTGATGTCGGTACTTTGTGTCCTCAGCTTGTGTGGATCCTGTCAGTCCTGTGCGGGGCTGACATGTGTTGGGGTTTCGTGTATGATCGGCCCAAACGCTCAGGAGAAGACGGGACATCGGCCAAGACAGAGAGTGAGTATGCTGCTGTAACTAACACCGACCTCTGATGTCTGTGTGGTCTTATAAAAATAATAACTCATGCATGTAGATATGAGTTTTGTGGTGTTTTATGATACTTATGGTTGGTGGTATCAAAATGAAGTCATTTTGACAAACACAGAAAATTAGATTTTCATGTTTAATGGGGACCTATTCTGATACAGGTTTATTATTGTAGTTCAAATTAATCTAGATTTATCTTCCTCAATTTACTCTCTTATGAAACAAGCTGCTTTAGCAAGAGTTGCCCCTCCCTTTAAGCCCACTTTGTTCTGGTTGGCCACTCCACGCACACAGAAGGTTTAAACATAAGGCTGTGTAAAAAGATGGATGTAGCTACTGTTGACATGTCTGTGAAGTCTCGTCATGAAGCATTTTCACTGTTACTGTCTTGGTATAAAAAAAATCAGATGTGATGAGAAGGATGTGACTCCTCGTTGGTCGGTGAGCTCGTCAGTTTTAAAGCAGCGTGATCCAGATTTATGAAACAGACTTTATTCGTCATTCAGTGCAAACTGAAACCAGTGACTGAGACCATAAACTCAGCAGTAAAGTGTTTACAGAGGTCAACTAAGAAAGCTGTCGTCCCACAAACTTCCAGCCTTTTTGCTATCATGGCTATCGCCATCTGGTGGCCTTCAGATAGAATGCAGGGTCAAGTCATTGATGTCCATTTTTAACTTTTTTGAAACGCACTCCGTACGTCTACTAATTTTTTGAAACAGAAGTCAAGTTGCAACAGCTGAGCTTTCATAACTGTGCACTTCAAACATGATCACTGCTAACTTTAGCAGAAAAGACATGGCAGCTGCCAAAACTCGACTAATGGGAGAACTTTATGTGTGGTAGTACTTCATTACACATCGCATCATAACATTTTCTGCCACAATAATAAACAGAAAGTCAAAGACCAAATAGATCAGCAAAGTTTTTATTTCTTTATCAAGTAAAAATGCCAAATGCGTAATTTCTTCTTCATTGCTGTAGTTGCTGCTTATTGAAGTGATTTTCTTTAAGATTGCTGAAGGTGTTTTGATAAAATGGGCAATTTCAAGGCAGGTTGTGACATTTTTCTCACAGTTTGTCTTTTACAAGAAAGATTTCTTAATAGAAAAATCAGTTTTCTGGTGTTCGGCAACTGAGAAGAACTGCAGTGTGTTACTTTGGAGCGTCAGGCTCATGTGAAACAACCCAGTTTTACTCAAGTCCAGCAGCACAAACACGAGAAACAGCATTAGACGCTTTCATTTAGCTGCCAGAGTGGCTCAGCACGGGCAATGTGAAGTGTGTTTTGGATATGCTTGAATATGTCTTGGCCACGTGTAGGGAGGACATACCTAACTTTATGCTCCACGTCCAAGACACAAGGTTGTTTTTTTCTGTTTTGTTGAAACACTGTAAATCTGTGAGAGTCTCAGGTGCAATGAGTCGCCCAGCCATCGACAGGAGTGACATCTGTGTCTGTGTCTGCTGGTGCATATGAAATGGACGGACTGAGCGTGTGTTGGTGGTTGTTACAACGATCAGTGTGACCCTGTGAGGTGGTGAGGGAGGGAGTGTGTTTGTGCTGCTCTGCATTAAGTCAACATTAAAAGAGCTTCAGAGCTCATTTTCAGTCCCAGATTCTCGAACACAGACTTCTGCTGCACTGCGCCGTAGACTGTCGCAGTCTGCGACGGCTGCAGCCGTTTCTGGGATTTCTGTGTGTGTATGGGCTGCATGTTGTGAAGAAATTAAAAATTGAATTTGTTCACTCTGTTCATGTGGATCTGGAAGGAACCGTGGCTCGTTTTGTGATCTCTATTTGCCTTTCCATTCTTCTAATTAACAGTTTTTCCATCACACTTCAGAATCTCTCATTCTGAATTAGAGCAGGGCGATATGGTCAAAAATATTTATCACAATATATATTTGAAAATTTGCGATAACAATATAACTGACGATATAATTGACACGAGACAAAACACAACTCTATCATCATCATCCATTTCTTTTCACTTACACAAGCAGCTGTTTTTTTATGTGCATTAAAGCTATATAAAAATTTAACAGTGCAAATGCAAATTCCCGTTTGACAGTTTAATCAAAAGGCATTTCCAGTAGAAATGGGCTGACATATCCTGAGCATAACCAGGTATAATATCCACTGAAGTTAAAAAGAGGTGCTTTGCAACATTAAACTGCAGTGTGCCAAATAAAAAAGTCAAATACGTATTTTTCGGACCATAATGAAATTTCCCACTCGTGGGACTAATAAAGGTATCTTATCTTATCTATAAGGTGCACGGGATTATAAGGCACATTAAGGGAAACAAAGCAGTCAGATAAATAAAACTTTATTCAACTCACACTTCTTGCTTCCTCCACTTCTGTACCATTGATTCATTAATGCTGTATTCTATCACAGCTGCTCTATTCCCATGTTGTTGCAGTATATGAATGACTAACCTCGTATTGTGGATGGATTATCTCAGTTGTTCTCCTGACTGAAGCTTGGTCTGTTTACAGCATCCTGCCATGCGATTGCATTTGTCTCTAACCATCAGGAACCTTCACATTAACTTTTATTGAGTGGAAAAGTGTTAGCGTTCATCCTGCAGCTTCACTGTTTATGCTATGCTAACATAGCTGTGTCGCTAGTGATCACGTAACACATCATTATAAACCAGCTAGCCCAACTTTAGTAACCCTACAAACGTCACTGCTGTTTAGTTTCCTGTAGTGATGTGTCGGTAGCGAACAAAATGGCTCTTAGAGCTGGATCTCTGACGTGATCACTTATCGCAAGCCGTGGGTTGTTTTTTTGTTTTTTTCTCTCACCCTCTCTCTCGCACTTTTTTCCCGCTTCACTCCGCGTGCGAGCCTTGTGCTTTGCACTGGGCAGAGGGGGGGAGGGGCGGTAGTTACACTCACAGTAGCACAGAGAGAGAAAGAGAGCCAGGGACAACAACGTATAGTAATCATCCACAACTATTTTCAGTTGCAGATGATAAAGAATTCAGAAAGTTTATTCATGCAGGTCCATATGACAGAGAATGTGCATCTTCTTTTTGTTTTCATATTTTAATTTATATTTAATTGTGTTGTGGTTTGCAGTGTTTTGTGTTGTTTCACTTTAAATTTGTTTAAAACGAAAAAGCTGAAAATTTAAATAGTTAAAAGTTGAAATGTGAATAGCTGGTTTTTGTATTATATGATTTATTTATTACATTTTATGTGGAGTGAATAAATAAAAGTATATTTACGGTGGCCCATACAGACAAAACACGTACAAACTCCAAAACACGTTAAACTCTGAAGCACGTACAAACTCCAAAACACGTACAAAACACAACAGAAGTGCTCCAGAATGCTCGGGCACAGTGTTGAGCTTTTGTTACCTAGTGGCTGCACAAGCCAGCAAGTACCAACGACCGGATTTGGTGTGTGGTAGTAACAGGTAAATGAACTTTTTTTTAAAATTATTTGAATGTATATGAGTGCTTATGTATAAATACACAAACAATATACACATGCTTTCAATTGTGTAATTTAAGTGATCTAGGTAGCTCTGTTTTGGAAGTTCAGTTAAGTCTAGGAATGTGTTTTGGAGTTTGTACGTGTACGTGCTTTTTGGAGTTTGTACGTGCTTTGTCTCTAGGGGCCACCGCATATATTTATATATACATATATAAATAAAACCACTTTTTTTACATTAGTAATTCCTTATGTGCATAATTTTATATTATTGTTAATAATAAATTAATTAAAGCAACAAAACAACCTGAAGAGCCGGTTCGGAGCCGAAAGAGCCGGCTCTTTTTAGTGAGCCAAAACAAAAGAGCCGGTTCTCTAAAAAGAGTCACTAGTTTTCTGTCTTCATTTATTTTGGAAGTGATAGCAGAGCTGTACGTTTGAATTTTTTCAGAAATCTCTCAGTCAGAACATGGTATATCATGCTTAGATAACTAGCGAAACTAGCGAGCTAACTTCCGCTAACTTCCTGCTAGCTTCTAACTGTGTTAAGTGTAATAAATTCTGTTTTCATGGATGCCTAGATGTTAAACTTAATTGTTACACCTGGTAAAGCAGCAATGCTGATCGTTTTATTAAAGATGAAAGAATTTAGACAGTTTTTAACTGTCAGTGATGCTGCAGTGTTCATTTGACTTTGGGATCTGAATCGGACGGGGTTTAGGACCCAGATTACTCCCAGATTTACGAGCACCTTAGTCCGACAAATACGGCAATAACGACGTTCGCTTGCACGTTCTACAAAGAAATGTGCTTTGTTGTGTATCTGACGGACAAACACCAAACCAGTTCCACATCACTGAAGTGGCACCATTTTTACAAACTAATTCTGGTTCATCCGTTTCACTCAACGATCCGCTTGTCACTACCCGATCCGTACCGGAAACCCGATCGGTACCCCGCATGCGTGAAAGGTGTCTACTTCTGGTCGAAACGTTTTACGATAGTTATGGGTCAGAGTATCTGTTAAGATGTTAAGAATAATAAGTATCTCTTAAAATGTTTCCAATAATGAAACATTTCCATATAATGTAGACAAAAACGAAAAATAAAAGGATAGTTACGGATCAGGACTCCCCGATCCTTACTGCGCATGTACAAAGTCGGACCATACAAATCGGGTCTACCTGATCCGTACAGCGCATGTGCAGGGGTTTTCTTCTTCTTCTGTTCGTTTAATGGCAGTTTACGCCCCAGTGCACGAGGATACTGTACGCTGGGGATACTGGATACTGCTGACCGAGCGAATGAACCCTATTGTAAACTGAATTGGCGTCATTACAAACGTGTGTTAAATTTGATTTAGTGATAGTCGAGTGTGTTTATGCTCGTCTGTGTGGAGAGGATTGTTGGAATAGTGATGATGATGTCCGCTATCACTGTCAATTGTCAGTAAACACTTAATCTGGCTGCTGAATCTTCACATGACATATTACAAAGTCTGTATTATTAACTCTGTAATTAGGCGCCATTCTTCTTATTTTACGGCGCAGTTGTTCAATCGGGGGACGCTCTCTGTTGAGGAGAAAAGCATGAATTTGTTTGTATACGGATTATCCATTGTTTAAATGTCCCGGTAGTCGAAAAGGAGGCAGAGCTGTTGAGAAATGCTAGGAGCTAACTGGGCGCTAACCGTATCATTCAAATATATTGAATGTCGCAATGTTGGCAAAGAGAGGAAGTGACATAAGATTTGCGCATGCGGGGTACCAATCGGGTTTCCGGTACGGATCGGGTAGTGACACGTACAAATCGGGTCTACCCGATCCGTACCATGCATGTGCAGAGGTTTTCTTCTTCTTCTGTTTCGTTTAATGGCAGTTTACTCCCAGTTTACTTCCAGTTTACGAGGATACTGCCCCCTGCTGACCGAGCGAATGATCCATATTGTCTGTGAAGGTTCTCAGTCATCCAGGTCATCGTAGTCAAAGGAGCTTGCAAAGAAAAGCGTCTGGACTTCTTTAGGTTGCTTGAAGACGTTTCACCTCTCATCCGAAGAAGCTTCTTCGGATGAGAGGTGAAACGTCTGTAGGTTTACTGTAACAATACTGAACACAAACAACAGATTTCAAGAACATGAACAACAGATACAGGTAGAGAGGATGTGTTACAACCCAGATATATTTCATAAATGTAAATTATGGAACTAAATTAAACAACATTAAACAAAACACAGCTCAATATGACTTCTCGGCTGGTACGCAGTAACAAAGAACTCTGCCGAGGCCAGGCCACAGAGGGCAAAAGAAATTAAACAAACAATAAAAAGAAATCTGTCATAACCAAAAGCACAAGAATTAGCAAAAACTGTCACAAATGAAAACAGGTATCAGAACACGAACTAACATGTGGGGGAACCACAAATGGGGAACCCTGTCACTAAAACCTGTGTGTGCATGTGAACAGTGCAGCCACATTAGTTGTTCAGTTGCATGCAAATGTGGCTGCAGTAGCCTGGGCGCATCGCCTCCGAATAAAATGCCCGTAGTTGTCCTCTTTTATGTATGCCAACATATCCTGTAATACAAAAAAACAAAAATCAAACAGAGACAATAAAGGGCTCCAAGGTATGGTTTTCATCATGTCATGCACCAGTGAGATGTTCATTGTTTGTAATGACAGCAATATAAGATTATACAGTGTTGTATACCTCGGGCAGTGTTTGTACTGATCTCCACATTGAAGGCAGATCTCAATTGTGAACATGTTAAAGTACTGTTCTCTGTACTTGTCCGAGAAGCTGCTCTATGTGCAGACACCTGTGTAAAGCACAAGCAAAAAACACAAACATTTACATTCTGCCAGTGAAAAACATGTGACAACAGCAAAAAGAAATGTACATATAATTTCATAATTTACTGAAGCGCCCTTACTGTGAAGCCCCCTGAAGTGTGCCTGTCTTCTGAAATATTCAGTAGACACAAGGTCTCTGAACATGGAGCACACCAGAGCCAGTGTGAAGGCTGTTTCGCCTTCGTGTAGATCAACCTCTTCCAATATGTCGATGAGGACACATGTTGGTAACTGTATAACATGGGTCAGGCAACAATAATGAAAATACAAAATTTGTCCACCAAGTTTCAGAAATATGAGGACTGAAAATACATTACATTCAGTACTGTTTTCATAACTATTACTTTATTCCACTACTGAATAATGCCTCTTTCTGCCCTGATGGTGATGCCTGTGACTATAATTACTAATTCAGTTACATCAACAATTTAAATAAAAGGGAAAGTAAAGAGATTACCTCCAGTATAGGGCACCTGTCAGCCTCAGCCTTTAATGGAAAACATGATTATCACATTACATGGAAATGAAGATTACCACCATTTATGTAAACCTGCATTGTGATGAATAGTCTCAACAGTTCTGTGGTTATATTCTACAAATGGTTATCTCATTGTTGTCCTCTCTCACCTGTCTGATTAGACTTGGTGAAGGCTAGGAGGAGGTCGCCTTTGGTACCCTAAAGACAGGCTGGAGAGTTCCCAGGAGAAGGGATGCTTCTTCTGTCCAGAAGGCGAATCTCTGTCCAAGCCTTTAGAAAGCAAGGCCAGTCAGAATGGACTCTAGTTGTGTACTGCTGCTCTCTTCTGTGTGTTCAGTCACAGGGTTTATAAGTGACTACATTAAGACACTTTCACAAACATTTGCTTGACCTGATGTGTTGCCTGAGCCAAAACTGCAATTAATACTAACTTTGAAAACTGTGATTATGATGGTGCCAGTTTGTCTATAAGCCATACCCCTGAATGCAGAATCTCTCCATCAGCTGAATACACCACCACAGAATTGCTGGCATGTCCTCTGTGAACGATAGTGGAGGTGCTGATGCAGAGAGCATACTGTAAAGTAAAAGAAACTTTTAACATGTTTAAATGTTATATTGAAGTAATGGCAGGAAAATAAAAATTCTCACCATCAGCATAAAGATGCCGCAGCAATTTCCATTGAACTGCTGGGGAAAGAACTGTAAAAAGAAAAATGTGTCCTTAAATGAAGAGAGCTGACATGCACCTGCTAGTTTTTTTTATTGAATTATTTTGTACCTGATGAGCTTTCAAACTTTCACATTAAAAACATACCTCAAGGTCTCTTCCTGTTTTCTCCATCCAGGATCCAGAGTCAATAAAGGCTGCTACTCTCCTGGCATTGTAGAGAATACACATAACACACAAATCAAATGTTTGCTATTAAAAAATAAATTCATGAAGTGGGGATGCAACAATACGTTTTTCAAACCGTCTGATCCTTGGATCTGAGTTTTTGCCGATACCAAGTACCAATGCTGATACTTCTACCCAGTGTTGGTCAAGTTACTTGAAAAAAGTAATCAGTAACTAATTACTGATTACTTCCCCCAAAAAGTAATCCCGTTACTTTACTGATTACTTATTTTCAAAAGTAATTAATTACTTAGTTACTTAGTTACTTTTTAAAAACACGATTTACAACCTGAATAGGTGATAAAGCGATAGATCTTTCAGCCCAATTCTACTTTTTCTGCATAATCCATCATACAAAATGTAATCAAATGGAAAATTCTCTTTTTAAAACTTGTTTTATTAGTTTTAATCTTTTAACTTTATGCATGAAGCAAAAATTAAATTATATGCAACATTCTCTGACTGGAAGAAATTAGTTTAACATTTAAACCTATTTTCTGCACATTCTTTCAAATAGATGCAAGTAAAACACAGCAGAAAATAAATAAAGTCAAAGACTAGCGGTCCTGTTGCTCTATTTTCACCTGTAAAGCAGGAGTGGGGTAGGCGGAGGGTTACCCTGGTGCAGGTGTGCAGCGGTCAGTGGAAGAATCCGCGAGTTTCTCTGTGAGTTTCCCATTACGTCGTAGCTACTCGGTGCTTGCTCGGAAGTTTAGGGATTTTTTCGCTGTAAAAAGAAGTTTTCTTCCCACGCACAACGGACACTAATGTTTTTGTCACTTTTTATGGAATCAAACTCAAAGTAAGGTCAGTACTTCCACGCTTTAAACGCTGCACGCTCATACTCTCTCTGCACTCGATATATGATCCATTGTTGATCTGCACACAGCTGTTGTCACGAACGTCGCACTCGCTTACGTCACTGTCATGAGACATTCTCGCAAAAAAATCACGGTTTTAGTAACGCAGTAACGCAGCGTTCCTACGGGAAAGTAACGGTAATCTAATTACCGTTTTTGCAACAGTCATCCCTTACTTTACTCGTTACTTGAAAAAAGCAGTAACGCGTGACTTGTAACGCGTTACTGCCCATCTCAGCTTCTACCACACAGAAAATGTAATGAATCGGAAGGCAGGTTTTTTTTGTGTGTTTGTTACAAATAATAACGGTGAATAAGATTTTTTTTAAAAACATTTTCTGTGAAACTTTTACCGATTTTTACATATCAAGTATCTGTTCATGGTATTGGTTAACAAAAGATATGGATACGATTTCATTAGAACAGTATCAGCCCGGATACCAGTATCGGTGCATCCCTATCATGAAGTAGCCTAAGAACGAGGTTCTCTCCTGAATCTTTAAGCCTGAGAACGAGGCTGCTTTTAGACAACCTAGCCAAAGAACACGCTTGACCATTGAACAAGGCCAGAACGATTTTTCATTTCTTTAGTGTCAACCTAAATATGGCTCGGTAGAGATCATCTCCAAAGCCATCAGGGCGAAGTGAGTCCAGAAAGAGGATCTGTCTCTCAGCTACCAATATAGCCTGAAATAGACATGTTAGCATCATCCATGAGAAGACGACATGTCAGCCTCCATTATTTTCTATCAGATGAAAAAACAGTGCGAGAAAGAGAAAGGGCACAAACAGCAGATAATGGTCAGCTTCACCTGCCTGCCTGCTCCAAGCTGGAAAAAGCAGGATGTCCTTGGACCTAAAGTTTTCCTACAGGTACAAATTAGTAAAAATGCACACACAGGAGAAAAATCAACAACAAACATACCGGCAAGCAACGCAGCAGGTTGACTTGTGGATCCTTCCAGGTGGCCCCGACGTAGAGGTCAGCAATGTGAACATCTTTTCCCTCACACAAAACCCCAAAATCAATACACAACAACCATTCATGGCTTTAACCAAAGAAAAAATGTACCAGTACAACAGATTACATGTCTTTGTGCAGCTTCGCCCACAATCTTCAGACAAGCATTCCCAATCTGAAAGAAACAGCAAAAAGCAACAGAATACGGTTTCAGTCACTATTTTCTTTGTGGTGCATTAGCTAAAGTAACAAGATATACTTACAGTAGATTCCATGGATCGTTCCAAACCCAGGCTCCAAAAGTCTTCCCGAGTCAGGCAGATATCGTCTTCCTTCACTAGGAGTTCTCCTGGAGGTCGGTTTTGGTCCAAAACGTATTCGAGCTAAATGAAAACAGCACATCATGTGAATTTGCTTCAAAATATTATAGAAAATAATAAAGAAACAGATTAAAGGGGAACTACAAAATAAGGCTGGGATGATTTCATGCTTCAGCAATTCTAAAACCGTCAACGACTTTGACATTAAGGTTTAACGTGACTGCACAGAAATGCGCCTCACCAGACTGAAGAGGGTCCAAGTCTTTCTGCCACTTTGCTCCTGGACCGACATACTGATGATCAATCTGCCATTCAGGAGTCCCATATGAGTGGTCCAGGAGAAACTTCCTCTCAGTTGGTGGATCTGATGATATGCAAATATGTGGCATGACATTTGACGATTGTGGCTCAAAGAGTTGGGTGTTTGTCTTGTAATCGGAAGGTTGCCGGTTCGAGCCCTGAGTCGGACAGTCTCGGTTGTTGTGTCCTTGGGCAAGACACTTCACCTACTGGTGATGGCCAGAGGGGTCGATGGCGCGATATGGCAGCCTCGCTTCTGTCAGTCTGCCCCAGGGCAGCTGTGGCTACAACTGTAGCTGCCTCCACCAGTGTGTGAATGTGAGAGTGAATGAATAGTGGCATTGTAAAGCGCTTTGAGGTTCTCGAAAAGAGCTATATAAACGCAATCCATTATTATTATTGCATGTCATACTCTTACTTTTTGATCTGTGGTAGTTCCTCAGCCTGGACACGTTTACCTTCTGGCAAGTTGCTCCCTTCACAATAGTGGCCACCCCCTTTGGCGTGATGCTGGCCACAGTGTACGGTCCTTGGTGTTGGCTCAATAATGCATCTCCAGTGCGTTGTCTCTTTGGATCACCTGACAAAAGAACATCATCACCTGCTTGAACAACACGCTGTCTTACCCGCTTCCTTTTCCGTGTTCCAAAGGTCTTCTTCTGGGTGTCCTGTGCCCTCTCAATGTTGCGAAGAACCTACAAAAAAATGACACAAAAATCCGAGTGAGAAAGTGTTGAATACACAATAAAAATGAGAATGTTATCAACCACATTTTCCCTTTTTCCCTAAACAAATCTCCTTTCCCTGTCAGCCAGCCCCCTTCAAATGTACAGACCATTTCATTCAGAACTGTCATCTCCTCAACTCTTGTGTCGATGTCCTCTTCAAGGTTTGCAACCTCAAAGTCATCGTCCATGGGACAGGCGTTCATCACAGCAGGAAGACGTGGATGTCGGTGGAAGAGCAGGAAATAGGGACTGATCGCACAAATCTCTCCATTATTTCACTTTCTCTTGCACTTGTCGATTGCCTTTTTTTAAAATGTAAGTTTAAAAACACATTCTTAAAACGATGCAACACTGTAAAGTATCTTAAAAGGAATACAAAATGTCAAAACAGGAATACCTGCTTTGCAGTGTTGATGCCATACACCCCAGCAGCAAGGTGTACGTCCCAGTCATCATGGTTCTGGTTGACGTACTTTCTGAGAGCACGCTTAATGTTCTGGTTGGTCCTCTCATCCTTTGAGTAGAATAGATAAATAAGCATGACTGATTTCACATGAGTGACTCAAGGTTAGCCATCCAAATGCTTACCTGCCCGTTGGTCTGGGGGTGGTACGCTGGTACGCACTGGAGACAGCATGTTTAATATTCAGCATGCTGAAAACGCTGTTGTTGAGCTGCAGTGACATGAGCAAACTTGGCCTAAATGCATCATATAATATCAAGGCATGAATAACACTTTCACAAGTTTTACCTGGTTCACAAACTCCTTTCCTTGGTCAGTGATGATTTTCCTGACCATGCCAAACGTGTATAACTTCGAGGTCATGATTGCAGAGACCTCAGCTGCAGTCTTGGACTTAAGAGGTTCTGCAATCACCCACTTAGTAAACAGATCGGTCATTGTCAGGACATATCGGTTCCCTAGACGTGTTTCCGGGAGTGGTCCAGTTAAATCCATGCCCAGCACCTCCCAAGGTTCTTTTACCTTTATTTCACAGAACTTATCAAATTAAAATTTAAAGCTACCCTGCAGCACACAAGCTTATTAGCACTTTGATGGGATGTAATGCTGGTGCCACAGTCTTGATTGGGTCATTCATCTGGCAGCGATGACAGCATCTGACCTGAAAGATGTATCCCAAACAATATTTCTAGGATACCGAAAAACCAGTTGATGTAATTTGATAACAATAAAAAAAAACCCAAAAAACAGACACACACACACACACACACACACACACAGAAACTAATGTTGAAATGTAAGTGTGCAAGTAAAGACAAGGTTCTTTATCTTGTTAACTGAAATAAGGCCATACCCATTCACTGATGTCCTGGTTCAATGTTGGCCAGTAATAGCCAGCAACAACCCTTTTCGGGTACCTCTGACACCATTGTGGTTCCCGGTACCAGGGTTATTGTGGCTTTCCATGTCATTCTTCTCCTCCTCTGACATGACTACCAGGCGCATGCGCTGCATACTGGGGCCAGTGTAGAAGAGTCAGTTGACTGGTACAAGATGAAAATGTAAAAAGCTGAAAGAGTTGCTGACTAAAGTAAAATAAAATGTCTGACAGATATTAATAAAGTTTGGGATAATGTATCTGCACCAGTATGGTACATTTACCTTCAATTGAAATTATTTTTTAAAACTATATATAGGGTATATATGACAGAGTTGTATTTTTTTGTTATATATCTATATATCTATATCTATATAGATAGATATATAGAGAGAGAAAAGGGTTTTAAAAAATAAAAGTAAAAAAATTAATAAATAAATTAAATAAATAAAAGATCAACATTAATTTTCGTAGTTACCCTTCAGTTTGTAATTAGGCGCCATTCTTTGTATTTTACGGCGCAGTTCTTCAGTCAGGGGAAGCGCTCCATTGAGGAGAAAAGCATGAATTTGCTTGTACACATCCATTGTTTAAATGTCCCGGCAGTCGTAAAGGAGGCAGAGCTGTCGACAAATGCTAGAAGCTAACTAGGCGCTAACCGCATCATTCACATATACTAAATGTCGCAATGTTGGCAAAGAGAGGAAGTGACGCAAGATTTGCGCATGCGGGGTACCGATCAGGTTTCCGGTACAGATCGGGTAGCGACACCGCTTTCTCCCTTCTCATTCTCCGTTGCCGCCATGCTTTTTCGGCCATGTGCATATGAAAACAAAGGCACTGCGCATGCGCGTTTCACCCATATTCTATCGCGATATTTCATTTTCTTATCGTTGCCTAACATTGTACCAGTGTTAGCG
This sequence comes from Neolamprologus multifasciatus, assembly GCF_963576455.1. Lineage (NCBI taxonomy): Eukaryota > Metazoa > Chordata > Actinopteri > Cichliformes > Cichlidae > Neolamprologus > Neolamprologus multifasciatus. Next base: position 2,410,391 of record NC_140449.1, read on the forward strand.
TGAACGGTATGATATGGCCTAGCCCTATTCTGAATACATGATTGTTCAGTATAAACTGGGGGTTGGCCACAAATATGTCACCATATTTTTAATGAAATTTGTGGTAATAATATTTATGACGCTGTAGAAAAAACAACAATATTTTATCTGTGATTAGCAGGCAGCAGCATTACACAGTGTAGAGCAGCGGTCTCCAACCTTTTTTGCGCCACGGACCGGTTTATGCCCGACAATATTTTCACGGACCGGCCTTTAAGGTGTCGCGGATAAATACAACAAAATAAAACTAGTACTGGTACCGAAAAAAAGAAGATTTATTCATAACACACGTGAGAAGACCCAGGAAAACCGAGTAAACGATAAAAACGATAACAAAATAACGCTGAAAACCGATAAAAACCCTGAAAACCATACATTTCACACCTGAGCCTCAACTCTAGCGGCCCGGTACCAAACGACTCACGGACTGGTACCGGTCCGAGGCCCGGTGGTTGGAGACCACTGGTGTAGATCACACATAAAGTACCCCGAGTAAAAAAAGTGAAAGTATAGCAGAGCTGCTTGACACTTGAATTGTGGCTCCTTTGAGTTGTTTGACACTTGAAGAAAAATGACTAAAGTAACCTTGTAACTCCTAAGCCTGAGGAGTGGTCGTGACAACGTTACCATGTGACAACAGTGTGCAGACACCTTAGGACGTAAGGAGTCTGCACACTGTTGTCACATGGTGAAATGAAATTTTCTACCTGACATGTTGTAACTTGGGTCTAGCCCTCCTTCACCACCATGTAAAGGCAATTTACAGCAATTTCCTGTCTTCCTGACCCATGAACACCTCTACCAAGTGTTCCAGCAATGCTCAGTGTTTACTTTTGAGTGGCACATCACCAGCTGCTAGCAGCTCCTCCTCATATGCTCATACAGTGGATTAATACTTCTGTGCTAAATCCATAGAGCAGTGTTTCCAAACCTTCTGGAGTATGTTGGACCATACTTCACATTAGAAAAAACACATGCCACACCACCAAACAAAAATATCATATCATTTTTCCCTGCGCACCAGGCGTAGTATAATTGGCTCGGTTTGTCCCCAGTATACCTGCTTTGCTTTCTTTTGACCACTACTCATGCTCGGGTCTTCATGGGGGCGGAGTTTTCTCCATGACCAGGTCAGACTGACTACTTTTTATTTTCAAACACTTATCTGTTGCTATTATGCGCTGCATCGTCTCACAGCGTGACTATTATGTCATTTCTTCTTCATCTTCTTCTGTTTTATTGGCAGTTGGCAACACATTGAATTAGAGCAGGTAGTTGTACTGCCCTCTAGTGGAAGAGAATGTAATTGTTCTGCACGTTACTCACGCCGATCGCTTAGAGTACTAATCAGATGGAACCAGATGATCTTCCACCTGATCATTTCTGGCACAGTGGTTGGGAAACACTGTCATACAGAAAATAAGCAGTGCCTCAAACGTGCATTTCATCTGGAGCCCACCAGATGGCGATAGTTGTGGTTGCTAAAAGATTACTGGCCCTATACAAGTCTATGAGAAAACAGCTTTCTGATTGGACCTCTGCGATCGCTTTCTTCATGAGTTCATGGACTCGTTCGCTCGTTTTGGGTTATACTGAATAAAAAATAAAGCTTTTTTGTAAATCTTGTTCATAGAATGTCTCAAAAAGGACGATTATTCTTGATACGCGTATTGACTGACAAGTTGATAGCCAATGAGTAAGCAGTTTCACAGTCAGGACTAGCTCTTTCTGACATGTCAGTGTTCTTGGAACCAAGATGGAAAGCTGGTGGGAAGCTTCAAAACGAGCTAAAAAGCAGCAACATTCATCTTCCATATCTTCTAAACTTAAATCTACAGCTTTCTGGCCAGCCTTGTGGAACCTGACGAACCTACGCTGCTTATTTTGCTTTCTTTACTTTGTTTTCTTCTCAGACGCTGTCCCCCTGTTAAACAGTGAGGGTTGAGCTGTTTTTACAAATGGACTCCATGAAGCATGTGGAGAATCAGGTTGAATTATCCGGCGTTGACCTGACTCAGATACAGCACACTAGTGGAAAGACTTTTAGACAAGTGTGCTGTATGACCTCACCGGACAATTACCTGCTCTTGTTCCTACAATGATGCAACTGGACACCTCAGGGACTTTTTCCGAGGGAGCTGGCAGATTAAACACCCTTTAATGTCCAGTTAGACCGTGTCCTTCCTTCTCACGTTCAGTCCCATTGAGCAATGGTTAGTAAAGTTCAGGTCTGCAGTGCGGGCGTGAAAATGGACTGTGACAGTGGCAGTCTCTTGGGGAAACTTGAGCTGTGCATGCAGTTAATAGTCGAGTGCATGCACAGTCGACGGGTTTTATGGGCTCTGAGGAAGTCTTCTCATTTTCTCTTGACGTTAGTGTAAAGAGACGTGTGGAAATCGCACTCGCTGTGCTATGATAAACTAAAAGACTTCACCTTTGACCTATAGTCCACTGCCGCTGGTACAGAGTAGGCCTGAGTCTTATAGCAAAGAAGCTATTCAGGCTTTACTGCACTGACACACACACACTACACCGGCGTGCCAACTGGCTGGGGACCATAAATAATTGAAGTGCAACACCTCAGCTCCTTCGCCTAGAGTACATAAGCATAGTCACATGTAGTTACAAAAATACACATACGTATATATCCACGGGCTGAAAAGCTCGTGCTGGCATCCTGAGGCACTTTCTGCAAGGAAAACTGTTTTTTTGTAAGCGGCTGCACAAGGAGCATGTTGTTTAGCAATAGCTTCACTCTGTCTCACTCTCAGATCTCAGGATGTCTTCAGTTAGGTCAGAGGAGCCAAAATAGGCCATGTTCCTTTGGATATATGGAGGACAAAAGCATGATTGTGTCTTAGGCACTGAGAGTTCCCACAGTGAGACAACGTGAGCGTAGTTTGGGGTCCCGGGAGAAGAGTTAAAGCTCAGTAACTGTTGAGTTTGGCCCATGACACAAACTGAGCTTTTGTCACAGTTGTTATGAGTTATTATTTCCTTTCAAAGACATGTGAACAGTGCAGCTTTTCATTCAGTTTTTGGACAATGTCTCTGATTTATCGTCCCTCCAGCTAATGCTCTAAACCTCACATGTAAATAGATGTGGAGTTAATCAGCTGTGACGTTGGTGGGCACCACTGGGTGCTAAAGCTGAGCAGCTCAGGTGTTTCTCCAGGAAGCAGCCACAGGAGTGAAGAATAACCTGCACGTGGCAGAATGACTAGTGATCTGTTTCTGTAGCCGTCTCCAACGTCAAACGAACCACCGATCCTTCAGTCACATGCTTGTGGTCACTGCATCGAGATCGCTGCACAGCTCAGCAGTATTGGTGTGCACGTTTGTGTCGTTTTGAACCTTTCACCTCTTTTTTGGACATTTTTTAAAGACCCATTAGAACCTCTGTTTCTTCCTCCCCAGCTCGCTCTGCGTCTCACTACGTGGCGACCTCCGGCTCCTGCAGAAACAGGTGTTTCGAGCTGGTTGAGTTGGAGCCGCCAAACTGTCGCTGCGACAACCTGTGTAAAACCTACAATGGCTGCTGCTCAGACTTTGACCAGCTCTGCCTACGCACAGGTATGCTTATAAAACTTGACTTTAGACACCACTAACAATGTGTTGGTCCTGATTTGTGTTTTCTTGTAATAAAAAACTAACATGTGAGGTAATCATCACTGATACCTGAGAGTTGTTCCTCCAAGTCTTGGCAATGAAGGGCTAAAAAACATTTAAGTGTTCAGCTGAGAGATATTCGCCGGGCTGTCTTTCCCTTGAGCTTGCACCCTGCAGGTCAGGGTGGAGAGGCCAAGCCAAACAGTCACTTATTAAGCTGGAGGAAATCCTCAGAGACCTACTTTTAACATCCATCAGGTGGTCGAGAATTTTGTTCCAACATGTAACACGATGTCCTTGTTGTGTTTCGGAGACTCTGGCGTTTCTCTTAGTGTGTAGATAGGTCAGGCTGTGCTCGCTTTGCAGGCTGGATTGACCGGCGGGTAATGTCACTGACCTGCACTCGTCTGAACTCCTTTCAGTTTTGGCTCAAACCGAATTTTAGATTTTGATATTTTACCTAAACATATGAACATGAGACCATACACATTCATCATTTATGTGAAAATCAGTGTTGGTCAAGTTACTTGAAAAAAGTAATCAGTAACTAATTACTGATTACTTCCCCCAAAAAGTAATCCCGTTACTTTACTGATTACTTATTTTCAAAAGTAATTAATTACTTAGTTACTTAGTTACTTTTTAAAAACACGATTTACAACCTGAATAGGTGATAAAGTGATAGATCTTTCAGCCCAATTCTACTTTTTCTGCATAATCATCATACAAAATGTAATCAAATGGAAAAGTCTCTTTTTAAAACTTGTTTTGTTAGTTTTAATCTTTTAACTTTATGCATCAAGCAAACATTTAATTATCTGCAACATTCTCTGACTGGAAGAAATTAGTTTAACATTTAAACCTATTTTCTGCACATTCCAGCACATAAAATAAAATATTTTGTGTGTTTACACTCAGTCTTTCAAATAGATGCAAGTAAAACACAGCAGAAAATAAATAAAGTCAAAGACTAGCGGTCCTGTTGCTCTATTTTCACCTGTAAAGCAGGAGTGGGGTAGGCGGAGGTTTACCCTGGTGCAGGTGTGCAGCGGTCAGTGGAAGAATCCGCGAGTTTCTCTGTGAGTTTCCCATTACGTCGTAGCTACTCGGTGCTTGTTTGGAAGTTTAGGGGTTTTTTTCGCTGTAAAAAGAAGTTTTCTTCCCACGCACAACGGACACTAATGTTTTTGTCACTTTTTATGGAATCAAACTCAAAGTAAGGTCAGTACTTCCACGCTTTAAACGCTGCACGCTCATACTCTCTCTGCACTCGATATATGATCCATTGTTGATCTGCACACAGCTGTTGTCACGAACGTCGCACTCGCTTACATCACTGTCATGAGACATTCTCGCAAAGAAATCACGGTTTTAGTAACGCAGTAACGCAGCGTTCCTACGGGAAAGTAACGGTAATCTAATTACTGTTTTTGCAATAGTAATCCCTTACTTTACTCGTTACTTGAAATAAGTAATCGGATTACAGTAACGCGTTACTTCTCTGGTGACAATACAAAGACAAAAAGCAGTGACCATCCTGTGTAGCTGCCTGATGAGCAATATTGGGAATATTACTCGAAAAAAGTAATAGATTACCTGCTAGTTTTTAAATAATGTTTTACCGTGTATTACCTCACTCATTTAATTCCTAAAAGCAGTGTTATACTTCTCGTTACATTATATTTGCAGTTGTAACATAATATGACATTAAAGCTTGTGTATTCCTACATGTCAACAAAAACTTTTAACTTGTTGATCAGCACAAAGCTGATGGTTTCCATGGAACTGGGCGAAGTGATTGAAGATTCGGTACCTGAAGTTCATCCTGGTAAAGACAACAAACAAAAATAAACGAGCGCTGCTAAGTGCCAACCAGCCGAGCTTCACAGAGGAAGCCTTTATTTGGATAGTGTGTCTTTCCTGTAGCACTAACGGGACAGTAAAGTATTTAAATCGTTCTGTGTTTATACAGTCAAGAACTATAAATGAGTGATGAAAGCAAACATACAGGCTTTTATCACTTATTTAACTTTCTGTAATATAGCTAAAAGGATCACAATGTTCCCATTGTCAGCACTTATGAGATTTATGGTATTTAAACGTGAATTTTAAAACTCTCGGCGGTTAAATTTCTACAAAATTGCTTTGAAAATATTTTGAAAAGGGAGAAATTTGAAGTTAAAGTTCAACAAACAGCAAACTATAATTGCTCTTTATTACTTTTTTTTTTTAAGTAAGTGCTAACTAACATTCACACACACGAGTAACATGGGGTTAGTATCCTGTCCAACGATATTTGGCATACTGACTGGAGCAGACTGGGACTGAACCACCACACATCCAGTGTTTCCTCGGAGGGCGCTCTCTGCACCGGCGCTGTGATCGACCGTGGCTGCTGGGGCTCTGTGGGTCCTCTCAGCCTGGCTGGGGGGCTTCTTTGCCTCCCTCCTGCTGTGTGCCCGGCCGGGAGGCTGCGGTCTGTGACCGGCTCCCGGTGCAGACGGCTCCCTGTGATAGTGTTTCCTCACCTGGCTCATGTGTGCCAAATTTTACTCTTTAAGTGTGTGTGTGTGTGTGTGTGGGGGGGGGGGGGGGGGGGGGGGGGGATGTATCCATGATCGTTTATGTTAATGAGAGTGTGGGGAGTGAGTTGGAGGGCGGGGTGGGCTGCTTTTAACCATGTAAAGCACTTTGTGCTACATTTTTGTATGAAAAGTGCTTTTTAAATAAAGATTGATTGACTAATCATCTGGTTAGTAGGTGATATGGTCACCTCAGGCAGACAGCTGGTTCACACCCCTGTATCATTTAAACCTTTGGTTTGTGAGAAGCAGCCAGTCAGAGGACAACTGGCTTAAAGGGGCGGGTGCTAAAGCATCTTACAGTGGACGGTGCACCGAGACCCAGTGTGTGATAAAAAAGGACCAGTTTGAAATCTGAATCACACGAAACGATCTGTTTAAACCAGATCAAAATACACGACAGCCATCAGACACATACATGCTATACATGTCAGGTTCCAGCTGACGGCAGCAGCGACTCAAGTCTGCACAAAGATCTGATCAAGTCCATTTAGCTGATTTTCATCTCTGTGGAATTACACACTTCTTGCAAAGTTAGCCAGATCCTGATTATTTTGGCATCTTACTTTATTCCCAACAGTGAAGGTTTCTCTAACCTGCAGACATTTGTTGAACAGTAATGAGTTTGAATTGTTTTCATGTGGACGCCGCCTGCTATAATCAAGCTGCTGTGCTGTTGTCTGAGCTGGAAATGAGTCGTAGACTTAACGACAAAGTTCTGAGCAGGTTTCTCACGTTTTGATTGAGCGGTTTGTTGCCCCCCCCCCCCCCCCCCCTGCTCTCTCTCTCTCTGTCAACATTTTCCCTCTGCTGCTGGTGGTCTGATTTTATGTCCACTCCTTCAGCCTGGTGGTCTTTGGCTCACCACCGCCTCGCCACCAGTAACCTCCCATTGCCTGAAAGCAATAATTCACTTGTTTTTCTGGTCGCCTGCGTCTTTTTCCTGACTCTGTCAAATCCTTCTTTGGATGTTTTTCAGCTTGAGGAATGTTCAAGCACAGACCGCATCACCATTGTTGCTCGCATGCTGCTTCCCACTCAGTCTGCAGCCAAACCGCTGTCACATTAATATCTCAGCTTTCATTTTTCACTGGTTTCACCACTAACCTTCCAGCTAAGCTGTGCACGTAGATTTGGCGTCTTAAACCTCATTGATTCATGTTCTTCTTGTACACAGAGGGCGGTTATGAATGCAGTAAGGATCGGTGCGGGGAGACTCGCAATGAACAGCATGCCTGCCACTGCTCTGATGACTGTCTGGCCAGAGGAGACTGTTGTACCAACTACAAGAAGCTGTGCAAAGGTTTGCAACTTTACCTGACCTCCTGCCTTTAAATGTTCAGAGGATTTTGTCCATTATTAATTAGTCCATGTGTTGTAATGAGGACGTCTCATTTTATTACAAAAGTGCATGTGTATGTGTTACATGTGTAAAGAAATATGAACTTAGTATCAGTGTTGTGGATCTGGAAAGCTTTTCAAAGACTGGAGTTTAAAAAATACTAAATTTGAATTTATTGACATCATATGTTTTTATATTGGTGTTGGCCAAAAAAAGCAGGTCGTTTATGGTCACAATTACTGGCTTTAAAATCCATACTGGGGCGTTTTAACTGGGGCCAGATGCATCTCTCAGGTTCTGTTTCTGCTCTTTGCTGCGTTTAATTCTGTTTCTTAAGGACATGATGTTGAGAAACTCTTCATCTGCCACTGTGTCAGTCGCACACCGTGCTGAGATATGCCACGTTTCCACCTTGTTGGTGCAAAAGTACCATTTTATGCCTGTCAGACTGTGTTATCATAGATTCAACTAAAGAAATGGGAATAAACAGATATCCAAATAACCGCTAACCACAAGATACGATTTAAAACTGGTTCTTTGCCAACTTGTCTGCGTAGACACAACAGTGCTTGAGTTTGGTGCCTTTTTATGTTTGAATGAGTCGTAATCAGTGTTGAGTGCTTCAACAAACAAGGACGTCTGTCTTTTGTAAAGCAAATTTTAAGAAATGAGGAATGACTCATGAGTTCTGAGTAAAAGATGAAAGTAGCCACTGGTCTGTGGCCTATATTTAGCTTAATGGATGCCAGAAGTGACAAAGTTGGAGTAACTTTGTAAGTCAACTAAAGCTGCATCATTAAACTGTAAGTGCTCAACACAATAAACCACACACTGTAGCTGCAGGTATTGGTCACCAGATCTCAACCGCCAACCGATCTAGATACGGCGACCTCCAACACCCGGACCTCACTGCACAGTTAAGCATTTAGCTGATTTTATGCTGATTTGGGTAGAATAAGATGTTGGATTGCAGTGGTTATCCAGCTGTGTATGCATCAGGCTCTCACTCATACATTCACAGTGAGAGCTGAGAGTTTACAATAGGTAATACTTTGAACAGTCCATTGAAGGTAAGCGTGCACATATACATGATTGATTGTTGTATGAAATAACCAGTCGACAACCATCTGAGAAATGAGTGTTCTCTCACTGTTTGGGATTCCTGGAGGTTGTTCGCTGTCACCAGGTGAAATCAGTTACACCAAAAACCTCTTGGTGATTGCTTTGGTCACTCGCAGATGGCTAAGACACTTGCTAACTATGAGCTGAGCTGTAGTTAGTCAAGCAAAACCTGAAAAAGTGCGATGCGAATCAGAAACAGGGAGCGTTAGCCTTCAACGTTATGTCTCAGCACTGCTGTGAACACAGTTCAAAAGGCACAACTTTTCCTTTAAAGTCAGTTACTGACTGTCATCCACTCGCTGCTGTCGTCCCAGCCTGAAGCCTGAGCGAAACATTTGCCGACACCATCGTGGTTTTACAAAAAAAAACAAAATCAAGGTGCAGTCAAACTGTGAAGCTGCTCACTGACTCAACTCCAAAGAAAGCCATGGACTTCCTGTAGACTTCTGTATGACCATATGTGCAGCCACGGGAGCGCCCCCTGCTGCTGATTAAAAGAATTTAGTTTAAAGCACTTCTGTAACTTTTAAAATCACGTTAACTGTGTGAAGCAGGCAGGATGGACACAAATGCAGACTCGCAGACACACAGCTTTATTGCAGACATACAAAACTAAACTTAATACACAGAGAAACACACGGCCATGAGGGAGATGCCGACGCGGGACCGAGGGAGACACAGGCTGTGTCCCAATTCAGGGTCTGCAGCCTTAAAGGCCGCATTTTAAGGCCGATTACATCACAGCGACGCGACGAAGGCTGTCCCAATTCGAAGGCTGCTCAAAATGCGGCCCTCAAATGCGTCCTTCATTTCCCTGAATTTTAAGGACGTGGTGGTGTAGACTTCGTGGCCCAACATATCCCAGAATGCATAGCGCGGCGGTGGGTGTGGATAATTTTGCCAAAAAAAAAAAAACGGCGTATGAGGGGCGCCGAAGAGTAAACTTTAAGTAAGTACTGAATATTATGTCACTTATTTATGTGCAAATGTTTAATAACGAAGAACATCAAAACATTACTGTTGGCCACATGTTGGCAAAGTCATGTGACATTAGTGACGTTTGTACTAACTTGGTTTTAAAGCCTTTACTTTAAAATAGACGCCGTTCAATAGCTGAGCTTAATCAGAGAATGATCAAAGCTCATGTAGAAACAAACAAATGAACAAAAGATTTTCTCCTTCATTTCTGTCAAACAAAGCTGTATGAAACGTTTCCAGCTGTTAGTTTAATGGTTGCTAGGCAACCTGTGCAGCACGACGGAGGCTAGACCGTCCCATTTCACAAGCCTCACACTTCCGGCCTCAGCGGTCTTTAAGTACGCGGCCCTTGAGGATCGTTGAGACTGCGTACTTTAAGGCTGCAGACCCTGAATTGGGACACAGCCACAGAAGGGCAAACACGGGAACAAACCACAGGGGGGACACAGCTGAACATGACCTAACTAACGAGACAGGGGCAAACAAAACTGAACCAGACAGGAAACTATCAAAGTAAAACAGGAAGTACTAAGACTCACACAACAATTCACACAACATGACGCAGGAGGAAAAGAACGCTCAGGGAAACGAGACGGACCAGGGAGATAAGGGGGAGGAGACAATGAGGGGGGGGACGCAGAAATAGTTCAGGGAGTCGAGACAGAGAGAGAGAGCGAGGAACCGACAGGGCGAGAGAGGGTGAGAGGCATGATGGGCTGGATAAACACGAACACACACAGACACACACACACACACACAGAAGGACACAGTGGACAGAGACACAAGGGAAACCTAATGGACAAGGAACTAAACAGAGAATATAAAAAAAAGTCAAAACAGACTAAACTAATGAAGCAGAAACATGAACCTTAATACAAAATGACACCAAAACACAAGAAAATCAAAATGCTGGATCAAAATGACTCAGAATGACAAACTGTGATACTGATGCAACTGTAAAGGTGAGTTAGTGTTGTACTCCAGCACTTCATAAATGCTCTGCCATCTTTCCCCAGCTGTCCATGACCACAACAGAATATAATCAAGGATACCAGCATATCAGCGAATTCCTTTACCTCCAGTTCACTGTTACCGACAGTTATACCTGGTAGTTACTGGGTAACTAATTTATTTGTGTTTGTTTCTGTGGTTCAGCCTGTTTAAATTTAATGAAGCTACAAGTGTAAATAATACTGCATTTAAAATTCTAGGTCCAGTATTATCAGCTAAATTTATTTTGGATCAAAAGGACTTTGTTAGAGAAAGACTTGAGATTGGTGCTTTGTACATTAATCTCTTTTTCCTTTCAGGGGTCGGCTGATAAATTAATCTATTTAAGATTCTCAATGTCTTTAGATTTACTGGAGGAGAAAATAATACTATACAGTGGAAATACTCAAGTAGAAGTCCGTTCAAGAATCATACAGTTTGTGAGAAAATATAACAACCAACCACTGGTTCCCACTTTTCCATACAAGCATAACAAAAGCTCATGTCTGTCATCACGTTCCCTCAGGAGACACCTCGTGGCTGCAGGATGATTGTGAGGAGATCAAGGCTCCTGAATGTCCTGCCGGGTATGTTGAAATCTTAGCAGTAAAGCAACAGGAGGGTAGCAGGTTGAACTTGGTTGAGCAAGTCTGATTTCATGCATTTAAAAAAACTCTTCCATGCACACGCAGGTTTGTGCGTCCGCCGCTCATCATCCTGTCCGTGGATGGATTTAGAGCTTCGTACGTGAAGAGAGGGAACACTGTCATCCCTCACATCGAGAAGCTCAGTAAGTTCTGTAAAACATGAGCTTTTGGTTCTGAGATGAGGAGGGAACAGTTCCCGTGACACTGATGAACGAGCTCTGGCAGGCTGTGCTTCTGTCTAAGAATTTGTTTTGCTGTGTCCTTTTGAGGAACATGTGGAACCCATGCACCGTACATGAGACCTGTTTACCCCACGAAAACCTTCCCCAACCTCTACTCACTGGCTACAGTAAGTCATGGTACACTTGTGTTTCTGTGCTACTGTCACCGTTACTGGGTTGTTGTAATAAAACATGTCTGTCCCACAGGGTTACAAGAAAATAATTTATAAAGTCAACTTATTGACAAATTATTTGTATTTATCTGTGATTAATAATGTAATTGTGTCAAATGGATAAAGCTCTTTGGTGATGTTCTCATGGATCTGCAGTCTATGAAGATTTCATTTTTTAGTGCTTTTAAACAGAGCAAAGACTTTTTATCACAACGTTTCCAAACGTCCTACTTTTATTTTGCATGCTTACATTATTTTACTTGTGCAGTCCAGTCAGTAACTTTGGTCTTCGGGAGCTACTTTGTTACCAGCAGCTACTTTGTTACCAGGAGCTACTTTGTTACCAGGAGCTACTTTGTTACCAGCAGCTACTTTGTTACCAGGAGCAACTTTGTTACCAGCAGCTACTTTGTTACCAGCAGCTACTTTGTTACCAGCAGCTACTTTGTTACCAGGAGCAACTTTGTTACCAGCAGCTACTTTGTTACCAGGAGCAACTTTGTTACCAGCAGCTACTTTGTTACCAGGAGCAACTTTGTTACCAGCAGCTACTTTGTTACCAGGAGCTACTTTGTTACCAGCAGCTACTTTGTTACCAGGAGCAACTTTGTTACCAGCAGCTACTTTGTTACCAGCAGCTACTTTGTTACCAGGAGCTACTTTGTTACCAGCAGCTACTTTGTTACCAGGAGCAACGCATGTTTCAAGTCCCTGTTGTGTTGGAAAATAATATCAAACCCAGACCCAATTTTGGCTGCTTGACATTTTCTTTAAAGTCTTCACAAATCCTTCTTTCATCTCCTTCCACCTTGACCAGATTACGAGTCCAGACGCACTGAAGCGATACTCCCACCACCGTGTTTCACTGTGGAGATGGTGTTCTCTGGCTTGCACGTCTCTCCCTTCTTTCTTCAAACTTGGGCAGCATCTCTGTGACCTCAGTCCTCTAGTTTTGTCGCATCTCACCAAAGACTGCCCTTCCAGCAGGCACAATCTTTGTCCAGGTTGTTCTTGGCATACTTCAGTCTGGCTTGGGTTTTCCTTGGTCTGCAGCCTCACAGTCAGTTCCTGATCGTCTTCTTTGAGCCTGCACTTCCTCACATGGCTAACTCATTCATTAGTGTCTTGCCAGTTGCTCCGGGGTCTTTAAACACATCTCTCGGCCTTTGTTTCACCTCCCACCTCTGTCTGCTTCTTCTTCTGTCTTTCTCGATGACAGTCCTCACTCCAGGTCGTGAGACTTGGAAACTCTGTGCTAACTTTGTACATCCATCTCCTGGTTTGTGAACATCAACAATTCTTTTTGTTGTAAAGGCTCACCTTTCAGCACATTCACTTCACCAAATGCACCTTGTTTCTTTTCCTCACCTTTGATTGGGTGTGGTGCTTGGCCTTAATTGCACTCACCTGTCACTCGTTATATAAGGACTGCACTCACCTACCCCTCACTCTTTCTTCACTCCCACATGGGGCGGCAGCTGAGGTGAGTACTCTTTGAGTCTCCTGAGTTCATGTATTGTTTCAAGTTACTTAAATCATACTTTGTCCTTTTTAGAGATAGCAGTCCATGTGTGTCTTTCCTTCCTTCACCCATTATTCAATAAAACGACAAAACCTGTAAATTGACTGCTTATTCTCATTCTACTCGGATGAGCCCATGATGATGACTACTCAACCCTGAACCTTCCTTCCTCCAAAACATGGTCCTCCCAGCCGGAGTAGTGTTAGCATCATGGATTCACAGCAGCCATTGACTGAAGATTTGAGATGTTCTGGTCGTGAAAGGCGACCTCCTGCCCACCTGCAGCAGTATGACGTTCAGTATCCTGGAAGTTGAAGTGCTAGATGTGATACAGAGAGTCAAACAGAATGCCAGCATAGTGACACAGACACACATGGGCTGCAGGATCCTGACGGGGAGTCAGAAAGTCAACCAGAGCCATCCCCTGCTCCTTTACCCACAAATCAAGATGAGGTGATGAGGGAACTCCTGATGACGATGAGGGAGATTAGGCAACTTATGATTCAATTATCTCCTCCCCATTCTCGCAGTTCCTCCAGATCTTCAATTCACAGTGTCTCATCTGATGAAAGCAAATCCTCTGTATGCGGTTTACAAGCCATTCCCCAAACGCATCAGCAACATGAGCAGTTCCCAGTGATTGATCCAGCAACATGTCAATCACCCACTCAGCCCCCACAGGTTAGCTGTCACTCTGGTGCAGTTCCGTCTGCTAGCCCTCCTGTCCCTAATTCAACAATATTAGATGCTGCAGTTCCTTCAAATGGTTTGCCTAGACCAGTTTTTCCTACACCAGATGAGACTCCTTTTAATTTCCTGGCCACGCCACTGCAAGGTCCGTACCAGATTTCCTGTGTTCCACCTGCTGTTCATCTAGATGAAGACCCCGCTCAACCTCTTGTTTGCATTCAAGAACCAAGGCAGCACCCTCCTGTAAAGCAGCAACCAGCTACATCTGATGGTTTGCATGCACAAAAACCTTCGGTACCCATTACTGCTAGTTCTAGTCACCCTGTTAGCACTAGAACACATGTGTATAAGCTTGAGGGTCCTTCTTTCCCAGACCTTACCAGAGAAGATGAAATCCAGTATAGGCTGTTACGAATGGCCCTTACTAACCTGCTTGACCCTCATGAGACAGAGCACTTTAAATATCATGTCCTGAAAGTAGACCAAGCTAAACGGTTAGCTATTTCCTTTTCCTACGCTCCTGACCCATACACTCAAGCCATCAAAGCTCTTGATGAGCGTTATGGGCAACCAAGACAGCTAGCATTGAAAGAGCTACGTAATATACTGGAGCTTCCTCCTATCAAAGCAGGTGATGGTCGGACTCTGGATAACTTTGCTCTTCGTGTGCAAGCTTTAGTTGGTTTGCTTAGCACTCTGGGTGATCAAGGACGGACAGAACTGAATTGTGGCTCCCATGTCGATCGCCTACTCGAAAAGTTGCCCGCAGAGCATTCCAGTCGCTTCAAACGGCACATTTACAGGGAACAAGGAGATATGATGTATGACTTACCTTTGTTCTCATCCTGGTTGCAAATGGAGTGCAAGTGTCAACCAAGAAAGGACAGTGCCGTTTCATCCTTTAACCAGCCACGACCTGCCCATAAGTACACCTCTCCACTCACAACAATATTACATGGGACAAATGCATCCGATCCTGTACAGGCAGCACAACCCATCATAATGACTAAGGCAAGATGTGCATATTGCTGCTCACCTGAACACCACATTAGCAAGTGCCCTGAGTTCATTAACAAGACAAAGGATGAGAAAATACACTGGATAAAGAGAAACAAACGGTGCTGGCGTTGTGCTAGAACTCATCAGGCTGCGAAGTGTGATCTGAGGAAAGCATGTGCCACCTGCATGGGAAGACATCTACAGATCCTATGTGAGGTGAATCAGAGACATAGAACTGAAGTTAATCCTGTAGTGAGGACACTGTACTTTGATAAACCTAGTGACTGTCCTAGTGTACTATTAAAAGTTGTGAAAGTGCTCCTGCGTAATGGCAAAAGAACCCTGGAAACATATGCAGTACTTGACGATGGCTCCCAACGTACCATGCTTCTGACATCAGCAGCTCAGCATCTCCACCTAACTGGGAAAGCTGAAAAATTATCACTCAAAACTGTCCATCAAGAAGTTGAAACTATTCAAGGTTCTTCTGTAAGTTTCCAGATTTCTCCTATCGCACATCCAGAGAAAACTTACACAATTAATAATGCCTTCGCTACAAGTCACTTAGCACTTTCAGAACACACCTACCCCGTATCCTCTCTTCAACGGAGATACAAGCATCTTCAAGGTATCCCATTAACCTTTATTAACAAAGCAGCTCCACTACTGCTCATAGGCTCTGATCATACCCACCTTATTACGCCTATTGCACCAGTTAGACATGGACCATTTGGATCCCCGGCAGCAGTCAAAACCTGCTTAGGATGGACACTCCAAGGTCCAATCACAGACTTCCAACCCCAGAGCAGTTCTACGCATGCCCAATGTTTGTTCACATCTTCCAGTTCAGGTTCAGGAGAACCACTCCAGCACATCCTTGTGTCCGCTGATGGCTCCGAATTCATTCAGCCACCTCATACTCCACCATCAGCAGAGTATGAGGTGCCCCCAGCACCTGCAAAACTGCCCGACGGTCTGCAGGTCTGGGCCTGCAGCTGCATCCCATGCGGTTGGCATGCTTTGCGGCTGCTTTGCCGCCACCGCTGGCTACATGGTCGGCCCCCTGAACTGTCTGGCCTGCGTTGTCGACCCCCTGAACCTATATTAGACCTGTAGCATGTCTGATTCCTCTGCCCCCGCTTCGTGAAAAAGAACATCTCTAATCCTTTGAACATATTTCTCAGTAGAAATATGGGGGCGGCTGTTGTAAAGGCTCACCTTTCAGCACATTCACTTCACCAAATGCACCTTGTTTCTTTTCCTCACCTTTGATTGGGTGTGGTGCTTGGCCTTAATTGCACTCACCTGTCACTCGTTATATAAGGACTGCACTCACCTACCCCTCACTCTTTCTTCACTCCCACATGGGGCGGCAGCTGAGGTGAGTACTCTTTGAGTCTCCTGAGTTCATGTATTGTTTCAAGTTACTTAAATCATACTTTGTCCTTTTTAGAGATAGCAGTCCATGTGTGTCTTTCCTTCCTTCACCCATTATTCAATAAAACGACAAAACCTGTAAATTGACTGCTTATTCTCATTCTACTCGGATGAGCCCATGATGATGACTACTCAACCCTGAACCTTCCTTCCTCCAAAACACTTTTCTTAAGTCTAAACTAATTTCTTGTTTTTGTTATCCTTGCTCTGTTAAAATGCATTTTCACTTCAAAGGGGGTAATAATTGTGTCCTGATCATACAGATGTGACTGCATTTCACTATAGACGTTAAATTTACAGGCCAGCCTGTCGATGAGCTGTTTTTGGAGGTCTTTGGGTGCAAAGCTGTTGTTTTTTGTGCTCTGTGTGATGCCTTTGGAACAACATCACTGCTGACATTCGAGACAAAGCCTGAGGTTTAGATAAGGCAGGATTTCGAGGCTTCCTCTTATTTAGTGTGAGACAGCAAACATTACTGACCGAAACATAATGGTTTGATTCTGTCCAAGGGGCTGTACCCGGAGTCTCATGGCATCGTTGGAAACTCCATGTATGACCCAGGGTTTGATGCAACCTTCACCCTGAGAGGCCGAGAGAAGCTCAATCACCGCTGGTGGGGAGGACAGCCAGTAAGTACTGCCAGGAAACAGCAAGAGCTTTTCTTTTAGAGTCGACTACAACAGACGTGGAAGGACAAATCAGTCAGAGCAGAGGCTGGAGTGACTGCAGTCAGTTGTAGATTTACTCAAACATGAGCTAAAATGTTGATAAGGACGCCGGTGCCTTCACACACTGGGGTCACCTTCATGCTGCAGTTTATGAGCTTGGCTTCCTCACTCATGTTACTGTTTGTGTTACAGCAGCATCCTAATAATCTGTGTTGGCTGATAAAATACTGAGACCTTTCTCCAAAAGTTGATTCTGTTCATCTGGACGTAGCGTTTTCTGGGAGAAACGTTTCGTCACTCATCCAGGTGACTTCTTCAGTCTCAGCTGACTGCAGGTTTCCATCTTATAAACAGGACATTTGCACAATGACTGAAACCAGCCCACTGAAGGAACAATGGGCTGTGAAAAGCCGGTCAAAGCTGGGAAGGCACCTAAAGAAAGCTCCAGCGATCCAGGAGAGAAGGACAACCGCTGCCCAAGCGAAAACCTGTAGTGATCCCATATGTGTTAGGAGTATCGGAGCAGTTGAGACGCATTTTTTCTAAACACCGGGTCTCTGTGGCTTTTAAACCCCAAAACACGCTGCGCCAAAAATTGGTCCACCCCAAGGATCGGGTCCCCCGACACAAACAGAGTAACATAGTGTAGCTGTTAAGTGCAGGAGGATTGCCAGGATTTATACATCGGGGAAACCAGACAACCTCTGACGAAGCGGATGGCACAACACAGAAAAGCTACCTCGTCAGGTCAGGACTCTGCAGTCTGTTCACACCTACAGGTCAGTGGACACTCTTCCAATGATGAGGATGTAACATCCTGGACAGGGAGGAACGCTGGTTTGAGGGCGGAGTCAAGGAGGCCATTTACATGAAAAGGGAAAGACCATCTCTGAATGGAGGAGGGGCCTAAGGGTCCATCTGTCAACATCTTACAATGCTGTGGTTGCAGCCATTCCCCAACTCTGTGAATGGAACTCATGGCTGTTGATCAGTGGTTGTTGATCAATGTTCATGAGAATTTGCATAATTAAGATTAAGGAACTGACCTCCCAGCCCATTGTTCCTTCAGTGGGCTGGTTTCAGTCATTATGCAAATGTACTGTTTATAAGATTGAAATCTGCAGTCAGCTGAGACTGAAGAAGTCACCTGATGATGACGAAACGTTTCTGTCCAGATGAACAGAATCAACTTTTGGAGATTTATTTTCCTGGATGATTGAGATGCATCAAGACTTACTGAGACGTTGTTTGTTTAGATCTGGATCACAGCACAAGGACAAGGAGTGAAGGCTGCTACCTTCTTCTGGCCTGTGTAAGTCTGCACACACACGCACCTACACACACACACACACCTACACACACACACGCACACACATCTCTGTATCACTGACATGTAACTTTGTGTGTGATGGTAAGTCTGTTGTAAAAAACTGTCCGTAGAGCTCTGGTAGGTCAGAGGTCATCCACTTAAAGGCTGATTTTCAGTTCCATCATTTAAACTATAAAATGTTGTATTGTTGCCTTTAGATGGGACAAAACTCATCAACCTTCTTGTATGCAAACGAATGGAGATTCTGTGTGTTTCATTTTGATAATAGGTCTTTTTTAAACCAAATTAAATTGTATGTTATCTTTTTCTGTTTGCTTTTACTTAATGGTCCACATTTCTTAAAAGTAACTGCATGGTTACACTTTTCTTTTGTTTGTACTAATCTGATCTTGTTTTTCTTGTGGTTTGCCTCCATGTGGCAGTTTTAGTAAATGTTTGGTGAGATGTAACAAAGGGAAATATTTGCCCACTTGTCTGTTGGAAACACTTAAACGTGTCCTGGAATTCTTCTCCAGCCTCCCAATGACATTTCCTATGGGCATTGTATGCCTGTCTATAGTCGCCTACTGTCCCACCCCCTGTACAGCGTAATGGTCAAAGGATTTGCTGGGCGATGCGTGCCAATACCTCCAGCTTTAACACAAAATGTTTTAACCTGCAGTCTTTCTAATGGCCAGTAGGAGGCGACGCCTCTGGTGTAAAAGGAGTTCGACTGAACAGGACTCAGTGGCTCCCTCAGTTCTCCTGATCTGTGGCCTTAGTAAACTCTTTCTTGAGTTGATGGTCTGTCAGATCAAGTCTTGATGAGTAAAATTATATTTACTCAGTAAATCTCAGTTTTATTACAGTCAAAATGATTCCTAGCCTTGGCTTCTCAGTCAGACCCGCCCACACACTCCACCCTGGTTTCAAATCACCAAGATCCCAGCAGCCTTTTAGACAATATTAATGTAGATCATCTGTTTTTAAACCACACTGAAGTTTAACACTGTATGTGATGCAGCTGCAGCGTTCACCAACCAAACAGGAACATCTGTGTATAGCTTAAGATGCCATAATTGTGGGTGGCTGTGTTTCAGCTCGTAGAGCAGGTCGTCTAAAGTCTGAACGTCGGTGGATTGATCCCCGTCGAGGGGAAGCATCATTTGCTGATGCTTCCTATGTGTAGGCTCAGGTAAATGAGCGCTCTCAGTGCTCAAATTGAATTGAAAGGTGTTGTAGAAGTACCAGCCCGTTTATATGATTAGAGAAAACTGCTCACTTCTGCAAAAATAGGACATTTTTGAACTTTTCACCCTGTAAAAAGGTTTGTGTTGAGCTGAGCTTCAGTTCAGGAACAACTAAGAAGATTAAGAATGATTCTCTACAGTTCGAGTCCTTTAGTGTGTTGTTTGCATCTGTGGGCACCAAATAATACTGAGCTTGTGTCGCGCTGTCCGTACCTGCTCAGTGAAAGTCTGCAGAGTTTAAGTGAACATGCTTAGTGTTAATGTGTGTGTGTGACCTCAGAGCTGTCCAGGACTGCAGAGTGTGTCTGTTCATGCTCCCTCGGGCTGTTGCATTACACCTCCGACTCAGAGGAGCCCACATTTATCAGCAAAGCAGGCTTTTACAGAACAGGGGGTCCATCTCTGCAGAGAGATGGCAGTGGGCTGTTTTTACAGTAATTAGTGCAAATGGGCCTGTTTACACTGCGCAGGATTCCTCTGTGAAGCGGGGTCGCAGACGTGCCACTCTGTAGAGCCGTGGGGGCCAAAGACTGGTCTACATTGCTTTTCTTGCACTTGGCACTGACAGAGGTGTGTGAGAAAGAGGCAGCAGTGTGCATATGAGATTTCTGTGTGCTTCAGAAAGCCTTCTTTATACAACCTAGTTCATAGTTTGATGGTTTAGCAGC
This sequence comes from Neolamprologus multifasciatus, assembly GCF_963576455.1. NCBI lineage: Eukaryota > Metazoa > Chordata > Actinopteri > Cichliformes > Cichlidae > Neolamprologus > Neolamprologus multifasciatus. The sequence goes on from NC_140449.1 coordinate 2,430,637, forward strand.
AACGCTATGGGCCCTGGGATAGTAACAGGGACCAGGGATTGTCTGGCTCTGTGTTGGGTTCAGCTTTTTGGGAGGTCCTCAAACTAACCACGGGCACAGAAAATGAGTGGGAGTGCACTAAAAACCCAGTGGGAGGTGTGAGGGACAGAACTGAAAACGTTAGCATCGACAAAAATACAGGAAGGCAGCAAACAGGGAGAGAAATGCCTGCTGTAAAGTGTTACAACTGTGCGACCACAGGTTGCTGTTCCCCCACATTCATACCCACTCCCACCGTGTGTCGTCTCAGACCTGATAGCTGACAGCTGTGGACTGTATGACAGCCAGCAGCTTGGTCGGTGCATTAGATGCTGAGACACACTTTGCCTTTCTCTAAAATACAGGCTGTAATGTTAGTCACCTCAAAGCACTTTATATTGTAAAGACCCCACAGTATTAAAGAGAGAACCCAGACCATTAGACAGCCCCTTATGAGCAGCACTCGGTGACAGCAGGAAGGTGAAACTCCCTTTTGACAGGAAGAAACCTGTGGCAGGCTCAGGCAGAGGCAGCCGTGACCGGTTTGGAGGGGAAAAGAGTAGCATTTAGAGATCGAGCACGAAACACAACCTACAGGGAAGAGAAGGCAAAAGTTAATAATGCAAAACAGAGCAAGACTGTACATGCGTGAGGAGTGGTATATTAACATGTCGCTATGTTGCTCTTCACACCATAAATTGTGCTGTAGCTGTGTTCAAATACTCTGCTGATGCATACATGGTATAACCCTGCATGCTGGTATGAAGCTGGCTCTCCTGAGGGTAATCATTCAAATCAACAATTAACCACAGCTCATGTTAGAGCTCTTACTATGAGGACAGATCTCACCGTTAGTTGTTGGGTGGAGGCTCTGTGAACCCAAGTACACGAGTACAGGGAGACAGGGAGAAGGACCGAGCTGAGAAACAAAGAGAAGGACAGCCTGATACGTTCACACACCGCCCCAGCTGGTTTCAGCTCAGTGAGACGGAGATTTTCACAGGACAATGAGGCAAAACGTGCAGCCTCTTTTTAAGCAGAGTGATGGAGTTCAGCATCTTCTAGCATGTGTGACAGACCTGAACCATAAATGGCTTGGAGCTCGACTCCAGCGAACAGGTGCTCAGCAGGTGAGGGAGCTGCTCCAGGTGATGAGCCAGCTGGAGACAGAGATCATAGATCGTAGTCTGAAGACTGTGTGTGTGTGTGTGTGTGTGTGTGTGTGTGTGTGTGTGTGTGTGTGTGTGTGTGTGTGTTCCAGTGCCATCCCTTTGGAGAGGAGGATACTGACTATGCTGCAGTGGCTTCACCTCCCTGAAGGAGAAAGGTGAGCTGTATGTTTGATTGTTACATCTTCTTACCTTCCTTTTCATTTTCTTTGACATTTGAACTGTTTGTTCCCTTTTTAATCGAGAGAGAGAACGTGACACTGATGTAAAGTAGAATAGCTCCATGCAGTGGATACGTACCACAGCCTACCACAGAGGGACCCTCAGTTCATCGAATGTCCAAAACAAACCGTTTTAGCTTTAAATTAGCTTTCTTCTGATTGGCTGCCACTTGTGCATGGGAGTCCTCTGATGTATATCTGAGGGATATCTGCTCTTGCTGACATCATAAAGTGCCAAGTGTGGAAAGCTTTTCAAGCAGTCTGAAACCAGGGCTTTCAGCTCATGGGTTTCATGGTTTGTTTAGCTCCTCCCCAAACTTGAAATTTGCCTGGATACCTTTAAAAGATGACAGGATACTTCTCTCTCTTGTTGCCATTTTCTTTTCCTTGCCAGTTTGCCTCACTTTGTTACAACCTAAATTAAGTAATAAGAGTTACAGTTACAGATTTTGACCATGGGAGCAAAAAGCCTGTGACCTTAAAGAACGAAACATCTACGCAAACATTGTTATTCTCAACCAATGTTAATATAACGTTCTAGCACTTTAAACTCAAACTAAGTGTGGAAACAGTCGTTTTTAATTTAAATAAAAGTTGGAGTCATTTCTCCATTCAGTGCTCATTTCTGTTGCTCTGCTTAACGAGCTGGTGAATAATGCTGAAGGTGAGTTTGCCTGATAGCTAAAAACAACAAGTTTTAAATGAAGTTTTAATATCACCTAAATAACATTTTAAAGAGAGCAGTCGGTGGCATTGGTTATATCTGTTTGTTGTCAGTATCCGGCCAATAACAGTATATTAAATAGTTGTTGTTTTTTTTTTTTTGATAATTATTATCTGTTAAACAGGAGAAGGGTGCAATAAAACCTATTTTTCTATGTGAGACATTCACCATGTTGGCAGCTGGATCACAAGAATCCAAACCAGCCTCTGGAAACTTTCTTTCTTGATTTTACTTCCACTAGAAGTCGACTTTGACTCACCTTTTGTTGCAGGCCTTATGTTTACGCCATGCACTCTGAGCAGCCGGACACATACGGACACAAATTGGGGCCCATGAGCACTGATGTAAGTACTCTGTATCTGCACAAACGTCTTGTGGCATGTTTGTGGAAAGCATGCAGTAAAGGAACATCCAAAATGTTTGTTTGGAGGATGACTCGCTCTGTGTGCTCTAGCTGAACATCTCTCTGAGGATGATTGACAGAATTATCGGCCAGCTCATGGATGGACTCAAGCAGATGAAACTGCACCGCTGCGTCAACATCGTCCTGGTCGGGGATCACGGTACGGACACACCCACACCAGCACAGGTGTGTGCAGAGTAGGGCTGCCACGATTAGTCGACTATTAAAATTGTCGACGACTGATTTAATAGTCGACGCGTCGTTTGAAGCTTTGTAAGATCCCAAAAGACGCAGGAATAAGTTGTTGGATTTAAGAGTGTAATAACGGACTGAAACAGAAGATGGCAGCACTGCATGTACAAGGATGCCAGCTGCCGTTAAACCCCGAAGAAGAAGAAGAAGAAGCTGTGTCCCAGAATTCATAGCGCAGCTAGTTAGTTTTAATATTACTCTTATTATTCTTTCTGGGTCACAAAATAAACGTTTAACATATTTTCAGGCGAGAATGTAGCTGTGTAAACCTCAAATATCTGCTCAGTTTATCAAGACACCACATATTTTCAAAAGCGCTCCGACGTTTTCGGAGACGTCTGTTACCCACTAGCTTGATAGCTAGCCGGGGGCTAGGCTAACTAGAGCCGTGAGAACACCGGACTCCCGGCAAATAATTTTTGTCTTTCGCTACTCAGGTTAAACATGATATATACTCTATAGTCACTTAGATAACTTAAAATGTTATTGTTTGGCTTTTTGTAGTATTTTATTTGTTCCTGAGTAAATCGGTTTGGCTGAGATTAAAGTTATAGTTTTTACACAGCTGAATAAACGTCAAGCAGACAACTGATTATCAGAAGTGTGAGATGCTCGAGAATTTACTCCGGTGTCCTGTTATATTTTAGATAGCAAGGAGTTTATTAAACTTCACCGAAACAATCTGCAAATTTCATTAAAATTTAATAAACTATCATCTTGTCTTTATTTTTAGTTAGCACAGACCTTAAACACTTAAAGCTGTAAGCTAATGATAGTTTTGCCTTCTGCTTGCTGTGTGTGAGCCACAGTGAACGAGCAGTACATGTTACTGTATTCAATTCATACTTGACGATTGAAAGGAGTGGGGTGAAGTTGCTCAGCAACTGCAGACAAGCAGCTTAAATAGCGCAGCCTATACAAGTGGAAGAAGTGATCGTATGTTCCTCTGCTGCATTTGTAATTTTGATCACTTGAAATGAACGGTCTCTAATTTTTATGTTAGTTTACAAAACTTTCAAACTCAGCAGGGGTCGAATAATTATTTTGCTCACAGCTAATTAGACGTGTAGAGGACATTAAAAGCCATCAGCTGATGGGACCTAGCCATTACATCAGCTGATCTTAACGTTTCACTCTGACCACCACACTAAAGTTTCCTACATTAAATGTTATATCATGTAGCCACAGCTGAGATATGTATGGTGACAATAATAATCAGGGCAGGTAAGTTTCCACCAGGTTTAATTACAATCTTTAATCCAGTGATTAGAAACCAGACCCAAACTGGAATGAGCTACTGGAGCATGAACTTGGTTTTTGGCTTCAGCTGCTCACGTTCTCATATGTTCACAGGTATGGAAGAGGCCCACTGCGATCACACCGAGTTCCTCAGTAACTATTTGACCAGCGTTGATGACATCATCCTCGTCCCTGGGTCCCTAGGCAGAATACGCTCCAGACAGCCCAACAACAGGAAATGTAAGAAGTCAAGTTGGTGTCTTTGGTGTGTTTATTTTAGTTTCTTCTCACTCTTATTCTCACTGTGGTTGAGAAACAAGTGTCTCATGTGATCTCACTGGGAGTGTACGCAGTCTCTCTTAGTGAATAAGTGAGTAAAGTTTATTTAGAAAGTACTCTGCACAGGCTAGGAGTCACAAAGTGCTGAACATCAAAGTAAAATAAAGATGAAAATGAAGGTAACATCCAGTCGAGACACAGAAAAAAAGTAAAAGGTAGTTAAGTAAGAAGTTCCACTCAGTCTCAACAAAAAGCCTGTTTAAACAGGGAGGTTTAGATCTGCTTTGAAGGACAGAGTCGGTTAATCTGAGCTGAGACCGTTCCACAGTCTTAGTGCCACAGACTGCACGTCTCTGTTCCCCCACTAACTCATTCTGAGCAGTGCGAGCAGCAGTTTGTGTAGTGGGCCTTGAGCCGTTTAGTGCATCATATGTAAGTACAAGAATTTTATAATGAATCTTCAGGGAGCCAATGTAAAGGATATAAAATAGGAGTGATGTAGGTTTGCTACTGGAACGTGTTGATAGTCTGGCTGCAGCTTTTAATATTGCTCAGAAACGTGGAAGAAATGATTTGTCTGGGCAGGTCAACAGGACATTACAGTAATCTAAGCACGATGACACAAATGCAAGAATTATTTTCTCCAGTTCAGCCGCGGAGACCATGTGTCGTCGTTTAGAAATGTTCCTCAAATAAGGAAATGGGATCGAGAGAAAGATTTTAGCCCACAGACGAATAAAAGTTCAGCAAGAAGAAGCAAGAGCCCGAATGATTTCACGATACAGCAGAGCGGTAATCATGGTCTCAGCTTTGTTTACATTTAGAATGAGGTCAGTGCTAAAGGTCCGGTCACATATCCAGGTTAAATGATGGAGTAGGGTGCACAGCCTGCCCAACTGGGGACGGTTAGAAGACATATAGAGCTGAATGCCAGCGCCTTAAAGTGACAGTTGTAAATACATTTAATTACGTTGAGAGGTAAAGGAAGAATGCAGAAAGAAAATAACAATGCAAGCTTGTGGTAGGTTATAGAGGCAGTGTTACGGTGCACACTGAACGCGACAGACGCGACCAGAGCGTCAGGTTTACATGTAAAGTCAATGGAGGAGCACGATGAAGCGCGACTGGGGATCCCGCGAAAATTCAGAAGCAGATTTGCGTCACGAAAACGAGCAAGTAGCGCGACTGACGCGTTTGAAGTGCGAATAAAAATACGTGCGGCGGTTTGTGTGGTGCATTTTGTTCATTCGCGCGTATCGCGTCTACCGTCTGAACTCCAGCTTCAAGTCGCGCCGCGACAACCAATCAGGAGCCTGGTAACGTGATGCTCTGACCTAGTTCAAAGGGGCGGGTCCAGCCAAAGCCATTAACAATATGGAGGAAAGGCTCATCAACCACCCAGAGCTGTACGACACCAGCTGTTTTCTCTACCGAGAATTTTAATATTATTTCAAATAAAGTTTTGTAATGACTAATGTCTCTGTTCTACTACACAGCAAATACTGGCACACAACTTGAAGCATGTAGAATTGATTTCATATCATACTAATGAAAAAATATACTACTATATAGGAACATAGTGAAGACCAATTCTTTAAGAGAATAAAGAGAGGTTAGTTTATTTTGGAGGCAACCTCCGTTTATTAAGAAAACTTTAAAAAGGTTGGATGGACCCAGGTATGGCGAGGACGTCCTTTACGCCGCTGCTCTGCTCTCCACAGTAAATAGAGAAGGGAGACTCTCTCTTCAAACGATCAACAGCTGCCATCTTGCAAACATACCGTCTGGCACTACTTCCTCCCACATTTCCGCTTCACGCGCATGAAAATTGCATATTTTGAAGCGCGACCAATTCGTGTTGGTTGAATGTGCACGCGAACAGCTAGGGACGTCTATCACGTTCGGTGTGAACGCACCGTTAGGGGTTCAAAGAAGGTCCTATCATATAAATAGGAAGCAGAGTCAGCCATACCATCCAGAAGCGGCCGTGCTCTCCCAGCCCACACGGACCACTATTTTCAACCCCGTCACAAGCATCCCTCCACAGAGTCTATTGTCCTCTCAGAGACAGTCATGGACAAAAAATATTTTTAGCATCAAAACAAAGCTTTAAAACAACTTTAGTGTTTTTCTTAGCTGTAGAATGACATGAACCATGTAACTGTATATTTGATACAGAAGATCTGAATGAGTTTTTTAGACCTCTACATCCTCAGTGTTATTTCAAAGCAGGAAGTTCCAAACATGAACTCAGTAATGAGCAGCTCCACCGTTATTGTTGATCACTTCAAAAATTCATTGCAGCATGCTTGATGCAAGCGTCTCCATGAGGTGAGTGGGAACATTTCTCCAAGTCGTGAAGACGGCTGCACGAAGGGCGTCTACTGCCTGGAACTGTTGTCCATTTTTGTAAACTTCCCTTGCCATCCATCCCCAAAGGTTCTTAGTTGGATTTGGACCAGGGGAACACGCAGGATGGTCCAAAACAGTGATGTTGTTCTCCTGTTGATAAACCCAGTGGTTACCACACAGACGAAGTCCCTCAGTTATGAGGGATGCTCTCTGCAACATCTGGACATAGCCAGCTGCTGTTTGACGCCCCTGCACCTCCTGAAGCTCCGTTGTTCCACAAAAGGAAAAAACACCCCAGACCATTGTGGCCTCCCTCCACTGTGGGGCGTAGAAAACATCTCAGGTGGGATCTGCTGTAACGTTGGACACCATCAGGACCATCAAGGTTACATTTTTTCTCATCAGAGAATAAAACTTTTTTTTCCACCTTTCATGTTCCATGTTTGGTGCAAACGGTCGGTTCTGTGGCGTCCAAGGAGACAAGGCCTTTGAAGACGTTTGTTTTTGAAGCCCTTCAGTCTCAGATGCCGTCTGGTGGTTTTGGGGCTGCAGTAGGAACCAGCCTTAATTTGGGTTGAGGATCGTCCAGTGTCTTGACGGACAGCACTGATCCTCTGGCTCAGTGCTGGTGAAATTTTTGGGGTCTTCCACTTGACTTTTTTGTTCCATAACCCTCAGGATCATTTAGAAATTCCAAATGACCGTCTTACTGCGTCCCACCTCAGCAGTGATGGCGTGCCACAAGAGACCCCGCTGATGCCGTTCAACAGCAACCCGACCACGTTCAAAAAGGAAGGGGTTTTTTTTTTGCTTTTGCCATCAGAACATCCTGACAGTGTGACTACCTGACAGAAAATGACAATGAATTCACATTTTTGCACAGATTTGGCTTTTTAAAAGGATGTGGTTGTAACGTTTAGTTGCGCTGTAAAAACAGCCGTCGCGGTTTAAGCTTTGTTTTGTCTCACTCCCATTTCTTCTTGTTGCATGTTGAAGCTCTACTTGTTAAGATCAAAACATGCAAAATATTGATTTTTTTAAGACATTTTGTGGTTTTAAACTTTTGATCAGGACTGTATATGCAATGCATATATATATATATATATATATATATATATATATCCGTGACCCGGATGCCGTGACCTGAGGCCTTGGAAACTGCCAAGCAAAGACTCACAGCCTTGGCCAGCCGCTTGAGGAGGTACACCAGAGAAATAGAAGGCAGGAGAATAAACCAGCTGTTCTCCACAGAACCAGCAAAGGTGTACTCTCAGTGGCAAAGGAACAATAATAAGAGAACAGCACCACCAAGGCTGGAGACGGAGCAATACTGGAAGAGCATATGGGAGAAGGATGCAACCCATAATGGCAATGCTCAGTGGCTAGTGGATCTGAGGGCAGACCATAGCGACCTCCCTGAACAGGGTCCAGTAACCATCACTGTGGCAGATATCCAAGAAAGGGTCTCCAGTATGAAGAGTTGGACAGCACCAGGGCCCGACATGATTCACACCTACTGGCTAAAGAAGCTGACTGCACTCCACGAGCGTCTGGCAGCACAAATGAACCAGCTGCTAGTTAACGAGGGACACCCGGAATGGCTAACTGAAGGTCGGACGGTCCTGATCCCCAAGGACCCCAAGAAGGGACCAGTCCCCTCCAACTACCGACCAATAACCTGCCTCAGTACTACATGGAAGCTCCTGTCAGGCATCATATCGGCTAAGATGAACAGGCACATGGGTCAATACATGAGCGGGACACAGAAAGGAATTGGCAAGAATACCAGAGGCGCAAAACACCAGCTACTGGTAGACAGAACAGTCAGCCGAGACTGCAAGACCAGACTGACCAACCTGTGCACCGCCTGGATTGATTACAAGAAGGCCTACGACTCAATGCCCCACAGCTGGATACTGGAATGCCTAGAATTGTACAAGATCAATGGGACCCTAAGAGCCTTCATCAGGAACTCAATGGGGATGTGGCGTACAACACTAGAGGCCAACTCCAAGCCCATAGCACAAGTCACCATCAAGTGCGGGATCTACCAAGGAGAAGCTCTGTCCCCACTGCTGTTCTGCATAGGCCTGAACCCCCTCAGTGAGATCATTAACAAGACTGGCTACGGATACCAACTACAGATTGGAGCAGTTGTCAGCCACCTCCTGTACATGGATGACATCAAGCTGTATGCCAAGAGTGAACGAGACATCGATTCACTGATCCACACTACCAGGCTATACAGCAATGACATTGGAATGTCGTTCGGGCTGGAGAAGTGTAGTCGGATGGTAACAAAGAGAGGGAAGGTAGTCAGAACTGAGGGGATTGAACTACCAGAAGGCAACATTGCAGACATAGAGGACAGTTACAAGTACCTGGGGATCCCGCAGGCGAATGGGAACCATGAAGAGGCCGCTAGGAAAGCTGCAACCACCAAGTACCTGCAGAGGGTCAGGCAAGTCCTGAGGAGTCAGTTGAACGGTAAGAACAAGATCCGGGCCATCAACACGTACGCCCTGCCCGTGATCAGGTACCCTGCTGGGGTAATAGGCTGGCCAAAGGAGGAGATAGAAGCCACTGACATAAAGACAAGAAAGCTCCTTACCATGCATGGAGGGTTTCACCCCAAGTCCAGCACCCTGAGGCTGTACGCTAAGCGGAAGGAAGGGGGCCGGGGACTGGTGAGTGTCAGCACCACAGTCCAGGATGAGACAACGAACATCCAAGAATACATCACGAAGATGGCCTCAACTGACAGCGTGCTCAGTGAATACCTCAGGCAGCAGATACCCAAGAAAGAGGAGGGAGATGAGGAACCATCATGGAAGGACAGGCCCCTGCACGGTATGTACCACCGGCAGATAGAGGAGGTGGCTCATATCCAGAAATCCTACCAGTGGCTGGACAAAGCTGGACTGAAAGACAGCACAGAGGCACTAATCATGGCAGCACAAGAACAAGCTCTGAGTACAAGATCCATAGAGGCTGGGGTCTATCACACCAGGCAAGACCCCAGGTGCAGGCTGTGTAAAGATGCCCCAGAGACAATCCAGCACATAACAGCAGGGTGCAAGATGCTAGCAGGCAGGGCATACATGGAACGCCATAACCAAGTGGCCGGCATAGTGTACAGGAACATCTGTGCTGAGTATAACCTGGAAGTCCTGAGGTCAAAATGGGAGACGCCCCCAAGGGTGGTGGAGAATGACCGAGCTAAGATCCTGTGGGACTTCCAGATACAGACGGACAAAATGGTGGTGGCTAACCAACCGGACATAGTGGTGGTAGACAAACAGAAGAAGACGGCCGTAGTGATCGATGTAGCGGTTCCCAATGACAGCAATATCAGGAAGAAGGAACACGAGAAGCTGGAGAAATACCAAGGGCTCAGAGAAGAGCTCGAGAGGATGTGGAGGGTGAAGGTATCGGTGGTCCCCGTGGTAATCGGAGCACTAGGTGCGGTGACTCCCAAGCTAGGCGAGTGGCTCCAGCAGATCCCGGGACTAACATCGGAGATCTCTGTCCAGAAGAGCGCAGTCCTGGGAACAGCTAAGATACTGCGCAGGACCCTCAAGCTCCCAGACCTCTGGTAGAGGACCCGAGCTTGAAGGATAAACCGCCCGCAGGGGCGTGCTGGGTGTTTTTTTGTTTTTTTGTTTTTTTTATATAATTTTTTTTTTTTTAATTTTTGCATTTGTTTTTTTCTAGCAGTGTTTTAATAGTTCTGACTGCTGAGTTAAAATGAGCACTTGTTGCTTTTCCCATTTACTGCTTGTTGTTGCTTACTTTGCTTACTTACTTTTTTTTAGTTTGTCAGGATCATCTTTCCTAATAGTGCAAACAGTTCACAGTGACACTTTAATTACCAGGCTTGTAAAAGGCCTTTGAATCGAATGAGCTAATTTTTAACTTGGCCTCATTGGATCCGTGAGGAGTTCTCCTTACTGATGTTGGTCATCTCTACAGCAGACTGGTGTTGACACTATGAGCCTGTACATTGCAAACAAATGTTTGCTTTTGCATTCTTTTTACTCATGATTGGAAGAATGGAAGTTTTCACAAACCAAGATCAAATCTCTGTGGTCTGCTGTAAAAATCATAATAAAAAAACACGTTTTTACACGTGATATAAATGACACTACTACTTGTTGTTTGTCGCCATCAGCACAGGAAAAGGAGTGGACTCAAAAACAACTTTATGTCCAACAACTTTGTGACAGAAGGAGTCAGTTCGTTGCCATCGAGGCGCAGCAGTTTCGCCTAAGAGTGCAAAGGATGCGCTGGCTTAAGATTCACATTGGAAAGCATGATGAAAAGACTCAGTGTCTTAGAAGCACGCCCTCCTGAGAGTGCTGCCAGACGTCAGTTTGGAACAGGCAGAGACTCATCTCCAACACCCAGAGAGGACCCACTTCTCCTCCCCTCATCTACAGCTCTGGTGCCACTGTGCCAAGAGTAGACGGACGGCTTTTTCTCCCAGTCACGTCTCCTTCACTTATCATTCCTTACCTGCTGCTACAGCTTCACCTGTCCAACATCTGACACTCGCCTGCCAAAGGAATGAAAGAGACTTTGATGATATTTGGAGTAAATCAAAACTGAACCGGAGTGAAGCCCGAGTGAAAACAGGAGTTACCGTGTGCACAGCAGAGGTTTCCCTGAACAGAGGCACAAAATCCAGAACCAAACAAATGAAAGTCCCAGTAAATGCATACTGTCACATTTAAAGGCTAGATAATGCTGTATTTAGTCAGTTCTACAGTTTATGGAGTTTTCATAGTTCAAAGTTTTGTATTCTCACCAACTTTGTGAACACAATAACTCAAGAAAGAAGTCACGTAGGATTTTCAAAATGATACCATAGGCGCGTCTACTTGGAGGCTGAGGGGTAGCGCTGGTCACCACCAGTATTTTTAAATAAAGCCTTTATATCCAAATAATGTCTCTGCATTTGGTTTATTATGTGATTTTCCCAAAAAAAGGAATTCTCTTCAATAATTACTGACAGAGTGACGGTGACACCGGGCGGCAGGAGCAACAAGTTAGAGAGCAGGTGGAGGCTGAGAGCTTTTAGGCTTGTATATGTGCACATTATACAGCATGAAAAGTCTCCATGTTAATGCTAATGATGCTCTCACATGTTGTCCCCGTACTTTCCTGTGTTTGAACAAGCGGACTCTGTATAGAAATTAAAACGGCCCAACTCCAGTCAGCTACAGTTGTTACTCTTCGTCTGTGGAGTTTTAAGCATCAGAATAAGAGTTTTATTATGGAGTCATAATGTTGAACCATCAATTCAATTCAATTCAATTTTATTTATATAGCGCCAAATCACAACAAAAGTCGCCTCAAGGCGCTTCATAGATACAGAGAAAAACCAACAATCATATGACCCCCTATGAGCAGCACTTTGGCGACAGTGGGAAGGAAAAACTCCCTTTTAACAGGAAGAAACCTCCAGCAGAACCAGGCTCAGGGAGGGGCGGGGCCATCTGCTGCGACCGGTTGGGGCGAGAGAAGAAAAACATAATATTGAATTGTTGAATTGTGTTAATGACAGTTACAGGTATATATAGATATAATATAAATCTTTCCCATCCTACCCCGATTCTAAGTGTCTGTATCCGTGTCAGAGGTGGGGGGGTTTGTAGGCAGACAGGTGGTGCACAGTCTGACACAGTATGCACTTAAAATGATTATTATTGCTTTGCAATGCTTTTCACTTCTGTTCGTTGTTGTTTTTCAGATGACCCCAAAGCTGTTGTGGCCGATCTAACGGTAAGTGCTGTTTTTAAGATAATACAGGAACATGTAAGCTGAGACAGAAAAGCATGTGCAGTATTATAAAAGACAAAAATGATGCGAAGGAAGAAACATGAAATAGTCCGTCAGCTCTCTGCTCATGTTGTTTTCCTGTAGTGTAAGAAAGCAGACCAGCACTTCAAACCGTACTTGAAGCAGCACCTGCCAAAGAGACTGCACTACGCCAACAATCAACGCATTGAGGATGTCCATCTCCTGGTGGACAGGAAGTGGCACGTTGCCAGGTACAAGAGGAACACTTAAACATGAAATACAGTACACATGAGGCAAACTTGAACACTCTAAGAGGAAGATTGTTTTTCCTGACTCTTATCCTGAAAACACAATTGGATAAATTTGACATACGCAGCTTGTTTTAGACATTTTTTAATGAGAATATAATGAGCAGCGAAAATTGACGTAATAAAATGCTGTGTGAGACATGGCAGGATCCAAAACTCACAAACAGCTTCACTGCTGGATTCACTAAATACTGGGAACACAGAACACACAGCAGCAGCAGCAATGAGGGAGACTGTAACAGTATGCAGAGAGGTCAGACCTGCAAAACTGAACAAGCTGCACAGGACAGGAGACGGAGAAGTAAAGCAGCAAGTATCACGAGGAGTTTAATAAAAGAGCAGTTAATATGTTAGAATAAAACCTACAGCGCATCAGATAAAATGGTATGATACGGCTGATAAATCTTGTTTGATCAGACATCTTTAGGCTAGATATGGGATGAGAACTGTGTCCGTCCTCCCGTGGGCAGATACCGTCTCACACGACACCCCACCTGACAAAGGACACGTGGAACTTCAGCTCAGGGTTTAGATCTGACTTTATCAGTCCTCTCAGTTGAGTCAGGGCACACAGTAATCACATACTCACTACAGACCTGTGAGGGTAAATCTCCCTAAACCTGCGTGGAAATCATGAAGAAGGTCCTCCTCAAAACTATTTCTGTGTCAGATGTCATCCAGGTGATAGTTTGGCAGAAATCCTTCTTCACGGTTTTAATGCTTATTTCTCACAGTGGTTATCACCACTGTAGAGCTGATAAAACAAAATGTTATTACCCATAGATTGTATATAAATGGATCCACATGAGGACAAATTATTAAATTTAAAGTGTGTATCAAAAATGTCCCATTTTACAAAAGAGCGACAGATTTTTAACAAAGCATTATTAGATATATGTTTTCTTTTGAAAAATTTATGCCCGACAATATTTTCATGGACCGGCCTTTAAGGTGTCGCGGATAAATACAACAAAATAAAACTAGTACCGGTACCGAAAAAAAGAAGATTTATTCATAACACACGTGAAAAGACCCAGGAAAACCGAGTAAACGATAAAAACGATAACAAAATAACGCTGAAAACCGATAAAAACCCTGAAAACTATACATTTCACACCTGAGCCTCAACTCTCGCGGCCCGGTACCAAACGACTCATGGACCGGTACCGGTCCGAGGCCCGGGGGTTGGGGACCGCTGCTTTATAAGACTCAGCTTGTAAAATCAAGTTGAGGGTCATCTATCAATTTACACACAGTACATAAAATTCTGCAAGTGTTTGAGCCGTCACCTGTGAAAGCATCACGACACAAACCGAGGAAAAATATTTAGAGTCGGGAAAAAGAAATTGTTGATCACTAAGCAGAAGATGGAGATACAAAGTTATCACAAGTGTCAAGAACTGGAGTAAGAAGCATCATCAAGCCACACAATACAGAACAAGCCTGATAGAGGTAAGAAGCAAAGATTTCAACGAGGTGTCTGATGACCCCAGAACAACTGCCAAGACACTCGGGAATGACTTAGCCAAGTCGGGAATTGTAGTCTGATAGGAGACAATCACTGGAATCCTGAGCAGGAATGGACTGTGAGGTTGCAGAGTAAGCAAAACTGCAGAAGAGACACCATCAAGCCAGACTGAAGTGTGCCCTGAAGAACCTGGAAAAATGCATATTGGAAGCTTGTCCTTTGGTCAGATGACAATACTAGAGCTCTTTGGCCACAGAAATGCTGCTTGTGTTTGGAGAAAGTAGGGAGTACAACTAAAGAGCACCGCCCCCACAGTGAAATATGATGGTGGGAGTATATGCTGTGGAGATGCTTTAATGATTTCTGGACTGGGAATCTGGTCAAGGTAAAAGGAATCATAAAGAAAGTAATCTAGGTCCTCGTAGTAAAGAATTCCAGATCTCCAGAAGACCAAAGTGAATGTTAATGACTGACCTGCACAAAGCCCTCGAATCCCACTGAGAATCCCACAGTGGGGTGAGCTGAACACCAACAGGACCATGCCAGAAGACCATCAAATCTGGAGGAGCTTGAGAGATTCTCCTAAGACGAATGGGCTGGAGTGACAGCAGGCCTCTATCAAGCAAAAAGGATAGACAACCGACTCGGCTGTTAGTTTTTTGTGAAATAACTGTTTCTGTGTGCAAAGCAAGATCATCAAAGCATCCAATATAAAACTAAAATGTTTATTTGGTCCATATTATGGTAAAAAAGGATATTTAAACATGGTATCTTTAGTGGTGCAGGTCCAGGTAACACAGATGGGCAGTTAAATGGTTAAATGACAACAGAGTGAAAAGAATAGCTGACCAGTGAGATGCTACAGATGCTGTTTTGTGCAGTTATGAATATTCGTGGTGATTAAGGACTTATCGTTTGTGGCTTGCGTGCAGGTTTGAAAACCACATGTCTAATGTGAGAATATCAACCGAGGCACAAGTAGTTAAGGTGTGTAGTGGATCAGTCTGCCAGTAACTGGAGGGAGACCAAGGAAAATCAAGCAGCCTGCTTACGTTAAAGGAGTTTTCATTTAGTTTGAATTTGCTCCTGCTCCTGCGATCCAAAAAGCTGCTCTAACGTCGCGTACAGTTGGTGTTGATGTGGCGTTTTCAGCCCACCCAGCGCTGAGGCTTTTACTGCACATCTTGGATCACTTAAAAACACATTTTATGCCAACGTGTGCTGCTATCAACGCATCATTAACACATGCGGTGCTGAAAAGCTATACGATGTGGCGTCCCGAATCACACGCACACGGTAAAGAAAAAAAAAAACACGCTTGTATTTTTCAAAAGAGCAGCTGCTGAAAGTTTAATGAGGCTCTAAAATGAACTGTGACAGGCGTTTGATACAGAGCGGTGAAAAGCCTTACTGCAGCGATCCAGTGACAAAGAAAACGATGAAGTCATCCTGAGTGAAAGTGAAAACAAACCACAGCAGCTAACTGTGGGTGTGTGTGTGGGTGTGTGTACTTGCATTGGTCTCGTCTCTAACGCCACCTAACGTTAAGCTGTGGTACACTGCAGGACGGCCACTTTGTCTCACACATGGCTGCTAAATGAAAGAGATCTGTGAGGTTTGTGTGCAGCTCTGATAGGCAGAGCGGGCTAATCGTTGGCACTGCAGTGCAAGCAGAGGTACAGCGCTAACACACACTCTCATACACACACACGAGTGCAGGCACATATACTTTAGTGTCTGTGAATCTCAAACCAAAAACTGTTCACACCAAATGAAAAGATGTTTGTCTTGTTTCCCCCGTCATCTTGTCATTTACATTTTCGACGTGCCTGTGGCTTCAACCCCCCCCAACACACACACACACTTGAGTATATGACTGGGAGTACTGTTTTAATGGACATGTGTCTGTGAAGGTTCTCAGTCATCCAGGTCATCGTAGTCTAAGGAGCTTGCAAAGAAAAGCGTCTGGACTTCTTTAAGTTGCTTGAAGACGTTTCACCTCTCATCCGAGAGGCTTCTTCAGTTCTAAGGTCAAATGGTGGAGAGTCCCAGATTTAAACCTAGTGGGAGTTTCCCCCCAAAGAGGGACAAAAGGACCCCTGATGATCCTCTACCTAATCACATGAGCCAAGGTGTGAAAATGGGTGTGGGTCACAATCAGCCAGGGTTTCAGGTGAGTTCATTGTGAAACCTGGCCCCACCTTATCATGTGATTTCCTGAGGTCAGATGGCCCAGGATGTGAGTGGGCGTTAAGGCGTCTGAGAAGGATCTGAAATCTGGATTATAGATGGCAGACAGTTGGTGTCGTAAGCCCCGCCCCTCTGTTGGACATAAATGGCTTCTTTCACTCCTCTTTCAAACCGTCTGTCCTCTCTGTCCAAAATGTGAACATTGGCATCCCCGAAAGAGTGACCTTTGAACTTTTGATGCAGATGGACTGCTGAGTCTTGTCCTGTGGAGGTGGCTCTTCTGTGTTGTGCCATGCGCTTGTGAAGTGGCTGTTTGGTCTCTCCAATGTAGAGGTCTGGGCATTCCTCGCTGCACTGTACAGCAAACACCACATTGTTAAGTCTGTGTTTAGGAGTTTTGTCTTTCGGGTGAACCAGTTTCTGTCTGAGTGTGTTGCTGGATCTGAAATGCACTGGGATGTCGTGCTTGGCAAAAACGTTAGGTTATGTATATAACCCCGGTTCTCTGAGTAGCATGAGTGAGTGTCTCACTACGGGGAATGCCTCCTGTGTGACCTCCTCAGAAGCTCAAATACCATTACCCTCACAGGCTGGCTAAGTGACACCCATGTCAGGAGGGGCTAGTGCCTCCCTATATAATAGGCTGACATAGCGTCAGATGTCATTCAAAACAAGCCCACCTCTTCCACGCTTCCATAGCAAGGAGAGCGGTCTGGTGAGACACTCACTCATGCTTCTCAGAGAACCGGGGTTATATACATAACCCTAAGTTCTCTTTCATAGCCTTCGTTTCGTGTCTCACTACGGCAGAAATACTGAATCCCGGATTGCCAGACATGCCTGTTATGAAGACAACTGTCCCCAACAGCACTTCACAGGGAAGAAGCTCCCACCTGGGAAGAACCTGCACCGAGGACTGAATGCGCTAGGTTAAACTCCCCTAAAGAGAGCCCATGAGGTTGCTCTAGTGGAATGCGCTAGTATAAGCCAGGGCAATTGCTCCTACTATCCAATGGGAGAGGCGCTATTTAGACAAAGGCTTTCCTGTATGTGGTTTAGCCCAGGACACGAACAGCTGGTCACTTTGTCTGACACTCTGGGTTCTGTCCATATAAATGCGCAGAGCACGGGCTGGACACAAGGTATGCAGCCGCTGTTGCTCCTCTAAGGAGAAAGCGGTGGGTAAAAGGCCGGCGGTTCTATAGGGGAACATGTGCCGACAACCTTTGGGATGAAGGCGGGGTTGAGCCGCATACTGACCCTCATATTATCCGAGGACAACTGAATGCATGACTGATGCACTGAGAGAGCGTGGATCTCTCCTACACGCTTAGCTGAAGCTAAAGCAATTAATAGAGCCGTCTTCAAGGACAGAAATGGTGGAGAAGGCTTTACCCTTATCAATCAGGGCCTGAAGAAACGACAGAATCACAGCCACAGAGCACTGAAAAGGGATGGCCTGTGATTCTAAGCACCAGCTTTCAAACACACGCCACTTGTGCTCATATAGCGTCCTAGTAGACAATGGTATGAACACTGAATAGTGTCGATAACACCCCACTGTGTTCAGGTTAAACCACTCACAGGCCAAGCCCATAGAGCTAGCCTCTCTGGGTGGGGGTGGCATATTTCCCCCCGTGCCTGAGACAGGAGGCCTCTCCCCTAGGGGAGAGGCCGTCAGGCCGGCCGCTTCTTCCTCCTCACGATCGCGGCAGGAGGAGGAGGGGCCACTTGAGGTCTGGCCTAAGGAGATTGTTTCCGAGTCCATGGATTCTTAGGAGCCCCAGCAGCCTGGGGGGCTGCCTGCGTCTTAGACACTTTGGGGATCCTGAAAGCGGGGACCAGGTGAGACGCTGCCTGCGCGAATGACTGGCGTGGTGCCGCTGGGGTAGCGTGCTGGGCCCTCCTCAGCAGGCAGAGTTTCAGAGCCTCATCATCTCTCTGTTTCTCCTCACATCTCTTCTGCATGGATGTAACAGCTGCACTGAAGAGAACTTGAGGGACGACAGGGGTGTCGAGGAGTTCCTCTTTTTCCTTAGTCGTCAGGTTGTTGAGCCCGAGCCAGCGTGCTCGCTCCTGAAGAACCATGAGGCCCATGGCTCTCCCAGTAGCCTGTATGGCTATCTTGTGGAGGCGGAGGACGTGGTCAGTTATAACGCAGAATATCTTCCCACACTGTGGTATCTGCTTTAGCTGTCATGTCCTCTTCTAGCTCAGCTTGGTAAGCCATTAACATAGAGGAGGCGTTGTGGGCTCTTAATGACAGAGCCGCTGCCTTGTAGCACTTATCTGTAAGGCTAGACTGGAAGCGGTCTGTTTTGGAGGGGATGGAGCCAATGAGGACAGAGACGTCTTCGGGTGAAGATGGCTCGTTACCAACGTCTCCACTTGTGGCATCTGGCGGAGGCCGATAGACTCCATCCCCTCAGAATCCAGCAGAGAGCTCCCCGCGATGGGGTGTTTCTCGCTGTAAGGTTTTGCTTTCCACGCCACTGCTATCTCATCGAGTAGCTTTGGGAAAACAGGCAACACATGCTTCCGCGTTTTTTCGCCTTCGGCAATTTCTTACAGTCAAAACAAGATTTTACAACCTCTGTTTGTATGGTGGGCCACGGGATGTTGAGCATAGCAGCTGCGCGCTTGCACATGTCCTGCATGTCGAGATCCAGGGGAGACGGCGGTGTCGGTTTTTCAACCTCGCCGGTAGCCAAGGGCTTTGCAACCTAGCTGATGCTAGCCAAGGAGGTGGAATTTTCCTCCTCGTTGACAGACTGCAGGAGGTCCGAGTCAGCCGACTCATCTCCGTCCTCGTTAGCATCTCCTCCCCGGGTGACTTCAGCATGAGGGAAAAACTCATATTCTCCGTGTGCCTCCAGCGATGGGAAAGCGGTCGCGATGGGCTGAGGGTCTGCCTCAGCCCAGCTTGGCCCTGGCGTTGTGGCCAAATCATCGGGCATCATCCTTGCACCGCAGCAGCCTCACACAGCAAAGGGTCGCCACCCGACAGGTTAGCCTGGCGAGCTAGCCTGCAGCGGAGTAGTTTGCGTGGGAAAGCCGCGCAGTGGATACAGTCATGTGCGGGTGTCAAGGCAGCCTGAGCGTGAGATAAGCCTAGGCATGCTGCGCACACGGGGTGTGTATCCCCGGCAGAAATTTTCTTGCCGCAAGGACAAAGTTTTGCAACTTCATTGTCAGTCATAGCCATGGTTAGCTAGAGGGTTGCGCATGTTAGCGAGACCGACACTGAGTGTGGAGAATATTGCTATTCCTCGCTAACGTGGGGTGAAAAGTAGTACTACTTTACTACAGGTATTGCTACCTAATGTGTAAAACCGCTAGCGCCGAAGGGTATTGCTACCTGACGGTGAAGCTAGTGGTACCTTTATTAGCAAAGTGTTGCTACTTCGCTTTGGGAAAATATTGCTACTTCCCAGGGTGAAAGTATTGCTACTTGACACCAGCACTAGCTACAGAACAGTATTGCTACTGCTTGTATGCTAGTGGACAACTGAAATGCTGGGAACAAAGCGCCCAGTGACCAAGTTGTTCACTCGAATTTGTGGACAGTTTAGCTTAGCACCCAATAGCACAGTTGTCTTACAGGCTTCTGTGAGAAGCGAGAAGAGGTTTTTCAATGACATCTGACGCCATGTCAGCCTATTATATAGGGAGGCACTGGCCCCTCCTGACATGGGCGTCACTTAGCCAGCCTGTAAGGGCTTGCTATGAAAGAGAACTCTCCTGAGTTTCTCTGATACACCGGCTACATAGGGGATGACAATGTTGTTGCATCTGTCTTTCTTATCCTCCCTCGCTGGTGTCTGATCTTCTTTTCTGTGCCTCTTTGCTGACTTTAAAAACGCCCATTTAGGATAACCACATGTTTTGAGTGCTTCCTTTACATGTGTGTGTTCCTTCTTTTTTCCTTCAGGCTTAGAGGGAACATGTTCTGCCCGGTGGTGTAGGGTCCAGATTACTCCAAGTTTGTGTTCCAGAGGGTGATGGGAGTCAAAGAGGAGGTACTGGTCCGTGTGTGTGGGCTTCCGGTAAACTTTGATGTTGAGGTTGCCATTCTCTTCAATGTGCACAGCGCAGTCCAGGAAAGGCAAACAGTCGTCCTTTGTGTCTTCCCTGGTGAACTTGATGTTTTTATCCACGGCGTTAATGTGCGCAGTGAAGGATTCCACTTCTCGTGTTTTAATTTTGACCCAGGTGTCGTCTACATATCTGTACCAGTGGCTGGGTACTCTCCCTTTAAAAGAGCCAAGAGCCTTTCTTTCCATTTCTTCCATGTAAAGGTTGGCTACAATAGGTGACACGGGGGGTGACACAGCCATGTTTTTGTTTTAATGGACACCTAATAAAAAGTGGCTTCTTTTTTTCAATTAGAGGACTTTGGCTCGAGTTGATTGAAGGACTAAAGTAGGTGGATACGGGCAACACATTGAAGGGCAGCTTCAGGACTGAGGACACTGTCATGATGTTGTAGATGTATGAAGACTACAGAACCAGAAACACAGGATTCATTTGCTACATGTTAAGCTACGTTGCTCAATAACAAATGAACTGCATCCATGAGAGGTTTTACACGAAACAGACTGAATAGCCTGGTTCCTGCAGCAGCATTTAAAAACGTGACCTCACCACCACCATTTTGTTGTTGGAGCTATAACCAGAGGGTGGACTGCTAGACTAAGGCTAAGGCTACATACAAACAGAAATCCGTACTAATCAGTACTAAGTAACAGATGAAATTGAATTTAAGGGACTTTACAAAACGTCTTACTTGCAGAAACCCCAAGAAGTGTTTCAGCTTTATTCCTAATCAGAGGCTGCAGTGCACTAGAAAAACCTCTTCTTCCAACGTGGGCAGCAATATTATGCCAAACCTTAAGTGTAGACATCAAAATAAAATTATTTCTGACACCAAGAGGAAGGTCATCCAGATCAATAGATAAAAGACTAAGAGGCGAAAGAGGGTCACAGCACCAGGTATCTATGGGAGGTTTGCCTTGGTGTAAAAAGGAAGATAACCACCCTGAGGTTATTTGTGAAGCCCAGTAATAATATAGAAGATTAGGAACTCTCTGTCTTCTATGTTTGGACTTTTTCTAAGTTGCTACACAATGAAGAAAGGTCAAAGTGAGATAAGAAGCTTAGAATTTAAAATCAACTACCTAAACAGTGTATGTAGGTGTAAATCGTAAGAAACTGAATAACCTGGAAACAGTTGCGGCCAGCAAAACAGTCGGCTATTTTTCATCCTCATCTTTGGATTCGGCACATAGAAAAGCCACAAGAAATAACAGAACTCAGAGCTGTGGTGTAAAAGACAGCCTGTTTCAGCAAGTCTGTCTGTACAAGCGTCCACACCTCTAATTTTATATCATACTAAAATTATTGACTTATAAAGAAAAACAACAACACAGCCAAACAAATGCACAAATGTTCGTTGTAATTAGAGCGATGATTGTCATGGGCTGCGATGGCAGACCGTGGAGTTGTAGAGAAAGTAGGGCCCAAACACGAGACTCTAGTGAAGGACAGTGGATTTATTTGTAGTGAGTGGACAGAAACAACAACTATATACAATTCCGGCACTGTGACTCCTGTGACGATTCCCCTATGAATCCCACACAGTGCACGTGTCCATAACAGTGAAAAAGGTGACAACTCCAAAAACCCGATTCTACTCCGTGATTTCCCCTCGTGACGACGTTCCTGACTCCCAACTCCTGGTGACACAAAAAACACACACAGCTCAGCAGGCAGCCTTCAGTAGCGAAGTCGTTCACAACACACTAATCTACGGAGGTACTTTACAGGTTCGACTTAGTATAATCCCGCGCCAACTGGAGCTCCGCCACCCTCTTAAATAAGACGCTTCTCATGAGGCCATCAGCTGCAGCTGGTGAAGGCTAATGAGCGGCAGGTGGGGCAGCCTCCAGTGCGGGAACACTTCCGGGTCGCCGTCCCCTCAGCGACCCCAAAACTTCCAGGAGAACACAGGGAGAAAGGACAAAGGGAGAGAAAACCACCAAAAACATAACATACTGAAAAACATACCAAAAATACATGAGCTCTGGGCCAACAGACCCAGGCCATGACAATGATAGAGGGATTATATGGGCACTATTCGTTTTTGGCATATTTCTGTTAGCTGCTTTTCTCAGGCCTGAGCTTGTTAACCAGTAAATCATATGACAACCTATTTTGACACGATACAACAGTTACACCAGCCACATGTAGTTTAGCAAATGATTATACTTCATTCAATTCCTGACAATGTTTAAAAAAAATAGGTTTGCATGATTACATTTTGCTCCAGCAGTGGGTTTGAGGGAAATAAAGTGATGTGTCGTAGTTATTTTGTGGTGGCTGTAGCTCAGGAGGAAGAGCAGGTCACCTACTGATCAGTAGGTTCGTGGTTCGAGCCCTGGCTTGTCCACTCTGCATGCCAAGTATCCTTGGGCAAGATACTAACCCCAAGTTGCGTTCTGATGCATCCATCAGAGTTTGCATGTAGTTAGAAAGCACTAAGTATAGAGAAAGTGAATGTGGCATGTTGTATAGAGCAGTTTGAGTACTCTGGGAGAGTAGAGAAGCGCTTTAGAAGAATCAGTCCATTTATCAATGTAAGCAGAAGGTGACATTATTAGAAAAACAATAAACATTTTTATATATCTGTTACAGTTTGGCTTGCTTCTTTGTTGCCAACTTTAGCAACACTAATGGTAGAAACAAAGTTTGTCACTGTCCTCTTGGTTACAAATGAGAGAAGATACCTCTGTCATTACAGGAAAGTCCCTGAAGGCAGGAGGCACTGTGGCTTTGCTGGAGATCATGGATATGACAATAAGATCAACAGCATGCAGGTACTGTTTACAAGATTCACTTTGTATTCACAATACCAGCTCAGCTTTCTAAAACATCAGCTAGGTACAGCGTACACGCACTGTAACCGGTATTAACCTCCTAGCACCTGCGTCCACATATGTGGACATCACATTTTGGGTTATTTAGACCAAAATACTAAATTTTGCTCTACAAGGGCCTGATATCCACCTCCGAGGACATTATACTGCCACCGTTCTATGGAAATTTTAAACGAATATCCTCATATGTGGCTCTTATTTTTCTTAGAAACAAAAATCAGGTAAAAAGAAAAATCTGGTGATTCTTTGTTTTTACATTCCTTGGGTCCCAATATGTCCAAATATCAAAGAGAAATTAAAAATGTATGCCATGGAAGAGTTTGGGTCTTAGGAGGTTAAAGCTCAGACTGTCTAAACATTCAATTTCAATTCAATATTTATAAATATTGTTATAAGGTAAAGACCCTGCAATAATACAGAGAAAATGACCCCCTATGAGCAAGTTGTTGCTTAGGCAACAGTGGGAAGAAAAAACGCCCCTTTAACAGGATAAAACCTCCAGCAGACATGTGCCGTACTGGTTAGGGATGAGGGGAGGAAGACAGGAGAAAGACTTCCTGTGGAAGAGAGCCGCAGATTAATAATAAGTAATAATTACGTGCAGAGAGGTGTGTAAACACAAAGTGAGTGAAAAAGGTGACTGATGAAGAAATGCTCAATGCATCATGGGAATCCCCCAACAGCACAGGCCTAATGCAGAGTAAATAAGTGAGGATTGAGGGTCACCTGATCCAACCCTAACTACAACTAACTGCTAATCAGCCTAATTACCAACAACTGAGAAGGTGTCTGAATCCAAGCTGGGAGCAAACAAACAAAAAGACAGTATGTGCACATTTCATAAACATTACAGGAACTTTAATCGTCTTCTTAAATACACGAAATGTAAGAAGGAATAATAATAAGTAGAAGACAGGGAACTAATTTATAAAAAACAATTAAATATTCTTGAGATTAAAGTCCTGAGGAAGATTTCTGAGGAAAAAGCCCAGAGATTCTTCCCACGATATAAGGCAACTGTCTTTATTTATTTATTTATGAAATGTATGCAAATGTAGAATAGCCTTTTTTTAAACTCTCGTTAAAAACATCAGATACATCAAACATTTTCTTGCATTTGTTGTAACAAACTAACCCGTGTGATGAACTTTTGCTTTCAGACTATTTTCGTTGGCTATGGGCCGACGTTTAAGTTCAAGACTAAAGTTCCAGCCTTTGAAAACATCGAGCTTTATAACGTAATGTGTGGTGAGGATTCACTTTTTTTCCTTCTGCATGTCTGTGTTCAGGTGTCTCGTGTGTTTTGATATCTGATATTTTTCCACAATAAGAATGTGTTAGCTGATGTTTACGTGTGCGTGACGTCTTCAGTCTGATTTCAGTCACATTTGTCCCATTCTTAGATCTTCTAGGTTTGAAACCGGCCCCTAATAATGGAACTCACGGCAGTCTGAACCACCTGCTACGAATCCCCCCGTACAGACCCACCATGCCAGAGGAGGTGTCCAGGCCGACAGCGTCTGGTGTTGTACCTGCAGGAACAGACAGCTTGGGGTGCAGCTGCGACGAAAAGGTCAGCCACGATGACTCAGACCTGAGCCCAACTTCCTGTCAGTCCCTAAAGGGAATTCTGTTCTTCTATTTTTCTAAACCTCTTCTATTCTATTTTTTTGTCTTTTTTTTTAATTTCTCAACTCAATCATATGTTCAGCAGATGCAGCAACATTCCTGGCTGTACATCCATATTGTCACACTAGCTTCTGTTGCTCAATTTGGTGCTTGTATGAATTGCAGTTTCAGTTTGTGAGACTCACAGGAGTAGCACCCCACAGTCTGGGCCTTCTCCTCTGTCATCAGCACACCAAGTTCACTGAGAGGACTCATACTAACTGGATATTTTCTCCTTTTTTGGGCCAAACTCTAAAGATGATTGTCCAGGAAAATCCCAAGAGATCAGCAGTTTTTGAAGTGACCTCAGCGCCTCTTTTTAAAACTCCCTCTTCTTTACTTTTGGCCTAAAAGAGTTGACTCTAAAATTGTTTCCATAGGCCAAATTAGACCCTCACAAAGTATGACTAACCTGCATGTATGACTGGCCAGATGCCAAACATTCGCTTGACTTTTAAATCCCACAAAAGGATCCATCTGGTCAGCTTATTTACTTAATTAATTTTTATTTATAAGGTGCCATATGACAGCAGCAGTCCCCAAGGTGCTTTATATTTTAGGCTAAAAACCCTACTATAAACCTTTCTATCCAAAAGTAGTGTCAGTGATAAATGTTGGAGAGGGTGTGGGTTTGTGGGGGGACCAAACGCATATTTTTTGGGACTGTGTTGTGTATACAAAATTACTGGATGGATGTCAAGAACATTATACAAAACATATTGTCAGTCAACCTCCCAATGGATCCTCTGATCTTTTTGTTGGATATCTTTCCTGATGGTTTCTCCTATGAGCAGCACTTTCTCCTGCATCGTCTCCTCATGACTGCAAGAAAAATGATAACAATTCACTGGCTCAAACCAGAAACACCCACAGTTGCCCAGTGGCTTCTGAAAACTAGACATGTCTATACAACGGAACGGATAACAGCTCAACTACAACTAAAAGTGCCAACCTTTGAGAAAAAATGGAGACTAATTATAAAATATCTTGAAAGGACACTCAAGCCTTAGCATTGTTACATCTGTGCTTAGGTATTGGTATGTATGTATATGTATATATGTTTTTTCTTTTAAATTAAGTTTTTGAATAACCCCCACCATTATATGCAGCAGATTAGGTCTCAGGTCATGTTGTTGATGTGAATTGCCTTGTTATTTCTGGCAATAAAAGTTTAAAAAAAAAAAACCCTACTATAATACAGAGAAGCCCCACACAACCAGAAGACCCCCTATGAGCAAGCTCTTTGGCGACAGTGGGAAGGAAAAACTCCCTTTTAACAGGAAGAAACCTCCAGCAGAACCTCAGGGAGGGGCGGGGCCATCTGCTGTGATTGGTTGGGGGTGAGAGGAGGGAGACAGTACAGAAGATACACCATGAAAGAGAGATCAGCATTAACTCATGATTAAATGTGTGCTGTATAAACACACACACAGCAAACATCCAGTGCAACTCATAAATGAACATTTGCAGCTAGAACAAGGTGCTGTGAGAGATTACAGAGCCTGAAAGGGCCCTGACATCATGGAAGTGAGCCTGCGATGTCACGAGACACCAGACTGAATCCAGAGAAGAACAAGTTCTTTAGGGTTCTGAACCATCCTGCTGACAGCTACCCTGAAAAACTAGACGTTATTTCCCGTGCTAATAACAGGATCATCACTTGAATCTAAATGCAGCCAGCATTTAGAGTGGGATGACAAATATAAAGTCTGTGTTCACACAGACACTGTCCACACTGCAATATATCCACAGCAACATAACAAAGACCCTACGGGGTCGACCTGGGCCAGAACAAACCGGACCCACTGAGGCCACGAGCCGCAGGAGGCAAGGAGGAGCTTTTTGACTGCCCAAGGTCAATCAGGAAATATCAGGACACCAGAGTTCAGGCATATTTAGCAATACGGCTTTGTTCTGGCACCTCTCCTCCATGTACATACATGAAATCTAGAGGAAGGAAGAGCAGCAACAAGAGCTGCTCACAGAAGAAAGCAGCATCGGTGCCCAGAGATACGAAGCTCATGAAATCGAATGAAACGTGAAAGGAGGTGCAGGGATGCAGAGAGGCTGCAAGAAGATGGTAACTGTAGGCTGAAGCTCTCAGCTGAGACATCACGTCTTTGTGGTGCGACTGAACTAATGAAGGATTTTGTTCAAAACTGAGTCAAAAAAGTAAAAGTCTGATTTTTTTATGAGTTCTTTAAGGAATGCAAGAAAGTTTTTATCAAGTATATATTCAAGTCAGTAACACTTTTTTTGGCCCATCGGAGGTGTCAGCACAGATGCTCTTTATACGAAACATATTAGAACTACAACCCTTTAACATTGGAGGTGACGTAGAGCCCAGTTTATCTTTACTGGCTGACCAACATATTTCACTCACTGGCCCCACGTCCTTATTTGAGGTTTGACACATTTTAGTAGATAAAGCTGAATGGCTTGGACACGAGCTGTGGTTTGGGGAAGTCCTCAAAGGGGACTGGTGGCAGCTCCCGGGCCTGGCAGATCCTCACGGACTAAAACAGAAATGAGGAAGTTAAAGAATTAAAAAGGGGAGGGAGGGTGGGGCACATAAACGAGAGCGAACAGCTTGTGGAGCTGGGGGAACATATGTAGATGAGGACCAGAAGGAGGCGTGTTTGGAGGCGTGGTCCAGCTCCTGAAATTCAGATACTTTATTTCCAGTTAATCCCTGAGAATTGTTAACACCCCTCCCCCTGTAAAAACAAAAAAGATTGAATGGTAATTACTTTTGTAGATAGTGAAAACATTTTATTGTTTATCTGTTGGATTCTGGCCCTCGGACCTTATTTTTAACACCCTTAAAGGTCCCTGGCTACCCTACCCTGACCCAAGCTTGTTTTTTGACAATAAAATAAGAAATTAATTTTTGTGTTGTTTGTTTTTGATCCCGATTGCAACAAAATCACACATTTGGACATTATGCGATCAGTGGTGTGGGCTGGGGTACTTAGTGTTGATGACTTCCTCAGATTAAAACTCCTCAGTCATCGTGCAAACGCAGAGTAAGAAATCAGCTGTAGCATAAACCTGGTAAGACCCCAGATCCATGTTTCCTGCCTGTACCCAGCAGGATTTATTAACCATAACTGGGGTTAACTGCTCGTCTTGTTGTGCAGAGCAGTGTGTGTGATTGGTCAAATGTGCTATCAGCTGATCTGTACCATAGCAGGTGACTGAAGGGCTTTTTGTTGCAGAAGTTTTGCTTTTTTGCAGTTTAACTTGATTTTACACAGTGTAAAAAGATTCATCTGCATGGGTCTGTCATTCAGATTTGATTGTTTGTGCCTTTTTTTACTTGTAAACAAAAAGTTTCTTAATGTGTGATTGCTGTTTTCTTTTAAGCCTAAATAACCTTGATGCTTCTTTGCTTTCTGCTGCAGAGCTGGGGTCGGTTCACCTCGTCAAAATCAATAGTTTATTGACAACTTTTGAGTTTAACAGCCTTCTTAGTGCAGATATTGTGTGTGTAGCTGTTGTATTGAGGTGAATCAGACCCAGCTCTGCCCTGCTCTGTCTCACTTTATGCTGTGTTTGTGATTCCCATGTAGATCTCTGGCAAGAGATTGTTTCAATCTCCGATCTTTTTGCAGTTGCGTGTAAAAAGTAGGGGCCAGAGAAGTTTGAAAGTGACCCTTGTACGAGGCTATAACCTGGAGTCACTCTGGCTCTGTCTCTTACAGAACAAAGTGGAGGAGCTAAACCAGCGACTGAGGCAAGCTATGGATGGTCAGTCTTTAACGCTCCTACTGAAAATGTCATTAAGTGACTTTTCCTTTTAGTCCCAGCAGATAAAACTTAGTTGCAGTGAAAGTTTGGATTTGTAGCTCGTCTTGTTTTATTTGAAATGTCTTCATCGTTCTGTCATGAACGCTCAGTCATCATTTCAATGCATCGATCTGTAAATGTCTTTTCCTGCTTGTCTGCGCTCTTCCTCTCATAGACAGCAGGAACCTGCCGTTCGGTCGGCCTGCTGTCCTCTTCCGTACCAAATACTGCATCCTGCACCACAGCGACTACATCAGTGGCTACAGTGAAACTCTGTCCATGCCCGTCTGGACATCGTACACTGCCAGCAGACAGGTACTGCTCTCTCCGTCCTCTCTGTCTTTCAGTTGTTGGAAGTACAAGCTTAGGTTTAGTTAACTGTTTAGCAGATATTTGATGTTTCAGAATTTTCTCTATAAGTTCATCTCCTGCTTCCAGCACCATTGCTACTATTGGGGAAACTTCTGAGTTCCTTCATGTCACTGATTTCACTGCAGACTTTAGTTTAGGGGGCTGTAGCTTAGGAGGTAGAGCTGCTCGTCTACTGATCAGGATGTTGGTGGTTCAATCCCTTGCTACTCCAGTCTTCATGCCAACACACTGACCCAGGAAGCTCTCTGATGCATCCGTCGGACTGTGAACGTTAGATGGAAAGCACTGCTTGTGTGAATGGATGCAAGTTGTATAGAGCAGAGCAGAGTAGAGGCAGTGCATTTAACATTCAGACAGAGAAAACACCAACTCCTGTGTGAGATCTTAATCTCCGATTACCATGCTGATGATTTACTGGTTACTGGTCTCCAGCTACAGACACCAAACAGCAATCTTTATGCCTGAAAGGCTGTCTTCAGAACAAAACAGCTTGCACTAACAGCTAGAGGTGGGAATCACCATACATCCCACGATACGATATTATCACAATACTTAACGCACGATACGATATTATTGCAATTTTTAAAAATATTTTGCGATATTCAGATTCTGTACATAAAGGTAAACTTTATCAATATTCATTTTCTCTAATATCAAAGTCTCACACTCAGTCTTTCTCTCATTTCAGTTTGATTGTTGACAAACTGAACGGTTTGTATTACAGTCTAGTCCAACTTAACTGAATCAACCATCTGGTACAATTATAGCTATTCTGAACTATGCAGTTTATGAAAACTATGCAGCCCCTTCAGCAACTGAAGAATTTGAAAGTAAATGAAAACAAAATATAATTTTACATTAAATAAAAAAGTTTTAAACTTGATTAAAATAAAACATGTCTTAAATTAAAATAAGTCAACTGTCATGTTTATTGCTGCCAAAAACAAGTTAAACACATTTGGACAGTGAAGGAATGTCAGGATTCTTGCTCAGAAAAAGGATCAACATGCTCTGAAGTCAGAGCACAAAAACCTTTTTGTAACAAAATATCGATTTCTGCTGTCCCTGTATCCATACATTATTAGCAAACAAAATATCACCATGCTACACAGTATCCATTTTTTCCCCACCTCTACTAACAGCATTTTGTCAAAAACTGGATGACATTCATCCTTGGTGACTTTCACCAATATTTCTCATGAGTCTGGTTGTGCACCTGGATCAAAGACATTTGGAAAATTTGCATCTTTTGCTGCTTCTGGTTTCACTGTGAGCCGACGTTGTTGTAATAATGTGATAAAAGGCTGAAATAATAACGGCTGTCGTTCTTATTGAGTCAGTTTCAAAGCTTCTTACTTGCCCTGAGTTTGTTTAAAGTTAGCTTCTTAGTTCAAAGACATCTTAAAAATCCATGAAAAGATTTTGTTTTATTTCCATTTTCACTCATCTAACTACAACTGTTGTTCACTTGACAACTCTTTGACAGACAGGCGGGTCTCACACAGCCACGTTTTACAGGATACAGTCAATCCGTTGTTACACACTGAGCTCCATCACTGCAGTTATATTAAGTATCTTTAAACAGCGAAGGACGCTATGAACCTCCTGTACAGCAGGAGACGTGCAGGAGCTGGACAGTGTCGCCTGCTGACTGTATCTTTTCTGTGCCATTTTTCTGTCTCTGGTCTTTGAAACAAATCCACGATATGTTTAACAGAACTTTGTATTCTGCTGGTCTTCCAGGTAGAAGTGTCTCCTCTGCCTGAAGCTCTGTCCAACTGTGTGAGACCTGATTCCAGAGTCCCTCCAGCTTACAGCCAATCATGTACCAACTACAGAGCAGATAAACACATCACGTACGCCTTTCTGTACCCACCACGTAAGTGAGCCCCCGCAGCACAGTTAACACAGCATGTGTGGTAATGGACTGGTTCTTATATATGGTGAAGGTTTTACTGGATTCTTATTCCTACAATACGGAGCCCCGCAGGGGACATGGGAGAAAAAAAAATTAAGACGGACTTTTGCGAGATCTCGCAAAACTAACTCGGAATCTCGCAAAAGTTTTGTGAGATCTCGCAAAACAAACTCGGGATCTCGCAAAACTTTTGCGAGATCTCGCAAAAGTTTTAGCCGCATTCTTCCCGTTAGCTCGAAGCTAACAGGAGGTTGAGACCTACTACAGCCGGGAGGAACACCGCTTTCCCAGCACATCGTGCCTCGACCTCCCGGTCGGCTTCGAGCCAGCGTCCGAAGAATGCGGCTAAAACGTTTGCGAGATCTCGCAAAAGTTTTGCGAGATCTCGCAAAAGTCCGTCTTAATTTTCTTTTCTCCCATGTCCCCTCGGGGCTCCGTAATACAATAATAATACAATCATATTATTATTCTTTTATCCCACACTCGATCGTATTCCATGACTTTATTTACCACATTAATCATGTCTTTTTCCTTGCTGACAGAACTGTCGTCAAATCTGGACAAAAAATCCGATGCTGTCCTCATCACCAACACTGTTCCCATGTATCCAGCATTCAAGAGTAAGTCTTTACCCCAGCTTTAGTGAACTCTCTGTTTTATGCTTTTAATCCACCACCATCATCTCTCTCCCTCTCAGAGATATGGGGTTATTTCCAGAGAGTGCTGGTGAAGAAATACGCCACTGAGAGAAATGGAGTGAATGTACTGACTGGACCCATATTTGACTACAACTATGACGGTGTCAGAGACTCAGCTGAGAAGATACGAGAGTAGGCACACTTAATATTTCGACGTTTCTGTTAAACCTCCTTACTCCAGGGTCAATTATATACATGTATATTTTTGACTGTGGAACAGCTTCCCGACCTTGATCTTCTCTTGCAGGTATATAAGTGGTACAATCCCAATCCCCACTCACTACTTTGTGGTCCTGACCAGCTGCTTAGACTTCACACAAGCTACAGACTCGTGTAACGGACCGCTCAACAGCGCCGCCTTCATCCTGCCGCACAGACCCACCAATGATGAGAGCTGCAACGTACGGATGGTCACGTTTAATTTTCCTTCTGCTCTTTTCCTTTTCCTCATCCACAGCAGATCTTGCAAACATCCATCCATCCATTCACTTCCGCTTCTCCTTTTCAGGGTCGCGGGGGGCGCTGGACCCTATCCCAGCTGTCATAGGGCGAGAGGCGGGGTACACCCTAGACAGGTTGCCAGTCTGTCGCAGGGCCAGACAATGCAAACATAACACAAAATTTTTTTCCCGCACCAAGCAAATAAATTAAAAATAAAACCACACAGCTGAGCTGCAGCCACACCAGGTTGCTCCTCAAGCTGCTTTTGCATAATCTTGTACATAAAGAAACAGCACCGACAAATACATACTCAGCTTCAGTCCGACAGGGGAATTGGAACGCTCTAATGCGTCTTATACTTCCTGCACTTATATTATTATTTTTTACAGACAGCTGTACAGTTAGTCCAACTCCTCCAGTATTGCACAGCAATAAGTGCTATTGCTATTGCCAATAAGCTTTGCTGTGTCTCCAAGGACAGTGTCAAGAGCATGGAGGATATTCCAGGAGACAGAAAGTTACTCTAGGAGAGCTGAACAGAGCTGTAGAGGGTCCTTAACACATCTCCATATTTGGAGGGCTAGAGGGTGGAGTATCAGCCAGCAAGTTTAGGAAGAAGTATTCAGTCAATCAATCAAGGCTTTATTCGCCACATGCAGGTTGCCCTGCAGTGAAATGGGTCACCCCCCCGCCCCCCCGCCCCCCGACCTTACACACACAACACAGACACCACATGGGGATACAGGTCGGAGATCGGTAGCGTTACAGAAAAACACTGAAATGTACACTACAATGGGAAAGTACAAGAGGAAAAAAAGAGACCTCTGCTCATGCTGGGCTCCTGGGAGGACAGCATGAGAAGAGGAAACAAAAAAACTCCTCTGCACAGAAAGCACATAAATGTCCACAGCACAACATTATGGAGCACGTGACAAGCCACAGGGTCGGGTGGGGGTGAGGAGTAATCCGAAGCAAACACAGCAGCCATCCTGCCCAGCGCTACCATTCCAGCGCGGGCTCAGACCCGCTGCGTTCCCAGGAGGGAACAAGCATCGAAGGCGTTTGGGAAGGGAGGGGGGGGGGATGCATAGAATGGGAAGAACAGTCTAAACACAGTCGTTATCAGGATGTTGTTGTTCAGCTCCAGCCTTGAGACCACAGCTGGCGCCAAAGGGGTATCCGCATGAAGTGATGGTGGTTTTTCCTTTAGTGCGAACAACTCATATGAATTTCAAAGCTGTTCTTAACAGTCCAACACTGGTCTCTCAATCTCCCGTTGGAGAGCCGCGAGCTTCTCCATGATGTTATCAAACTTGCACTCCATGGTGTTGTCATTCTTGTGCTCAAAGAGCAGATTCTGAGAACTCATGACCACAGTGAGCTTCTCCACGATGTGATCCAGTTTGCGCTCAGAGGTGTTATTTTGAGTATTCACAGCAGCTGTGAGCTTCTCCAAGATCGTATCCGTGCTGACTCAATGAGCCCATTTTGAGAAACTCACGCCTCGTCCCATCATTTCAATCCCATCGGGCAGTCTTGTGGGTGTTTGAACAGCCGGTTCTGCTTCCTTAATTCTCCGATAAGCCAGGGCCAAGCCAGCTCCGATCAGCAAGAACCCGAATAGGTCGATATCTTCAGCACTCAGGCTCACCCGAGCCCAAACTTCTCGTTGAGAAGGGGTGTCAATAGCATTCAGAGACCAGTTGATCAATTCCATAATTCCTCTTTTAGGTTTAGAAACAGACTGTGAGAGACTGTTCCAGGGAAACACAAGACAAGACAAGGACATAAGACGCTAAGCAGGGAAGATAAGGGAGAGGAGAAAAAGTATGACTGCCTTCGCCGAGAGAGTTCAAACTAGTAAAATACTATAATTTTACCTTTCAAAACTGGAGCACCTCCTGCCCTGTGGTAGCTGGGATAGGCAAGATGGCATTGTGTCATTTTTTAATATTCCAAAAGGTAAAAGGTTCAAAACGACACAAAAGTGCACACCAATACTGCTGAGCTGTGCAGCGATCTCGATGCAGTGACCACAAGCATCGAGATCTTTGGTTCAAAACGTGAACCAAAGAAACATTTTCGATCTGATGTCCATTAATAAGAGGTGACTGCTGCTAACGCTGCTCGTCCTTACTGCCTCCACAGAGCTCAGAGGAGGAGTCTCGTTGGGTGGAGAGCCTGATGAAGATGCACACAGCTCGGGTCAGAGACGTGGAGCTCCTGACAGGCCTGGACCTGTACCGCAGGACCAGCCGCAGCTACGCTGAAATCCTCTCGCTCAAGACCTACATGCACACCTACGAGAGCGAGATCTGAGTTCTGCTAACGTTGCTGACGTTATCTTCTGCCATGGTGGATCGATGTGGTACCAGGAGGAGCTGCAGTCATCTCACCTGCTCTGCAGCATCTATGCTGTGGCCCCTTCACTGACTCCTTCATGTGCTTTCATCTCAGTAACTGTTATTTTGCATGCATTTTGAACACCACTCAGCTAAGAGGCCACTCGAGTTTAATATTTAGCTTTTCAAAAGGCAGAGATCGATATCCATTTGCAGAAATGCTGCTGCACAACGACACTCATTTCATCCATCCAACCATGACTGTACCCACCTATGTGTCAGAGGCTGTGACTGGAAACGAGCTCCACTGATAAAGAGTCACAGCATCACTAAACATGTCTCGAGATATTCAAGTAGAGTTACACCATAACAAACAGATCAGTGTAGAGACAGATTCTGACCAATCAGATAAAAGCTTTTATTTTTCTTTAAATATAAGTAGATGTTCTCCTATGTGTGTGTGGCTGTATCACATGCCAAGAGAAACACAAACTTTCTCACTTCCCTTCATCTTTAAGCAACCACTATTTTTGGATACGCTCAATGAAATCGGTTTTCAAAAGTCTATAAAAGGCCATTGTGGATTTTGTTACATTGGTTGTGTCCTCACGTTTGTGTATTGTCAGGTACACAATGATCTACATGTTGCACCAGTGCACAATCAGATCAGTTAAGTGTTTCACCAGCCTGGAGGCTGTTAGGAGGCTAAATTCTGCTATAAAGAAATGATGCACGTGTTTGTACAGCCTGAAACAGCACGGTGTCAAGAATCCACGATTCTTTTTCATTCCATATTCTGGACATTGTAGCTTCAACATGGCTGACATTCATCAATAAGACCTGTTGTCACATCATTAAGAAACCTGCTGTAAGTCAGCTTCTCAGAGCACTGCGTTTCTCTTGACATCATGACATTTTTCATGGTTATGAAGAAACAAAGCAGGTTTGTATTTTTACTGTTTCCTCTCTTCCTCATTGGTCTCCTTGGTCAGAGTGTGGGCAGTTTTCCTGTGAATGCACGAGCATTAGAGCAAGGAAGTTTATTTACTGTGGAATTTCATCTTCTGTCCAATTCAGTCAACTTTCCAAATCAAGTGAAAATGAATTCAAATTATGGAAAGCAAAGTGAACGTGAGGCTGTGGGATTACACTAGGCCCATCCATAAACTCTTACAAATCTGGGACTGCAGATGTAGAGAGCGAGAATCCACATGTTACAAAGAAGCGATGTTTGAATGATGTCAAGGAAAAGTTGCACCACAGAGCTCTGACAGAGCCCCAGAGAAATCAGCAGTAAGGATTGTAAAACCAAAGCTGTGTTGTGTACGATGCATTCAGCTCTTCCTCGACATGATGAGTGCTTTAAAAATGCCTTTGGTGTGTCACAGGGAGTGACACTGGTGTTTGTGTGTGATTGTGAAGGTAAATTCCAGATTTTTCTTTGTATTTTTGATTGTCAAATATGTGGGTTTCATTGTGAATCGTGTCCAATAACAGTGTTGATGATGATTTATTGTTTTTGAAAATAAACCACGTACCACCTGTGAGACCGACGTATTTAAAGTTTATGGAGATTTGTCAATAAACAAGTGTTTTTACTAAACAAGCTGTGCTGTTTGTGCTGTCAACAAGAGGAAATCCCTGTTGTGTGTCTGCGACTCAGTGTTTTGTCTTTGTGGTTTTATTCAGTGAGTTATGGTTTCCTGTTTATGTTACGTTTGTGGTTCCTGCTCTGTTTCTGTGCCTCTGTGTTCTTGGGAAGGGTCATTGTCTTTAGCTTACGTGTCTTGAGTTCAGCTTTGTGTTTCCTGGTTTACCTTGATAGTCCTGGTCCTTTGTCAGTATAGTCTGCTTTACTTCCTGCGTCACATTTATCCCAGCTGTGTCTCCCTCCTGTTGTGCATTCTCACTCGTTACCTGGTGTGTATTTATTGCTTGCGTTGTCCTTGGCTCTTTGTCGGTCTGTCTGCTCTCCGTCCCCTCGCGTTTCCAGGTGTTTCTAGTTTCAGGTATGTGGTTTTTCCACCTGTTGGTTGTTTTGTTCTGTCAATAAAGGCTGACTTTCTGTCAGTGATGGCCAAACAACGCTTTCTGAAGCATTGAAGCTTGTGTTGAAAAACGGTTCATTACTCACAGCTTTTCAACACAGTCCTCTCTGCTGACATCTGGTGGCCAAACATATGACGAGCAGCTTGAATCTACAAAATAAAATGAACTGCTTCATCATGATTGCCCACTCTGCAGACTGGAGTTCACAGTTCTGTCTGATATTGGGCTCCGTTGTGCTGCTTTGAACATGTATTTTTTGGGGGGTGAAAAACTTGCCATGTCTATTTGTTTAATAAATAATTTTGATCAATAAACATTCCTTGTTTAAACATGGTGTGGTCTTTCTTTGCTCGTGACTCCTCGACGTTTGTAAATGCAATAGATTAAAAATACATGCAAAACATTCTGCAGTATGCTGTGACGTCCTGACTCCGTGTACTTATGCAATCAATCGCTGGACAGTTATGTTTATAAATCATATTAAATTAGGCCAGTTTCCTTATACGTGTTTTTGACCCGGGGGTAGAACTGATCATGAACTTGTAAAGTAAAAGTGATGCATTTAAAGTCAACCTGTTTGGTTTTTATTTAAGAAGAGACTTTGTTCCACTGTGCGACGGTCGAGTCTGTTTCTTTTCTTGGTGGTAATTTCTGCTGCCTCAGATGAAATCCTCTCACATGGAGCAGAAGACGCTGGAGTGTACAGACCATCAGCTGGGTGAGTCCTCCTGAAAACCCACCTCTTTACCCTGGCCTTTGACACCACGAGAGATGTTGGTTTTTAGTTTGATTTTAGTTGTTTTTAGTTGATTCTATGCAGTTTTATCTCGTTTTAATATAGGCCTGTTTTAATTTTTGGTGTATTATGTGTTTTATTTAGGTTTTTTTTGCTGTTTTCTGTTATTCTGTTGTTTTTAACTTGTTTTCTGTACAGCGCTTTGGTGCTGTCCTGGGGATTTTAAAGTGCTTTATGAATAAAATTGGATTGGACAGTGCTTCTGAAGCAGTGTGTTGTTATTTTTGACACGTCAGCTTCAAGCGAGCCACCACTTCTTTCTGTTTGCCTCCATTTGGGTCCACTCCTCACTCTCTGCACGAGTCGCCTTTGCAAATTGTGACATTATGTCAGGCTTCTTCTTCTCAGGCTGTGTAGGATGAGAACAAAAGTTACAATAAGAGATCAGCACGTAGCTCTGTAATGCTAAAAATATATATTGTTATACTGCAATTTGCAGGACCTAATTAAGGGCCATCTTTCGTCAATAGACCACACACAGTTTGGAAAATTCCAGCGTTTAAGAGTTTGGCAGCATCCCTCTTCCGGTCTTCTTTGGTAGGGATGGACATAATCTTAGTCAACAGAGAATCTCAAATGGCCCATGCTACATTTGCGACTATGTTTCTGATGGAGAACGTGGAGCCAGGCTCACTGTTGTCTGAATCTTTTCACACGCTATTGTTTCAGGTACAATAACCATCAGAAGAGTTCTCAAGGTACATCCCAATTCCCTGAGTCCTGGAGTGTTTGAGCCTTAGACCCTCACCTGTTTTACCCATTTGTGTCTTAGTCTTTGATCTTTCTTGTTCTTTTGGTTTTGTTGAGACAAAGCCGTCTCTGCGATTCTTTTGGTCCTGGTAGAGATGTTTCCATGTTTTACACAATCCTTTTATTACCCATTATTCTTACAGATGGAGATCAGCACACTGCATTCCTATGCAGTCCTGTGCTAAAGGCTGATCTAAAGAACTCCACACAGCAGTTACAGTTATAACCTCTGGTCTCCTCCCCCTACAGTAAACACTCCCACAATGGAAATACACTAGTACAGTGGCCAAGGGTGCTGACACCCTGACCCCCACCTCCTTTTAAGGCAGTGTCCGTTTGCCCTTTGTCTGCCCCTCACCCTCAGTAACTCTTGCTTCCTGCCCTGGGGGTGGGGGTTGATTGCCCTCCTGCCCTGCACCCCAGGTCTTTGTATTCTTACACCCATTAACTGCAATATTATAATGTTGCAAGCAATCACAAACTATATTCTCTTTAACTCTGATGTATATTAAGGAATCTATCCTCAACAGTTTCTCTTTGACACCCACACGTAAATCAAACAATCACGTTATCCTCTCCTGTTCTCTGGTCACGCCTCTGAGCTGATGACATGTGGATGACAGTGTCAGTGAGTATATGGTAAATGGTAAATGGACTGGTTCTTATATAGCGCTTTTCTACTCTTCTGAGCACTCAAAGCGCTTTACACAACTTGTGCATTCACCCATTCACACCCATTCGCACAAGCACATCTTTCTAAGTGCTTTATAGCTAACATTCACACACATTCATACTCCGATGGATGCATCGGAGAGCAATTTGGGGTTAGTATCTTGCCCAAGGATATTTGGCATGCAGACTAGGGGAAGCCAGGAATTGAACCACCAACCTTCCGATCAGTAGATGACCTGCTCTACCACCTGAGCTACAGCCACCCCATATGGTATAGGAAGAAGAAAATAAAGTTGATGTTACTGAAGTGTTGAATGTGCTGAAAAATGAAATGAGTGTAAGCTGATGAGTTAGAAGTGGGTGCAGTGGGTGGTTATGAAGTGGAGGAGGAAGACAGGAAAACAGCAGAACCTGGTTTCACGACTTTCAAGAAAGTGAAAACATATCAAAAGAGGAAATCTGAAGTTCAGCTAAAAAAAGTGCACTCAAGTTAAAGGACAGTTGTTGAAGACTTTTTTGTAGGGCTGTCAACGTTAACGAGTTAATGCGTCATCACGATTAACCCTTGTGTTGTCCTTGGGACATTTTTGTCCCCAAAAGAAATCTTTTCCTATCAAAAATGTGTTTTTTATTCATCAAATGATCTGAAAATAACAGAAGTTATTCACTACTATGCTATGCACAATTAATTTGATTTATTTATGGGGTTTTTATTGGATTTTATGACATCTCAAAAACGTCCACAAAGTACAAAATGTTGCAAAGGGCCATATTTTCACACCATACTGCTTTCAAACATCTTTGATCTTGGATCACTGATGTGTGGGGTCAAACAAAGGTCATAACAACAACAGGCAGCACAATGAGGAGGCAGGTGCTCTACATTCAATTCAATTTCATTTATATAGCACGAAATCGCTACAACAGTTGCATCAAGGTGCTTCATATTGTAAGGTAGACCCTACAATAACACATACACAGAAAGTTCCCCTCCATTGCACTGGAGGCTTGTGAGCTAATTTTTTTTTACCATGTTGTGCAAAGGAAAGACCGGTAGATCAATGCATATATTGTCCTCTGCTGTAATGAGGAGGAAGAATTAATGTTCAGGAAGATCCAGGGTTAGAAGATAAAGAAAATATTGCAAATATTTAGATCAAATATTTAGATCATCAGCTCCGGCAGCTTCAGGTGGGTTTTGATGAAGCTTTTCACTGTAGTCTCCGCGTCTTCTCCAGCGGATTCTGGAATACCAGAAAATACAAGATTATCTCTCATGCTACAGGCTTTTAGATCAATAACTGTCTCTTTTTTTATTTTCTCTATTTATCTGGGTAACATTTCAGTGAGACATTTCACCGACTCCCGTAGCGTGGCATTTTCAGCAGCGAGCGTTTCCACCTGCTGCTGGCTGAACTCCAGGGATTCTCGCAAGGATTTAAATTTCCGGTGAAGAATCTCCACCAAGTACAGCCTTGCATCGAAACTGGACAATCGCTTGTCGATTGACTCCAGGATGTCTGCAATATCTTTGCCGGGGCGTCTCAGTTTTGGCCGGGGAAGATGCACTCTGAGCCTTCTTCATCACGAGATCCTGGAAGCACCGATCGATGTAATCTTGGAGAGCCTCTAAACTCTCCCTGTTGTTCTCCAGGGTGTTGGAGATGATTTAGACAAATGTTGTTAGTTATAAGACAGTTGATAAGTGTATTTGGTATAATTGAAGCTTAAAGAAATTTGTTAAATTCTAAGCTACCATTTGCTTAAATTTTCTGCCAAAATCTCCGGCGTCTGACGTCACTTACAACATGATTTGCTTACCTTTTCCGTCACTTCCGTCACTTCCTGTCACTTCCTATTCTGACTAAAGTTCAACGTTATTCAGATAATCAAAATAATCTAAACATTTAAATATTTTATTGTCTCATTTTATGACATTTTTGTCCCCTGAGGACCACAAGTGTATGGAAATTGGGTGGACATTATCAGGGTTAATGTGATTAAAATGTAACACATTTAACCCATCCGGAGCACAGAATGGACAAACTTTGGACAAACTGCCCGAAATGTGTTGAGAATAACGTGATGATGCATTAATCCGCGTTAACTTTGACAGCCCATTTTTTTGTGACCTAGACGGTGAAGTTATCCCATAGAAAAATACCCCATAACATGCTGCAGAGGAAAAAGAGCACGGCTGTCTAACACTCAGAGGCGCTGATGTGAAAGGTTCACTGGAGGTCAGAGTGAGATGGTGACATTATTTTAAGCGTGCTGACATCAGTGAGTGGAATAGCAGCACTTTATTTTTTTGTTTATGTTAGAAAGCCCACTGTTTACACGTTATTTGCTTGGTAGAAGTGTTGTGGTTTGTCGATAGATAGTGTTTGCGCTGTGGAATTTGATATGTCCTACGTCATTGAACTCACCATGTCTATGCTGACGCTCCTTGAATGCACCACTCTGTGCCGTGTGCTGCTAGTCTGCCTTTGTAGCTGCTGATAGCCAGCATTTTTCCTTGTGTCTTCTCACCAGTATCTCGTGGGTTTTGGTTTATTGCTGTGTGTGAATGCCAGAAGGTGGGTTCTGTTTACATGATGTTGTGTATGTCAGCTGCTATTGTGTGCATTTGTTCTCTCGTGGCTATGCTAATGTTATCCTATGCTAATACGCTAATATGCTAATACGCTAATACGCTATGTAAGCTACTAAGCTAGTTAATGCTAATTATAGATCTTGTGTAATTGTTGAAGTTGTTATAGATGTGAGTGTTGAATACAGTTCCTTGTGCTATCTCTGTGCTAGAATAATGTCTAGACATGTTGAATATTTTATGTGTGCTGTACTGATAGTTGCTTTATGTATCATTACTACAGACCACAGCTGAATAAATCTCCTAAACTTGGAAGCTGCCTCCGTGTTCTTTAACCGGAACACACCCACCATACCTTGCCGCTCTAAATCAAATCAGCTAAACTCCCGGAGATAACATTCTCTCCATTTTATGGTCCTTCGAGCCGGAGTAGAGTACTGATTAAGGTATGGAACAGACAGATGTCCAGGCTGACTCAGCACCCCCACGTGTTTCACAGAGAGAGCGACGGCCACCTGCTTACCTGACCGATTATGAGGTTTCAACACTCCCTCTTGAGGGACAAACTCAAACCACGCAACCGGCTACTGCTTCCCAGTGTTCACATAGTGGTAAAGCACGCTCATCCCACAAGAGCTCCAGCTCCAGGTCCACAAGGGCATCACGCTCGTCGATAGGCAGATTCCCTTCCCACGCATTATCAGACCTGGAAACAGCCCAGCTCGAAGAGCGAGTAAAGCAGATGGAACTTGAGGAATTCCAACAGCACCTAGAAGAGGATCAACAAGTCGAATATGAATGTCAACGACTTCAAGCTCAAGCCAGAGAGGCCCAGCAGCTACAAGAAGAAGCCATTAGAACCCAAGAGTCATTGAGCAGACAGCTGGAGAGGCGACGACAGCTAAAGAAGAGGGTAAACGAGTTGGAGATAGCCAAGATGGTTACTTCTCTCCTTAAAGAGAAAGCACAAGAACCCAGTGGTTCCAGAGTCTCACCATGCCCATCGGAGAATAGTATTTCGAGCTCCCATGCACCTCTACCTTCAGTCGGTCCCGTGGGTCAGCCTCCTCTACCGCTAGTCGCTCCACCCTCAACACTTACCGTGACTCAGCCTCCAGCGCCCGTGGTAGCTCCACCTCCAGTAACCATGGCCTCGCATCCATTGCATTCTCAATGCATGCCCCAAGTGCTGCACCCAACTGTTCCAGCTGGACCTCGGTCTACTACCTTTGCACCTGATACCTCTTACCAGGCATCTACTCCATTCTCAGTTCAGCCATCTCAGTACGCTCGTGCAGCCTGCACCAACCCTGCCAAAGCAGAGTCATCTTGCTCTCCCACCCGGACTAAGTCCGAGCTACATCAACTACCGACAGCTAATGCGTACCCTTTCCTCGCCACAGGTTATGGCATTCCCAAACCTATGATTCCCTCCTTTGAGAGTGGCCGTGAAAGTGACTTTGCCTTATTGAAAATGGCCCTTGACAACCTGTTGAACAGTCATCCACACCTGAATGAGCAGTATAAATATCAAGTGCTGCTTGGGCACCTACGGCTACCTAGTGCAATCCAGCTAGCTAAGGCATACATGCACGACCCAACGCCGTACACCATGGCCATGCACGCCCTGCAGGACAAGTATGGGCAACCCCGTCAGCTCGTCCAAAGTGAATTGGGCACAATTCTGAATGCTCCAGCTATCAAATTTGGCGACGCAGAAGCCTTTGATGCATTTGCCTTGTCTATCCAATCTCTAGTAGGAATGCTTAGGACACTGGAGGGCCAGAACGGCTTTGAGCTAAGATGTGGGTCTCATGTCGACCGACTACTGAGTAAGATGCCACCCAGTTATCGCGATGGGTTTGTAGAGCATTGCCTGAACCAAGGCATTCTTCGGACAGGTACTGACCAAACCTATACCCTGCCTGATCTGAGTTCCTGGCTGCACATGAAATCCCAAGCGAAGCGCATCGCAGGTAGAGCTGCTTCACTCTATAGTCCTGAGGCTTATAAGCCGACAAAGAAAGACCAGCGTCTTCCCCATACACCAAAGGAGACATCTACAGCCTTCTTCCTGACTTCCCGGGAAAACCCCAGCGCAGAAGGGAGTTCTTTCCGACCAAAGTCCTCATCCAGACCAAAACCATACTGTCCGCGCTGCGAGAATAAGGAGCATTTCCTGAACGCTTGTGTAGAGTTTAAGAAACTGACCACCGACCAGATGGTGAGGTGGTTAACTGATGAACAGCGGTGCTGGAAATGTGGAAGAACTCACCAGCCAGAGGTTTGCACCCTCAAACGACCTTGTAATACCTGCAGAGAGCAACACCTGACTGTACTGCATGATGCTGTCCAGCAGATCCAGAAGAGTGTGCTCATGATGACTGCTCCGACTACAACAGTGTACTTGGATAGGCCAAACCGTTCCCCCAAGGTGATGCTGAAGGTTGTAAAGGTCTTGCTGTACAACAGGGACCAAACATTGGAGACTCATGCAATACTTGATGATGGCTCAGAACGAAGCATCATTTTACCACAAGCTGTTCGGCGCTTAAACCTCACCCCAGAGCCTGAGACACTTACCCTGCGGACTGTCCACCAAGAGGTAGTGCAGCTTCATGGTGCCTCAGTCTCCTTCCATGTGTCTTCCCCCTACAAACCTGGGGAGAAGTATCATATACAAAAGGCATTCACCGCCGAGGCCCTTGGTCTCTCAGAACATTCCTATCCGGTGAGGATTCTCCAACGCCGCTATGAACACCTGCGTGACTTACCTCTGCCTTTGGTAGACCATGTTCAACCTCTGCTGCTTATCGGCTCTGACATGCCTCATCTCCTGGCACCTACAGCACCAGTTCATCTGGGCCCGACAGGGGGACCCATCGCTGTCCATACGAAGCTTGGTTGGTCGCTCCAAGGTCCCATCAGTATCGACCAGACTCCTGCAACTGAGCAGCAGTGCCTGTTCACAACAACAGTTGTGCCAACCAGTGAGCTTTTCAGGAATGTTGAGCGTCTCTGGCAGATTGATACGCTGCCTTATGTGAGCGAGAAGCAGGTAACCCGATCGAAGCAAGATCAGCAAGCTCTGAACCTACTCCAGACATCCACCATCAGGGTCACTGTCGACGGGACACAGAGGTATGCCACACCACTGCTTTGTCGCGCCAACTCCGCCACGCTTCAAGCTCCTATGGAAGCAGTCTTACCAAGTCTGCGCAGTACAGAGAGGAGACTTGTCAAAGACCCACAACGCGCTGAAGTGTATCGTCAGGAGATTCAGAAGCTAGAGAAGTTGGGCTATGTAGCTGTGGTGCCACATGAGATAGCTAGAACCACTGCAGAATCCTGGTTCAAACCTCACCACATGGTGCGACACAATAACAAGGACAGGATCGTCTTTAACTGTTCTTTCCAGTACGAAGGGAAGTCCCTCAACTCTATT
Source organism: Neolamprologus multifasciatus (assembly GCF_963576455.1). Taxonomy (NCBI): domain Eukaryota; kingdom Metazoa; phylum Chordata; class Actinopteri; order Cichliformes; family Cichlidae; genus Neolamprologus; species Neolamprologus multifasciatus. Next base: position 2,475,530 of record NC_140449.1, read on the forward strand.
CTCCTCCCTGGACCTGCCCTAGGTCCATCTTTGCTAGGGGTTCTTCTTCGGTTTCGACAGTATCCAGTTGCTGTGAGTGGCGACATCAAAGGTATGTTCCACCAGATACGCCTGTTGCCAGAAGACAAACCAGTGCTGCGCTTCCTCTGGCGGGACATGAAGAGGAATGAAGAGCCGAAGATCTATGAATGGCAAGTGCTACCATTTGGCACTACATGTAGTCCTTGCTGTGCCATCTATGCATTGCAGCAGCACGTCCGGGACACTTGTAGTTCCAATCATGACCTCGTCGATTGTGTAGAGCAGTCGTTCTACGGGGATAACTGCCTCCGCAGCACCCACTCCCAAGAGGAAGCTAAGGCCCTAGTCGACAGTCTGCGCCAGCTGCTTCACACCGGGGGCTTTGAGATACGTCAATGGGCCAGCAACATTCCTGCTGTCATTGAACATCTTCCATCCAATGTCAGATCTGAGAGTAGTGACCTATGGCTCTCTCAGTCTAGCACGGACCTGTGGGAGCCAACTCTGGGATTGACATGGGATTGCCTTCGTGACTCCTTCAAATACAGACATCGACTGGGGGAGAGAACTGAACCCACACTGAGAAACGTCTACAAAACACTTGCGTGTCAGTATGATCCGCTAGGTTATATAGTGCCGTTCACCACGCGGGCCAAGATTCTGGTACAGGATCTTTGGAAGGAGCAGCTCGGCTGGGACGACCCGATCCAGCCACCTAGCCTTCGTGACAGATGGATTGCCTGGGAAAAGGAGATTCCGGATCTTATCCAGATGGAAATCCCCAGATGTTATGCACCAGCATCGGCTGATTCGTCTGCTTCGAGCAGAGACCTTCACATCTTTTGCGACGCTTCCGAGAGAGCATATGGGTCTGTCGCTTACCTGCGGACAGAAACTGCTCAGAAGGAAGTCTATGTTGCCTTTGTAATGGCTAGATCCCGAGTGGCTCCAAAGAAACAGTTGTCCATGCCACGGTTGGAGCTAAGTGCCGCTCTCACTGGTGCACAACTAGCTGGTCTCCTTCAAGCTGAGCTCACGCTGCCCATTCGGAAGGTTATTCTCTGGTCGGACTCTACTACCGTTCTCCACTGGATCAAGTCAGAATCTTGCAGCTATAAAGTTTTTGTGGGCACGCGGGTGGCAGAGATCCAGAGTCTTACAGATGGGAGCACCTGGAGATATGTGGATAGCGCGAATAACCCTGCTGATGACATTACCCGGGGCAAGACCTTGAAGGAGCTGTCACGACCACACCGGTGGCACCAAGGTCCTGAGTTTTTACGTCGATCCGAGGATCATTGGCCGACCAGCCCACCAGCATATCCAGAGCCAGAGGATGGTGAGCTGAAGAAATCATATTTCTGTGGACAGGTTAGGGTTGACTCCTGCCCTCAACTTCCTGAAATCAGCATGTTCTCCACCTGGAAGGATCTCATGAAGACAACAGTGCGGTCCCTACATGGGGCGGCTGACCCAAACTCAAGTTCACACAGTAAAGCAGACGATTACATCAAAGCTGAGAAACTCCTCCTGATGAAGGCCCAGTCAGAGTCATTCCCAGAGGAGGCCAAGGCACTCAGGTCTGGCAGACCATTGCCAACCAACAGCCGTTTGAACTCCTTATCACCCGAATATGATAAGGATACGGAATTCATCAGAGTTGGTGGAAGGTTACGGAGAGTTGAGCAGCTGGAGCTAGACGCCATCCACCCGATCATACTAGACCCAAAACATCCTCTGACTAAGCTCATCATCCAGGATTTTGATGAGACCCTCCTCCATCCTGGACCAGAAAGAGTGTTGGCTGAACTACGTCGCCAGTTCTGGATCCTTCGGGGGAGGGAAGCAGTCAGACAGTATCAGAGGGACTGCAGGCAGTGTCAGGCTTGGCGCGCCAATCCTTCCATCCCAAAGATGGCAGATCTGCCACCAGCTCGTCTGCGTCTGTATAAACCACCCTTTTACTCGACTGGAGTCGATTGTTTTGGCCCCTTTACTGTGAAAATTGGACGTCGAACAGAGAAGCGTTGGGGCATAGTCTTCAAGTGTATAACGACCCGTTGTGTGCATCTAGACCTCCTCGAGAGTCTTGACACTGACTCCTTTCTGATGTCGTTTCTGATGTCCTGTGTGACAACGGGACAAATTTTGTCGGTGGAGCCCGAGAGCTCCATGAGGCCTTTGGGACCATGGCGCCTCAGTTGAAGGAGCGTTTGGCAGAGCAGCAGATCGCTTTCCGTTTCAACCCCCCAGTGCTCCTCACTTCGGTGGCGCCTGGGAGAGAGAGGTCAGGTCCGTGAAAACTGCTCTTAAAGTCGTACTCAAGGAGCAGACGGTCCCTGAAACTGTGCTTCGTACGGTACTTGTGGAAGTGGAAGGCATCATGAATGCTAAACCTCTCGGCTACGTCTCATCAGACATAGCAGATCCAGACCCCATCACACCTAACATCCTGCTGATGGGACGCTATGATGCATCACTCCCTCAAGTGGTTTACGATCCCAGTAACCTTATCGGGAGTCGCAGATGGAGACATAGTCAAGTTCTTGTCGACCATTTCTGGTCCCGATTCATCCGTCACTACCTGCCTAACTTGCAAGAGAGACAGAAGTGGCAGAAGGATGCAGAGTGCCTCAAACTGGACCAAGTGGTGCTCATAGTTGATCCTCAGCTCCCAAGAGCTTTATGGCCTGTTGGTAAGGTAACGACTACTTACCCTGGAGCTGATGGACGTATCCGGACTGCTGCTGTTAAGGTCAAAGATCGAACGTATATTCGACCAGTAGCCCGCTTGGTCTCACTCCCTATGCTTGAAGATGATAAGGATCCACGTACCTGAGTGACCTTTCTACCTTGGATTCGACTGTCTGTGCAGACAGTCGGGGGCGGCTGTGTTAGAAAGCCCACTGTTTACACGTTATTTGCTTGGTAGAAGTGTTGTGGTTTGTCGATAGATAGTGTTTGCGCTGTGGAATTTGATATGTCCTACGTCATTGAACTCACCATGTCTATGCTGACGCTCCTTGAATGCACCACTCTGTCCCGTGTGCTGCTAGTCTGCCTTTGTAGCTGCTGATAGCCAGCATTTTTCCTTGTGTCTTCTCACCAGTATCTCGTGGGTTTTGGTTTATTGCTGTGTGTGAATGCCAGAAGGTGGGTTCTGTTTACATGATGTTGTGTATGTCAGCTGCTATTGTGTGCATTTGTTCTCTCGTGGCTATGCTAATGTTATCCTATGCTAATACGCTAATATGCTAATACGCTAATACGCTATGTAAGCTACTAAGCTAGTTAATGCTAATTATAGATCTTGTGTAATTGTTGAAGTTGTTATAGATGTGAGTGTTGAATACAGTTCCTTGTGCTATCTCTGTGCTAGAATAATGTCTAGACATGTTGAATATTTTATGTGTGCTGTACTGATAGTTGCTTTATGTATCATTACTACAGACCACAGCTGAATAAATCTCCTAAACTTGGAAGCTGCCTCCGTGTTCTTTAACCGGAACACACCCACCATACCTTGCCACTCTAAATCAAATCAGCTAAACTCCCGGAGATAACATTCTCTCCATTTTAGTTTATTTTTATTCAGTTTGACAGACTAGTTAAACAATACAGGATTATCAAGAATAGAATTTAAGACTAGAAAAACGCATTTTCTGAAGAAACTGCAGTGTGAATGCTCATTGCTGAATGTTTTGAGCTGAAAAGAAATAATCGCTGGATGTTAAGTTAAAAATGTTGAAAGAGCTGAAAAATAAAGAATTTTTCACCTGAAAACAAAAGTGCAGAACTGTTGAAAGCTGACGTTCACAGAAAAGAAGGAGCTGAAAAGTAGCTGAACATGTTCAAAAAAGCTGAGTAACAAAACAAAATTTGGAGTCACTCGTACTCTCTTCACTTGGATCCACACAGTTCAAAAAGTTTACATCTTTGAGCTTTGGAAAACACACTGTTGGAAAGAGAATAACGGTGGCGACGTTTTGAGGGTAAAATGATGGCTGTAGAGCAAACACTGTGCACACAGCAGCAGTTAAAAGAGAAGTTTTTAAGATGAATCTTGGAAGTGACAGACAGAGTCTGGTTGCTATAGCAACTCCAACCAGTGGCACCGCAGACACGCACGCAGACACACACTGTTACGAACTTGCATGTTCATGTATTTGTTGTGCAGGTGTTGTATCCTTTTATGTTAATTTCTAGGGGTATGATTCCCCCCTTCCATAAGAATTAAACAAGCCTCCCATTGTTTAATCCCCAAACTATGAAATTGCTCTCGACAGGGCGTCAGCGATGACATTTTCCATCCCTTTCTTATGTTTGATTTGCAGGTTAAAATCTTGCAAAAGAAGGGACCAAGTCTCTGATTTGAGTTTTGCATCTGGGAGAGAAACACCAATGGATTGTGGTCAGTGAATACTTGAACAGGGATAGAGCTGGATCCGATATACACCTCGAAATGCTGCAGGGCTAACAACAAGGCAAGGGCTTCCTTTTCAATAGTGCTGTAGTTAATCTGATGTTTGTTGAACTTTTTGGAAAAAATAACAAATTGGGCGATCCACGCCGCAATGGTCTTCCTGCATAAGGACAGCTCCTGCACCAGATGCACTAGCGTCAACCTCGAGCTTGAAAGGGGACATGAAGTTAGGTGCCATAAGAACAGGGGAACTGCACAGTAATGCTTTCGCAGACTCGAAAGCAGTCTGACACACAGGCGTCCACACAAAAGGCTTCACCGGACTGATCAAATCGGTGAGAGGAACGACAACGGTGGCAAAGTTCTTACAAAAACCTCTGTAATAACCACACATTCCTAGAAATCTGCGCAGCGCCCTTCTCGTTTGTGGGACTGGAAACTCAACGATCGCCTGTATTTTCGCAGTCACCGGCAGTACCTGTCCCTGACCCACCTGTTTTCCCAGATATGTGATGGTGGCTCTGCCAAATTCACATTTGGCTAGGTTTAGTGTAAGCGAGGCTTTCTGAAAAACGGCTGAAAACGAGAGAGAGTGTTTGTAAGTGGTCAGACCAGGTGGATGAGTAAATGACAACATCATCCAAGTAGGCATCGCAGTTATTCACGCCTGCCAGTACTTTGGCCATAAGGCGCTGGAAAGTAGCGGGTGCATTACGCAACCCAAACGGCATAACTGTGTACTGGAGAAAATGATCTGGCGTGACAAAAGCAGATATTTCAGATGCTCTGAGAGTTAAAGGTACTTGCCAGTAACCTTTTAACAGATCAAGTTTGGTTACAAAAGATGCTGATCCCACTCTATCAATACAATCCTCCATTCTAGGAAGAGGAAATGAATCAGGTTTGGTAACAGCGTTAACTTTCCTGTAATCATTACAAAACCGAGGAGTGTTGTCAGGTTTTGGTACCAGCACACACGGCGAACTCCATGCGCTGGCGCTCGGAATGGCTAAACCGTGTTCTAAGAGATAGTCAACTTCCTTCTGCATTATCGCTCTTTTCACTGGGTTCACTCAATAGGCATGCTGCTTCATCGGTTTATGTCCTTCCACGTCAATGTCGTGGCACAGGACAGCAGTTTGACGAGGATGATCAGAAAAGAGCGCTAAATTATTCTCTATCAGAGCAGTGATGTCAGCTCGAGTGGGCTCAGATAGGTGGGCTAAATATGTGTCTAAATCATTTAAGATCTCCGAATTTTTCAACCGGCCGCTCCCCAGCGCTTCACTTTTCTGGAGCAGTCCGTCATCAGAGGGTTCATAAGGAGAAACAACACTAGCGGCGCACACTGGAGATGGCGCACCCGAAGGGCTCCTCGAGTGATACGATTTTAACATATTAATATGACAAACCCTAGACTTTCTCTGGCGGTCTGGATCACATAATTGTTGTCACTGAGTTTCTGTTCCACCACATATGGGCCAGCGAACCGGGCTAACAAACTGGACCCTACCACAGGCAGCAACACCAACACTTTCTCGCCCGGCTGGAAACTTCTGCAAACAGCCTTTTTATCATAGCGAGCTTTCATTTTAGCCTGCGTATGTGACAGACTCTCTCGAGCTAACCGACATGCAAGGTGGAGTTTTTTCCCGAAGTCCGCTAACATAATCCAGGACATTATGCTGAGTTTCAGAAGTTTCTGACAACCACTTCTCCTTCAGAAGCCGGAGGGGACCGCGGACCACATGTCCAAACACCAGATCCATCGGACTGAATCCCAAGGATTCCTGAGTGGTCTCCCTGACGGCAAACAACAATAACGGCAGACCCTCGTCCCATTCTCTGCCCGACTCTGCGCAGAACTTGCGCAGCATAGCTTTGAGGGTTTGATGGAATCTCTCCAGAGCACCTTGACTTTCCGGGTGGTATGGACTGGATTTTACATGTTTTATGTGCAACTCCTCCACAATCTGTGCAAACACTTTTGAAGTAAAATTCGTTCCTTGGTCTGTTTGAATAACCTTTGGAAGCCCGAAAGTAGAGAAAAACTTAATTAGTGCTTTTATTACCGGTTTTGCTTTCAGCGTGCGTAGCGGAATTGCCTCCGGGAACCTTGTTGCTGAACACATTATTGTAAGTATGTATTGGTGTCCGGATTTAGTTTTTGGCAGGGGACCCACACGATCCAATATTACTTTTTCAAACGGCTCACCTATTACTGGAATAGGGTGTAACGGAGCAGGTGGGATTGGTCTGTTAGGTTTCCCCGCCATCTGACATGTGGTACAGGTACGGCAATATGCCACCACATCAGCTTTCAGCCCCGGCCAAAAGAAGTTGCGCAACACCCGATGATAAGTTTTGTTCACCCCGAGATGTCCAACCATACTGGCATCATGCGCTAAGCTAAGCACCTGCCCTCGATGTGGCTTCGGCACCACCACCTGCGTAGCACCAGGCAAACCACTACAGTCAGGGGACCACCTTCTCATAAGAACTCCGTCTTGCACAAAAAAGAAGTGGGGGATTTACTTTCTGCACTCGTGGCTGCGGATATAAAGCCAGTGATGAGTCCTTCTGCTGAGCGGTTTTCAATGCATCCCTATTCAACTTTTCATCCAGCTCTGGCATCAGTTTTGTCACATCATTGCCACTTCCTATTCTGCCACTCTCACAGCTGGGAGACTTTCTTTCATCTAGCGTCGCCATAAATGTGTCAGCGACATCCACAACATCGTCAAATTTGCGCGATTGCGCACGAGTAATAGCACAAACAGGAAACACACTTGATATAGGGGTGGCAGCATCAGTAACAGAAGCAACAGGCGTTTCCACCACTTCAGGCGGGGGAAAACTGTCCCACCAGCCAAGTCATAATAGGCAACTGGGAACTCACGGCAACTTTAACATGCCCCGTTATTACGGGCGAATGCAAATGCACCTTGTGTAGCGGCGCCCGAAGAACATCTTAATTCCCCAAACTAACACATCTGAATCACAAGCAGTTTTATCTGACAATGGCAGTACACTGTCCCACATAAATGACTGATGCGCACCGGTGTCCCGAAGAATAACAGGCACTTTATCCCTCTCTTCTCCCGTCACAGAAACAAAGCCTTTGGTGATAAATGGTTTAAAACGTGGCTCTATTTCAGCATCCGCTGGTGCAAATCACGGGTGGAATGCATTTTAGGCGAAGGGGCAACTTTAATAAGACCTACGCCGGCTGGATTTTTAGAGCCTTTGCGCTGCTCCTTCCTCCGGAGCGCGGGACAGACAGCGATCAGATGTCCGGGTTCGCGACAATAAAAACAGTCGCGATTACCACCATCCTCCTGTCTATCCTTCAGCCCTACCTTTGGTGATCTTATCTTCCTCTCCTGTCCCACCCTGATATTTTGTGCGACAGCGGCTGAGAATATAGTTTTGTGAGTGAGAGTAAATTCATCAGCCATCACTGCCGCTTTAGCAAGTGACGTCACCTTTTGCTCGTTCAGATAAATGACTACTTGGTCCGGCAAACATTTTTTGAATTCCTCTAACAAAAGAAGCTCTTTCAGCCCCTCGAGATCCTTCACTTTACTGGCCTGCAACCATCGTTCAAACAAGCAACTTTTTTCACGGGCAAACTCCACAAATGTCTGATTGGCAGTTTTTTCACACGTCCTAAATTTTTGACGGTAGGCTTCTGGGACAAGCTCATGCCTGCAACACAGTCTTCTTCATAATGTCATAATCCAGGCTATCTTCAATTGATAAACTGGTACACACCTCCTGGGCTTTGCCGACCAGTTTGCATTGCAACAGCAGTGGCCAAAACTCCTTCGGCCAGCTTAACACGGCCGCTATACGCTCAAAAGCGTTAAAATAGGAGTCCACTTCGGCCTCACGAAATGGGGGAACCAGTTTAACGTGCTTAGTGATGTCAAAACCTGTTGAGACAGCGGTGGATGTACTAGGATGACTAGAGGCAGATGTGGAGGGCTTTCGCTCCAGCTCCAAAGCTCTGACACGGAGGTGCATTGCTTGTACCTCAAGCTCTTTAGCACGGGTTTCCACCTCCCTTATACGGAGGGTCAAACGGAGATCCTCCGTAGACCGCCCCACCAGGGGTTCCCCGGACGTACCAGACTCAGCTGCATCAGAGTCCACCTCAGCCGGGAGCACGTTAACAGGCCCTTTGGCATCCGGCTCCGGCTCAGCCTCCGGAGCCACCTTCACACCCCCGCCGCCAGGCTGCTCTGCAGCTGCCTTCGGGGCAGGAAGGATGCCTCGCTCCACCAGCCCTGCACACAAAGCGTCCTTAACCTCCGCTTTACGGGCATTATAGACACTTGAACATCATAAAAACTAGCAATAATGAGCAAATTGGCTTTCCTGCACTTCACTATTTTATCCCATGAAGGCGAGGTAACAAACTCATCCAAAGAAAACTCCATAATCCCACACACCTACTATCCCCACACCAAGAAAACTGCCAAACAGACCAAAACACACGAAAACCACAGAAAAAGGCAGAGGACGAGCCCCCAGTTCATGTTACGACCCGTCTAGGGCCAGGCAATAACATGAGTGAGGCACTCGCTTCCCCTCCAAGACCCAAGCAGCCACAGGAAACAAATCCTTTAGTTTCAATGTGATTTATTTACAATGTGAAAAAAAGGAACCAAAACGGGAGTGTCAACATTTCAGGGTGAGCCAAGGCCAAAACAATAAACAAAACAAATCTACACAAATCCCGCACCCCTGACTTCACCAAAACAAAGTCAAAAATAAAGACAGAGTCTAACCTCCTTAACTAACTCAAAACAGGAGAAAAACGGGTGATCAAAAGAAACGGCAGCTCACCCCTACCCACTCAACTTCCTCAACTTTCAAGCGCACTGCAGCCAGCGGCTGCCACAGGAATACTGCTGGGTCGTGAGGAGAAACGCGAGGACCTCTCCGGCTGTAGCGCTGACATCAGTCAGCACTGGGACATGAATGAGAGCTGTCAGTGTCCCATGTGTAAAGAGACTTTCTACACTCGACCTCAGCTGAGGGTCAACACCTTCATCTCTGAGATGGTTGCTCAGTTCAGACGTGAAGCTCAGCAGAAAGCCAGCAGCAGCAGCTCAGAGCAACAAGCTGCCAAACCAGGAGAAGTTCCCTGTGACGTCTGCACTGGAACCAGACTGAAGGCCCTGAAGTCCTGCCTGGTGTGTCAGACCTCCTACTGTCAGACTCACCTGGAGCCTCATCTGACAGTGAAAGGCCTGAAAAGACATCAGCTGATTGATGCTGTGGAGAACCTGGAAGGCAGGATGTGCACGAAGCACGATAAACTCCTGGAGATGTTCTGTAAGACCGACCAGCTCTGTTTTAGATCACAAGGCTCATGAGTTTGTTCCTCTGAGAGAAGAATATGAAGGAAAGAAGGCAGAGCTGGAGAAGACAGAGGCTGAGATTCAGCAGATGATCCAGAAGAGACGACTGAAGATTCAGGAGATCACAGAGTCGGTGAAGATGAGTAAAGATGCTGCAGACAGACAGAAAGCAGAAGGTGTTCAGGTCCTCACGGCTCTGATGGAGTCTGTTGAGAGACGCCTGAAGGAGCTCATGAAGGAGATCGAAGACAAACAGGAAGCTACAGAGAAACAGGCTGAAGGTCTCATCAAAGATCTGGAACAGGAAATCTCTGAGCTGATGGAGAGAAGCTCTGAGGTGGAGCAGCTCTCACGCTCTGAAGACCACCTCCACCTCCTCCAAAGCTTCTCCTCCCTGAAAGCTGCTCCACCCAGCAAGGACTGGACAGAGGTCAGAGTTCATCCACCATATGAGGGGACTGTGGGGAGAGCTGTGGCTCAGCTGGAGGAGACAGTCTGGAAACCCATGAAGAAGAAGCTGTTTGAGGCTGAGCTGCAGAGGGTCCAGCAGCATGAGGTGGATGTGACTCTGGATCCTGATACAGCTCATCCTTATCTCATCCTGTCTGATGATGGAAAACAAGTGTACTGTGGTGATGTGAGGAAGAATCTTCCAGACAACCCTGAGAGATTTTCTCCATGTCCTTGTGTTTTAGGAGAGCAGAGTTTCTCTTCAGACAGATTTTACTTTGAGGTTCAGGTTAAAGGAAAGACTGAGTGGGATTTAGGAGTGTCCACAGAGTCGATCAACAGGAAGGGAAAAATCTCACTGAGTCCTCGAAATGGTTTCTGGACTGTTTGTCTGAGAAATGGAAATGAGTACAGAGCTCTCGATGACCCTTCAGTCCCCCTCTGTCTTCATCCTGGTCCTGAGAAGGTGGGGGTGTTTGTGGATTATGAGGAGGGTCTGGTCTCCTTTTATGATGTAGGTGCTGCAGCTCTGATCTACTCCTTTACTGGCTGCTCCTTCACTCACAAACTCCACCCATACTTCTGTCCATGTCCTAATTATGGAGGTAAAAACTCTGCACCTCTGATCATCTGTCCTGTCAATCAAACTGATCAACGACTGATTTAATTGGATGAATGGTTGATTTTTCTTGAAGGGAACAAATGAACATATTGAGTGTAAATCCTCCACAGTCTCCATGTTTCTATAGAATCTGATCATCAGGACTCTGATTCACACTTTGATTCTCATGGAGTTTGATTTGAACAGAAGAAAAGTTGAATCAGGAAATGTTCCCACTGATGGAGACTCGAGCTGAAGAGCAAATATCAGAGAATAAATGTCCAAAAGCTTCATTTACAATAAAGTTTGTTCAATGCTTTGAGTGAATCCAGACTCATGTGTGGCTGTTATACGGAGCATCAGAGTCCAGCTGATGTCCAGCTCCTTTGGGACACAGCTAGTGTGTACTTGTGATTTTCAGATGAGTTTTGGGAGCTATTTTAACATTGGACTCTATGGAAGAGTTCCATGGAGGAGGCTGTGTATTGGTGACATTTATGAAAGAACCATAACATGTACTACAATAATAATAACACTGGATGAAAGAGGACAACGATGGCTATGTTTTGAGGGTAAAATGATGGCTACAGACTGAACGCTGTGGACACAGCAGCAGTTTAAAGAGAAGATTTTAAGATAAATTTTCCCCCTGCTCCCACTCTAGCAGTTGATTCCGACCCATACACACCCATTATAAACTCTGAAACAGGTGAAAAAAAGCATGAAACTTAAACTGGCGCTGACAAAAAAGTATAACAGATATTAAAAAGATAAATACAAGCTGAATAGTTCAATGGCTTGGCTGCATTTTAAAGTTTGAATGGTGTCTGTCGGTCAACGTATGGCTAAGTAGTTGGAGTTGAAAGAGGAGTAAGTCAAATGAGAATTTGAAGATTCTCCCCTTGAAATACATTATTTAAATTTTTGTCGAATAAAGTTGAATAATTTAAAAAATATAAAAGTTAAAAATGAGAAACATACAAGCACACGTGTCTGAAAGAAGAGGAATCTAATGGTGGTTGAATGGTTGAAGGAGATAGCGTACAAAAAACGTAAGGAAGGTGAACAACTCATAGCGTTTCAAAAACGTTTGACTCCTTGGCTTAACATGAACTTACAGACACTCTTTACCATCAGAGGACATAAGCTCTGTCACTGCAGTCACATCACCAAGATCAACAACTGTTTTAAATTTCAGAGCCAACAGAAGTTACATCGTGTTTATTATTTTACTTCTCTGTGTCCAGTACTGAAGAAGATGGAGAACGTCCTTGCAAGCATTTACAGTGCTTTACAACTTTAATACACCATCTGTCATAAAAACAAGACAAAAATATTTTAGCAATCTGTCAAAAATGCACTTAAATAAAAATTACATCGCTATTAGGCAAATAAGATTCAAGATTCAAGAGCTTTATTGTCAATACAACAGTAATTCAATTCAATTCAATTTTATTTATATAGCGCCAAATCACAACAAAAGTCGCCTCAAGGCGCTTCATAGATACAGAGAAAAACCCAACAATCATATGACCCCCTATGAGCAGCACTTTGGCGACAGTGGGAAGGAAAAACTCCCTTTTAACAGGAAGAAACCTCCAGCAGAACCAGGCTCAGGGAGGGGCGGGGCCATCTGCTGTGATTGGTTGGGGTGAGAGAAGGAAGACAGGATAAAGACATGCTGTGGAAGAGAGACAGAGGTTAATAACAGATATGATTCAATACAGAGAGGTCTGTTAACACATAGTGAGTGAGAAAGGTGACTGGAAAGGAAAAACTCAATGCATCATGGGAATCCCCCGGCAGCCTACGTCTATTGCAGCATAACTAAGGGAGGATTCAGGGTCACCTGGTCCAGCCCTAACTATATGCTTTAGCAAAAAGGAAAGTTTGAAGCCTAATCTTAAAAGTAGAGATAGTGTCTGTCTCCTGAATCCAAACTGGAAGCTGGTTCCACAGAAGAGGGGCCTGAAAACTGAAGGCTCTGCCTCCCATTCTACTTTTAAATACTCTAGGAACAACAAGTAGGCCTGCAGAGCGAGAGCGAAGTGCTCTAATAGGGTGATATGGTACTACAAGGTCATTAAGATAAGATGGGGCCTGATTATTTAAGACTTTGTATGTGAGGAGCAGGATTTTGAATTCAAATCTGGATTTAACAGGAAGCCAATGAAGGGAAGCCAAAACAGGAGAAATATGCTCTCTCCTTCTAGTCCCTGTCAGTACTCTTGCTGCAGCATTTTGGATTAGCTGAAGGCTTTTCAGTGAGTTTTTTAGACTTCCTGATAATAATGAATTGCAGTAGTCTAGCCTGGAAGTAATAAATGCATGAACTAGTTTTTCAGCATCACTCTGAGACAGGATATTTCTAATTTTAGAGATGTTGCACAAATGGAAGAACGCAGTCTTACATATTTGTTTAATATGTGCGTTGAAGGACATATCCTGGTCAAAAATGACTCCAAGGTTCCTCACAATGTTACTGGAGGCCAAGGTAATGCCATCCAGAGTAAGAATCTGGTTAGATACCATATTTCTAAGCTTTTCAGCGCCGAGTACAATGACCTCAGTTTGATCTGAATTAAGAAGCAATACTGTACACTGTATACTGTATACACAATATACAGTGTACCAAAATTCTGTTTCACCCCACGCCCCCATGGAGCATTTCTAAGTATATCAAAGATATCGCCAAGAGATATAAAACTAGAAATTAAATATAAATAGCGTGCTAAATTTTGGTAAAATTAAGGGATGCAAAGGTACTAATTACTAACTATACAATAATATACAATACTATAATGATAACTATCTGTACGATAAACAAAGACAGGACAGAGACAATACAAAGTGTGCAGTGGTATTGAATACCAGGTTCAAGTTATTGTCAGGATATTATAGACGAGACATGACAAAATGTGCAAATGTAGTATAGTTTAGATGTGTGTTCAGTCACTATGTGACTGAGTGTGCAAATAAGCATATTGTTCCCAGGTGGATTGTGTAAGTTTTGTTGTTACTGACTCTTTTGGTGAGTACTGTAAGGTGTTTGTAAAGGTGTATATCAGTCCTTTGGTGGTTGAGGGCTCCGCCTGCTTGGGGGAAGAGGTTCTTGCATTTTCTGGTCGTTACGGTTTTGATGCTGTGAAACCATCTGCCAGATGGAAGCACAGAGCAGTGCATATGAGGGTTGGAAAGTCCTTCACTATGCTGTTTGTACATCGGATAATGTGTTTGTCGTAGAGTTGGGAGATGGGTGGGAGAGGGCCTCCAGTGTTCCTCTCTGCTGTCCTCACTATCTGCTGCAGAGACTTCTTTTCAGCGAGGGTGCAGTTTGCTTACAGATGTAGCAGCAGAGGACGCTCTCAGTGGTTCCCTGGTAAAATGATGTGAGGATGGGAGGAGGGAGACTGGCCTTCTTCAGTTTCCTAAGATACGTAGGGCTTTCTTCATGATGATGGTGGTGTTCAGGTTCTAGGAGAGGTCATCTGATATGCGCACACCCAGGAACTTCCCACTGATGACCATGTCAGCAGCAGACCCGTTGATGTGGGCTGTGGGTCGCTGGGCTCTTCCTGAAGTTACCAACCATCTCTTTAGTCTTCTGAACATTTAGAGACAGGCTGTTATTCTGACACCAGGTGTTGGACCTCCTCTCTGGATTCAGACTCATCGTTGTTGGTGATGAGACCCACCACTGCTGTGTCATCTGCAAACTTGATGATGTGGTTTGAGCTGCACTGTGCAGCGCAGTCATGTGTTAACAGGGCGAACAGCAGTGGACTAAGCGCAGCCCTGCAGCGACCCTGTACTCAGTCTGAGGACTTTGGAGGTTTTATTTCCCATTGGGACAGACTGGGGCCTGTCAGTTAGGAAGTCCAAGATCCAATTGCAGACGGAGGTGTTTATTCCTAGTAAGTCCAACTTCTTTACCAGGTTCTGGGGAATGACTGTGCTGAATGCTGAGCTGAAGTCAATAAACAGCAAATAAACTGAATTCACAATTATATGGTCAGCACACTGGGCTTCAGCAATGGATTTGTCGTCTTCAGTAAAAAATGTATGTGCTTTAGGGTTTTTTTTCTGAATGCTTGTGTAAAAATGTCCAATTACTCACACATCTGGATCACAAGACATCCATTAAACCAACCGCCCTTAAAGAACCCAGCAGCACTGGTTCAACTTGACACAAAGGAAGAGATGCTTTGATTTTTCTTATTTTAATTACAACAAAACTGCAGTAAAAGGACAAATTCAGCAAGTGTGTTTATGAAAAAGAGAGAACGTACAGGTGAGTGGGAAAATATTCTTTTAAGTTTAATAATGTCAAGGACCCTGGGTCTGAGGGACAAGATAAAGAAAAGATAAGATAAGATAACATAAGCTTTATTAGTCCCACCCGTGGGAAATTTGTTTTGTTACAGCAGTGGACAGTGCAAAGTTACATAGAAAAATTAGAGAAAAACAAAAACACTGGAATAAGATATCAATAAGATACTGTACACAACTGTACACAATAGAATAAAATAAAATACTATATACAATCAAATAAAATAGAATAAAATAGAGCACAAATGCATGCAAAAATATACAATTGCTGTACCCAGGGTTCATGAGCAGATTATGGACTTGTTTATGTTCGATGGGGTGTGTATGGTGCTGCTGTCTGTTTCCCGGTGTACTTGTGTGTGTTGTCCTGGTTTTCCTGGCACACCAGACCTGGAGGGTTTTTCCCAATGACTGTCATTGGTTTTTCCCTGGCCCCACCCAAGGAGGAGGATCACACACACCGACACACCTGCAGCTAATCAGGATTGTTGGGGGAGCTACATAGCGGTGTGGCTGAGGCTGTGTCCCAATCCAGCGACCGCACTCTTTTTTTTTTTTTTTTCAAAACTTTATTTGAAATTATAAAGCGAACAGTCAGTCATTCCAGTTCAGTTTGTACAGTAGACATACAGGGCAAATAAGAGTAACAATATACAGTACAATGAAATAAGAAGGATAAATAAATAAAGGGGAAAAAGGGGAATGTGACAGACTTCATAACAACTTTGTACTTGAAAGTTGTGACAGCTCATTCGTTAAACATTTCTGAAAGAATTTCAATCAATGATAAACCTTTTTTATTGGAAGTTAATTTAAGAGAGTTTAAGTAATATTCAATTTCAATCAAAAACAAATTAAATGATGGGGTTGAGTTTTGAAATTTACATTTATGTATATGGAATTTCCCTAATAAGATATAAAGATTGACAGTGGCACATATTTTTTTCTTTCTTTTCTTCTTTCTTTTGTTTCAAAATAAGTGATAATGTTCTTCCCTTCAATTTTGATTCTATATGTTGTTTTGCACAGTATATAATTTTCAAGCTCTCTCCAAAATGTAGCACTATATGAACAGCCATAAAACAAATGAGTAACACTTTCAAGTTCAGTTTTACAAAAGGTACATTTTCTATCAATGTCACAGAATCTTGAAATGTATGTCTTGGATGGATATATGTTATGTAATATTTTCAAATGTAATTCTCTAACTTTGTTTGTGATACAAAATCTAAAAGGAACAAGCCACGCTTTATCCCAGTTGATATTATCAAAAATAGCATTCCAAAAAAACTTCCCTCTTGGAGTTATTTTCTTCGCATTATACAAACATTCTCTAATATGTTTATTGGTGCATTTCTTGCTTGAGAAATCAATACCATTTATATAAAGAGTGTTAACGGATGCATGTGGTGTGTTCTGTTTTTTGTAGCTTTTCATCAACTCAGTCAGTCCGCTGGGAACGGACTTTATTACAGAGCTAAAATCTTTAAATTTGACAGGTAATGTTTTTTCTGTAATAAAGTCATTGTAACTAAGTAGCTGGCCTTCAGCGTCAAATAAGTCTTTTAAATAGATTATATTTTTTATCAATCCAATTCTGCAAATACAGTGACTTGTTCCTCTTAGTAATACATTCGTTATTCCAGATAATAGATCTATGTGGAGAAAAGTTATGTGAATAACATAATTTCCAAGCCAACAATGCCTGTTGATAAAATGCAGACATTTTAACTGGTAACTTTGATATACTGTAATTACAAGACAATAGGAACTGTAAACCTCCAACATTTCTAAAAATGTTATGTGGAATGAAATGCCATAATGATCCAGGAGATTTTAAGCATTCTTTTAGCCATTTCACCTTAAATGTATAGTTCAGGTCCATAAAGTCCAGAAGGCCAAAACCACCTTTATCTTTAGGTCCACAAAGCAATGATTCTTTTAGATGATGGTGCTTATTCTTCCATACAAAGTTAACAAATAAGTTATTAACATTTTTACATGTGGAATCATACACATTAAGGGAAAGGGGTGGATACACAAATCTGGAAACACCTTCAGCTTTAGTCAAAAGGATTCTACCAAAAATTGATAGGTCTCTTTGGAGCCATAAGTTTAGTATAGTTTTAGTTTTTTCCATCCTGGGAGAGAAGTTGAGTTGTTGACGCTCTGTGTCATTCTTACAGACATGAATACCAAGGTATCTAACACAGTTTTTGACAGGAATATGGTATAAGGATTTGACATTTGATTGGTACAAACATTAATTTAATTTCACATTTAGATTTATTTAGTTTTAATCCAGAGGCAATTGAGAAATCATTTATTAATGAAATAGCATTTTCAATCTGATCTTTGTTTTTTAAGAATAAAATGGTGTCATCTGCTAGTTGAGTCACTCTGATTTCTTTACCAAAAATAGATAAACCTTTAATGACTGGGCTATTTAAAATGTGCAATGAAAGTAGTTCAGCCACAATCAAAAATAAAAAGGGTGAAATTGGGCAACCCTGGCGAACAGATCTCATGACTGGAAATCTTTTAGTAGTATTTGGATATAGTATAACACAACTGTCAATATTTTTTTAAAGCATTTCGACAGTTGACACAAAGTTTGGACCAAAACCAAAGGTTTTGAGTGCTTTGAATAAGAAATAATGTTCTACCGTATCGAAAGCTTTATAAAAATCAAGAAACACAATGAGGGAATCATCATCTATATTGTCAGAGTAGTCTAATAGGTCAAAAAATAAGCCTTATGTTTGAACTGATATGGCGGTTGGTCATAAATCCGGTTTGCGTTTCAGCTATGATCTCATCAAGATTTTTCTTTAATCTTTTGGCATAGACCAATGAGATAATCTTATAATCTATGTTCAAAAGCGTGATAGGTCTCCAATTTTCTATAACAAGAAGATCTTTATCAGGTTTAGGAATTAAAGTTATAATACCCTGTTTCATGCTTGTGGACATTTCTTTTCCATCAAGGCATTCCTTAAACCAGACCTTCCCAAAGTGTGGGGCCCGCCCCCTAGGGGGGGGCGCAGAGTCATTGCAGGGGCGCGGTGTGAAAAGGGGGAAAAAACAAAACGCTTGGACACTGCTAGCACGGGGCGCCCACAGAAACGCAAAGCAGGAGATGAAGCATCGCTGAATATGTTTCCAAACCAACTTCATTCTAAGACAAAGATTAGAAAATATGATGAAGCAAATCTTCCCTTTGGCTTCACCTGCACAAGTGCAGAGGTAGGTCTCCCTGCAGGGTTGGTTTTCCCTGCGTCGGGAGCAGCGCTGGGCTGTTTAAATCACAGACAAACAGGATCCCACAGTTGTTTATGTTTTTAAACCTATTTTGCACAGAGAGGCATTTTTTGAAAAATGTATTGATAACAATGTTGAACATTATTACACAGAAAAAAAAAACTACAGTAAAATAATCACAGCGTGACGCCTCTGCCTTTGTAAATGGAGGGACAGTAACTGCGTGTAAAACCTGCAGATAGTCAGATTAACAGTATTTTGTCTCTGTCATTCTGCAATTCATCTCATGTAAACAATAACGTGGCCACAGCGTGACGTGAAAAAAGACACATACCTTTGACATTGACGAACTCTGTATTTCTCGTCCAAACGTAAACGCAAAAAAGGAGTTTTAAAAAAAACCTCCGTTTTCGGTGATTCGAAACGCCGTTTACGTGGACGAAACAGCTGTCTTTTCAAAAATCCCCATGTAGGTGCGGACGTAGCGTAAAAGAGTTAGTAGTGTATTTTATTACTACCTGTCGTTTATTGCAGATTACTTGTATTTGCTTAATTGTTTACTAAATGTTTGAGGTGTGATATAAACCGCAATGGAGCAAAATATGGGTGTGTGTGGTTGGAGGATGTGTTCGTGCGTGTGCGCGTGCATATGCGAGAAGGGGGCGGGGGGCGCGAACATTTTTCTTGTAAAACAAAGGGGGGCCCAGCAAAAAAAAGTTTGGGAACCACTGCCTTAAACAATTCTAATAAAGGATCAACAATGATATCCCAGAACTGTAAATAAAATTCCACTGACAAACCATCATTACCTGGAGATTTGCCCTTTTTCTTTGATCGAATTGCCTCTGAAATTTCTGATTTTGTTATGGGACGTTCACAATTAGTTTTGAAGTTTTCTGAGATAGTTGGTGCAAAATTTTTAACTGACTTGATAAATCTATCACAATCATTGATATTACAATTTGATTTGTATATATCTTTGTAGAATGAACCAACATGTTGTGAGATATCTAAATAATTAGTGGTTATGTTATTATCAATCTTTAGAGCAGATATATTGTTTCTTCTTTGGTTTTGTTTCTCAAGAGCAAAAAGTAACTAGAATTTCTTTCACCTAGTTCTAGCCATTTTGCTTTGGACCTTACAAAAGCCCCTTTAGCCATGTTAATATATGCATTATCTATTTCTTCCTTTAGTCTTTTCAATTTAATTTCTTCATCATCTGATAGAGCATCTTTCTTCATTAATATGTTCATTCATAATACTGATTTCTTTAGTGTCATTTCTTTTTTAAATTTCTTTGGTTCGCCTTATTGCTGCTTCTCTTACCTTGAATTTGAAAAATTCCCATTTTAGTGTGTGATTCATATTGGTATCCCCGAATATCTGTTCTGCCGTTTTTTCCACTATACTACAAAATGTATCATCATTCAATAAATTATTATTTAGCTTCCAAAAACCACGTAGTTTACTTTGACTTTGTTTATTGCCAACTAAGTGAATTGTGATCAATTTGTGATCAGTTAATGGAGCAAAATCACGAGAAGATTCTGAAACAAAATGTAAACATGAAGAAGATATTAACCACAAATCAATTCTGGATTGTAGAGATCTATTCGCATTGCTCCAGGTAAACTCTTTTGTATCAGAGTTGAAGAATCTCCATACATCTATAACTGCAAGTTGTTCACAGAAAAATGCAGTGCTTTTAAATTTTGAGTGTTGAGATGTTCTTATTGGTACTCTATCTATAAGATCGTCTGGAGCATCATTATAATCTCCTCCAAGAATCATGTGGGCTCCCTTATATTTTGATTTAAAAAAATCAAGTTTCTCAGATAATTGTATGCACATAGATTTGGCCTGAGTTGTGTTGTTATGACTGTATAAATTACAGACTATAAAGAAGGTGTTGTCCAATTTGAAAACCAGAATAATCCATCTGCCTTCATCTGAAGACAATGATTCAATAATATTACCTTTAAAGTTGTTAAGGAGAACGGCTACGCCTGCCGAACGTTGAGAGGCGTGGCAAAAATAACACTGATCACCCCACTGTGCTTTCCAGAATTTTACATCATTATCACTCGAATGAGTTTCTTGTAGAAAAATCAAATCAGCATTTTTCCGTCTACAGAAAATGAAAATTGACTTTCTTTTGGTACTGTCACGAATACCTTGAGCATTAAGGGATAGTATTTTTAAGGAACTGAAATGTAAGTCTGTCATAAGAGAAGAAGGGAATGAATAAAGTGAACTGGATGTCTGTTAAATTAACTAGAAACTTATAAGGTGCTAAGGTATAAACACCTAAAGAAGATACTCTCAAACAGGAACACTAAATGTTGAGTAGAAGTCTTCAGACTCTGTTTATTTTTCTTTTCCCCATTGAAGTGACCCAAATGCTTAAGCAAATTAACATTTATACACCAATAATAGTAGGATGTTTAACTACTCACACTGTAAAACATAAGCAAGTCCAAACATAACCATAATAATGTTTGCCAAATATTGGTACAACTAACTTGGAGGTATGAAAGTTTTATAGAAAATTTAAAGAGGATATTATTGGTTGTAAACATATTACCTAATGAACCTGAGGTATTTCAAGCAAAAACAAAACAAAAAACAATATACAAGTGCCTCAGAATTATTAAATATTGAACAGTAACATTGGGAGCCTGAGGTAGTTGAAATACCTGTTAATGTTAGGTAACTTACAGAGTGAACTTAAAGTATTTCAGTCATCTTGCTGATCTTTTAATAACCTCTTGTTTATGCAGTGTGTCAATGATGGCCACAGGACCAATCCATTTGCTCTTCTTTCCCTCGTCACGGGCTTGTTTGACAGTTGGCCACAGTTTATTTCTGCACTGTCTCTCCATGTAGGTGAGATCTTCAGCCAACCTGAGATTCTTCTTCTTCATCACAGCAGAGTTGAGGGAAGCTCTCCACACTTTGTGTCGGTAGGTGCGCATGGTGAACTGTATGATGATGGGGCGTGAGCGGTTTTCATCTCTTGTTCGACCAACTCTGTGAACAGTATCTATCATGAACTCGAATTTGTTTTTTTCCTCTGGGATGATCGGGGCGATTATATCCATCACCTCTTTTCTTATGTCTTCGTTACTTTGCTCTGGGAGATTCAGCAAACGCAGGTTCCACCGCCGACTATATCTCTCCGTCTCCTCTTGTTTCTCTTGAAGTGCAGCAATGCGATCTTTCAGCTTCTTCACAGTAACCTCTGTCTCTTTGCTCTGTATTTCGAGACCTTTCACGTGATCCCGCACGGCAATAATCTCCGCTGTGTTTTTGTTCACCATTTGTTCGAATTTGGAGAATCTGTCATTCAGCCCATTAATAGCTTTCAAGATGTCGGCATTGGATACAGCTTCCTCTCTCACCTCATGCGCTTCGATGCGGCTCTTCTTTGGGTTGGGGCTGTTAAGAGGGGTCTGAGGGAGAGGTTTGCATAAGCTTGCAAAGGTTTTATCTGGCTCCAAGTCCATTATCAGTCCTTCCTTTCTTCTTGCCTCTTTTTTGGCCATTTTGCAAGCTTATCCCATGGCTATTAGCTAAATGTTTCTATACAAGCTAACACGTCACCATGTCAGAAATCAGCAGGGGGGGAAAAAGAAACTCAGTTCGGTCTGATTTTATGTTATAAAGATGTCCTGTACGTGAGCAAAACACAAGTGCAATGAGTCACTTCTAATAAAGATACTTGAGTGTCTTTGAGTGAAGATTTAAGGTGATAGGACATATAAATAACTGCAACTTGAATCTTTACTAAAGCTCAGAGTTCAAGCTCACTGCTGTAATAACTAATAACGATTAATATGGTAAATAACTTTGATATTGGCCATATTATATTTACATTACACAGTGAGATGACTTTAGTCTCATGAACAACATCAGCTGATTGTTATTTACTAGCTAATCTTAAATGACTGCTCAGTACAGTCCAACAATCATGTTTTACAGTCCTGTGGTCTCAGCCTCAGATACTCAACTAATCAAAGTGATGTCATGACAAAAATGAACGACCAACAAAACATTTTTCTCCTTCATTTCTGTCACACAAAGCTGTATGTGACGTTTCTCGCGGTTAGATCCATGGTTGCTAGGCAACCTGAGCAGCGCGACGAAGGCTAGGCCGTCCCATTTCACGAGCCTCTCACTTCCGCGCTTCTCGTACTTCCTGCTCGTACTCCGAAGCATGCGATCGCTGGATTGGGACACATCCTGAGAGCTCCTCCATCCCGGATTATTGCGGGACACTTCCCTTCCGTCCTCCAGCTTGCTACAGTGAAGGTAATTGTACCAACGGCTGCCTCTGTTATTTCCCGGCAGGAGTACGGAAGGAGACACGGCACGGGAGTCAGGGGCGCGCACGGAGATTTATTGCTTAATGTTTACATCACTGTAAATAAACACAACTGCATTCATCGCACACAGTCCTGCGTTTTGGGTCCTATTTTCCCCGCATCGCCACGGTCTGCCCGCGCAACCGTGACAGATAACAAAGTCCTGCAGATGTAAAACTTTAAAAAGAAAAAAGATCACAGCAGCTGAGGACATGTCGCTGTTGTATCGCGATTGTTTAACATTATTTAAAAGTAGGAATTTCAAAAATATCAACAAAGGGAAATTTCACACAGAAAAAGGGTAAAAAATATATATATAAATCAACAACTTTGAAATAACCATGGTGGCTTTTGGAGTACACATTGCTGAGTTTACAAAGTGCACCTAAAGGTATCAAGGATTTCCTACCGTCGTACGCACGTTCACCCGTACACAGCCACGTAGAGCCAGGGGGGGATTCTTATTAAAACGTACCGCTGTCCGGGATGGACTTCTCCAGAAATGACAGCGTGTCTGATCCCACTCCGACAGGCTGTCCACTCCAGGTGTGGACTGCCAGTCCAGCAGTTTATCTTCTAACCTATATCTCTCTCCAGAGACCTTTGCATTCTTAAGCTCTTAACCGCTGCTCCGGATCAAAGCGTTACGCTCTGTTGCGTCACTCGGTTACATCACAGTGACTGAACGCTGCCTTTGATCCAAAAGGCATAAATACCCGGATACACCCGCCTACTGACAGAACCTGCCAGCGTCACATTGCGGTCAGAGTCACATTTTTTTGCCCAGGTGTAAAACTTTAGATATATTTTTGAAATAATGGTTTCGGTTTCGGGTTCGGGTTCGTCTTCGTCGTCTTATGACAGTGATGAGGGTTTACAAACGAACGCCCTCATTGAAAGTAAAACGTGTAAATACATGGTATATAAGCTCCTCGGAGAAGGAACTTTTGGGAGAGTTGTGGAGTGTGTACAATTAAACACTTTTGAAAGGGTAGCAGTCAAGGCAGCTAGAAGGGAATACAACAAGTTTGCTTGGAAAGAGGCTGCTGCTGTAAAAGAACTGAGTGTTCTGGATAGGGATCGGTGCAATTTGGTCAAGTACTACGAAATTTTCAAGTACAAACGTCGCGCCTTCATTTCAATGGAAATGCTAGACATTAGTCTGCATGACTTCGTGACTCAAAGGTCTCAGAGTCCAATGGATGTCTATGATATCCGGGTCATTTTAAAGCAGATGTTTGTGGCTCTTACCGCTCTGAAGAGCAGAGGTATGATGCATGCAGACATCAAACCTGATAATATCATGCTTGTAAATCAGTCTCAACAGCCATATAAAGTTAAACTTATTGATTTTGGTTTTGCCACAAGACCTGCAAAAATTCCATGTGGTGCTGTTATTCAGGCCCTTAGTTACAGGGCCCCTGAGGTCATGTTGGGCATACCTGTGACTGAATCGGCAGACATGTGGGCTCTCGGTTGTGTCGCAGCTTTTCTATACTTGGGCTACCACCTGTTTTTCAACATGAATGAATATGAAACGATGCAACGTTTTGTTCACATGTTTGGTCAGCCTAATAAAAGCATGTTACAGGAAGGGAAGCACAGTAAGAAATATTTCTGGATGAGGAAAGGGATAATGAAACACACATGGGTACTGAAGACACCAGTTCAGTATTCAGTATCTACAGGCATTTTGATCAAACAAAATAAAACAATCACAGACAGATTTGCGTGCGTGGATGATTTAAGCAAACACCATCCGCAGCCAAACACAGAATCCGAAGCGGAAGACACAGCGGCATTTTTAAGCCTGCTCAAATGGATGCTGTGTGTGGATCCTGTGAAAAGAATCACACCCGTTGAGGGTCTGGGACATCGTTTTATTACAATGAAACATCTTCCTGAGGACCCTGCAGTAGATTGCTACACAGAGTCATCCCGCTCGAGCATGGAAGTGTGCTCACCCCTCAGTATAGAAAATGAAATTGAAAACTTTGTT
Organism: Neolamprologus multifasciatus; assembly: GCF_963576455.1. Classification (NCBI taxonomy): domain Eukaryota; kingdom Metazoa; phylum Chordata; class Actinopteri; order Cichliformes; family Cichlidae; genus Neolamprologus; species Neolamprologus multifasciatus. Next base: position 2,500,350 of record NC_140449.1, read on the forward strand.
ACCTCCAGTGAAATCATAAGCAACAGCGAACAGAGCAGTGGGAGATCTAGACTGTCTTCCACTTTTAACAACGGTGTGACTGCAGCTAAAATCCAAATAAACCGACAGAAAAGAGCAGCTGCACGCCAAAAGAATCAGCCTGCATTTCGCAGGTTTGCATGGCATGCAGAAGATGACATGTCTTGTAGTCAGGGTGTCAAAGAAAAGCCTGGGATGACGCAAAAACAGCAGGTAGGAACTCACTCGAAATCCAGGGATTTCGATTCTAGCAGAGAAGGAACAGTCAAAACAAAGCCTCCGAAAGCTCGGATTTCATTAGGGAAAAGGATCAAAAACTTTTTCTTAAGGTTGTTTTGCTTTTCTTCACATGTTGAAGAATCTTAAGATCAACGCCCCCCAACCGGTCGTGGCAGATGGCCGCCCCTCCCTGAGCCTGGTTCTGTCACAGGTTTCTTCCTGTTAAAAGGGAGTTTTTCCTTCCCACTGTTGCCAAAGTGCTTGCTCACAGGGGATCATCAGATTGTTGGGGTTTCTTTCTTATATTGTAGGGTCTTTACTCTACAGTATAAAATGCCTTGAGGCAACTTTTTTTTGTTTAAAATTGTTTGTTTGTTTTAATATACAAAATAAAATGTAATCAACTTTAATCAACTCTTACTCTCAAGTGTTTTTGTTTTGTCGCTGGTGTCACTGCCTCTCCGTCCACCACTTTTTGATAAGTGTTAACCTGATCGGCTTCAGATTGAATTGATCGGGGCCCTGGTAGCTCCACAGTTCAGCTTGAGGTGACTGGATGAGGGCTGGTCTCAGCACTTCTTTGTTGTGTGGTGTGAAAATAAGTGGCCAGCTCTTGTTCCCACTGATGCAAATTATGATTTCATGCATGCAGTGAAGTCATAACAACAACCGGTTTAAACTGGTTTGTTGTCTGGATTTTGATAGTCTACCTTTTTATGTTTATTTAGGTTAACAGTCTAATCATATTCTGGTTCACATAATAAAGTCACATAATAAAAAGGCATATAATTCTGTATTTAAGGTGTAATACACTGATTACAAATCATTTAGCTCATTAATGACTGTAGCTTTTGTATGTTCCCTGTCTCCTCCTAGACAAGTGGATATGGTATATATGTTTATATGTAGTTTATATGGTTTTGGTTTTATATATGTATTTTTAGAAAATGAATTATTTCACTTACAGGCTGCCACGACTTACGCTGCAGAGCATTCTGGGTAGCTACTTCAAATGGGTTGCATCAGAATCCTGAACTGTAGAACTCAGAAGAAACTTCTAGCATCAGTTTTGGTCAACTTCACAGCACTGATGACAGATCCACACTGTGTGAACTCCTGTCCAGAGCGCTCACGTTCAGTCAATTGGCTACAGCTTTAAATTACAATCTGGTTTCTACAAGTCCTGCTGAAAAACCAGTGTCCTTTTCCAGCTACAGCTTCCAATGATAGTGCTCATTGATTCCACACTTTCAGTCGGATGACACTCTCTGCCAAAATGAGAAGCTTTCCAAGCAGATGCAAGAGGGGATTTGCTGACACCTGCTGACGTACTGTCAAAATGACATGATGACATAATGGCCTGCATCAGACGGTATCTGGAATTTGGTCTTTCAGGAAATCTGTCTGTCAGACCCTACAGAGGCTGCACAGTTAGTCCAGGGGTGGGCAATCTGTCCACGAGGGCCGGTGTCCTGCAGGTTTTAGATGTGTCCTCAAACCAACACAGCTGATCTAATGGCTAAATTAGGTCCTGAAGTTCTCCAGAGGCCTGGTAACCAACTAATCATGTGATTCAGGTGTGTTGAGCCAAGGTGAGATCTAAAACCTGCAGGACACCGGCTCTCGTGGACTGAGATTGCCCACCCCTGAGTTAGTCCAACTCCTCCAGTATTGCACAGCAATAAGTGTTATTGTGTCTCCCAGCACAGTGTCAAGAGCATGGAGGATATTTGAGGAGACAAAGTTACTCTAAGAGAACTGAACAGGGCTGTAGAAGGTCCTTAAGGGACCTCGCCAGCGGCTGCCCAACAGTCACGACCAAGTGGTCAAATGCTAATCCTCTCTTTATCGCACCCTTGAAAAAAGGCCTGAAATGAAGAGGAGTTTGTTTGCCTTCATGCAGAATATTTGATCGTGACCATGCTGAACAGGCTCCTCCACCTGAAGTGGACAACCAGTGTTGGTTTTTACCCACCTTTGGGGTGTACCATCCTCAGAAGCCAGATCAGAGTTGGTTTTGACTCAAGTGCAAACCGTCATGGCGTCTCTCTTAAAGATGCCCTCCTCTCTGGACCTGACCTCAATAATAGCTCGTTGGAAGTATTGTTGAGGTTCAGATGTGAAACTGTTGCAGTAACCGCAGACATAGATGTTTCCCAGTTTCATTGTTAGAGAGGACCAGTGAAACTATTTGCACTTCCTCTGACTTGAAGACAACGATCCTGCCAACGACTTCTGTGAGCGTCGCACGAAGGTTCACGTGTTCGTCAACAAGTAACCAGACGAAGCGGCTCCATGTATATCTCACTAACACGAGCAGCGAATCAGATTTCAGAACCAAAACAATGGCACTGTGTTTTTACGAGCTCTAACACTGCTGACGTAGGCACACGCTCTGAGACTGTTGCCGTGGTGACAGTGCCTGGCTCAAGGGACCTGCTTTCTTGTTACAACAGAAACTGAAACCTATGACTTTGTGGACCCCGAGTTGGATGATGAATTACGTATCAGATTATCCATAAATGTATCACCTGCAACCGACTCAGGAAGAGAGCAACTGAGCAAAGAATGGCAGACGAATTTTTAACAAGAAATCAAGAAAATTATTCTGGAGTTTGTGGATTTTGCGCTCTCTATGTAAGGGTAGGAATTTTAAAACAAACAAGCCAATTTAAAGAAAGTAAAATAGAGGTAATGTGAGCTCACTTGCTAGAGTGTGTTGAAAGTCTGGCTGCAGCACTTTGCATTGCTTGCTTGGTGTAACAGGGATGATTCGTCTAAGCTTATAAAAAGGCAGTGGATGCATAAAGTTTTCTCTAGGTCAGAGGAGATTATAGCTTGCAATTTATAAATGTTCCTTAAATAAAAGAAGCAGCAACATGAACTAGAGTTTGTATGCGACTCAAAGTTCACAGGCTGGTGAAGAAGAAATCACATGACTGGTTCTTTTTTCCAGATATTTTTTATTGAATTTATGCATCAGTTTCACAGAAGACAAATCCAATAATATGCTGTTTTCCTTTTTGTAGAATGTAAAAACAATATGAGACATACATCCCCACCTGATGATTACAACAGTGCCAGTAGATCCAAGCTAATAATACAAATAATAAACAATAATAAACTCACAGTGCTATTTAAGTTCAGTTCCTTATTAGTAAGTTCTTCAAATTAAAAGAGGGTTTTTACATCGAGGCATTCTGTCAGGACACCGAGGAGAGCAGTGTTTCTAGTGAAATCGTAAAACAAAATCAACTTTCACCTCAAACCGCTCCATAAAGCTACCTGCCTGTTTGCCTTAACTCCTTGAGATTACAGCCATCTTGTGGTTGCAGTTAGTTATTGTTGCTTATAGCTCTGGTTTCCATTTCCGATGTGTATCCATGTCCTGCTAGCTTGAGCTAATGAAGATGACGAGCCAGCAGCTTTTTCCTGGTTGTTTGCGCGTGCACATGGACTGATATTAAACTGATGGGAACCAGCTGGCTCTACCTTCACTGCTCTGAGATCATTTTGTCCTAACTATGAAAGGGGTGGAAAAACATTTTTATGTTGAAGAAATAAAAATGATCCAAGGTTTCTGATCACTGCAAAGGTTGATTCACTGAAGTGAATTTGAAGATCAGATTCATGTCAATTTGTACCATTCAGCCTGTTAATGCCGCTCTATACAAGACGAGCTAAAGCTTTGTGCGCACGTCGTCTTGCTGTCTATCTTGGGTCCACATACGTTGTAGCTCTTAGTTTTGTTGCTATTGGATTTAGACCAGGAAACATCTGGGATGAAAGTTCAAAATAAGAATTAATGAGCTGCACCATACTGGCAGCCATGCAGCGTGCCTCACTCCTTGGGAAAGGTCACTGAGATTCACACGACATATTTCTGTCCTTGCTGGCTGTCGATGTTTAGGAGCTGACCAACGGTCAATCTCATCTTAAAACTGATTTTCAGACTGTGTCTAATCAAAGCGCTGCTTTAATTCACCGGGTTGAGCAGGTGACTCTTGTGTTGAAGGATAGACCCATTAGAGGTGCCTGGTCTAACTCTACTGTCAATCCAATAAAGGCAAATAACCTCATGTTCTGAATCTTCCAAATCTTCCTTTCTTCGAGTTTCTCTTTGCAGAAAGAATATTTCTAGCAAAGCTTATCGATCAAGATTACGGCGTCCTGTCCCTGATTTCCTGATTTGCAGCTGAGAAAATACAGATAACAGAAAAGCAGTACAGGAATGTACGAGCAGACTGAAAATGCAACAGTGGAACCTTTGATAGAAAAAACTGAACGAACACGTGCATAGAAATACAGACGGCTCGTACAGCAGCAGTTCATCGAGTGTGCTGATCTGCTCGTCCCCCAGTGTAGACCGTCCCCTGTCTGTCCCTCGGCCCAAGCTAGTGCACTTGTTTCAGCACATTTTGGTTGTCATCCACATATTGCTGGAATCAAATATTCTAAACAATAACATGCAAGAGAGGAAATTAACGTGCAACCACATCATCCTCAAATGTAATTCAATTAAAAACAAAACATTACAATATGAAAACCATCCATTAGACATTAGTCTAAGTCAGACGAATTTATCATCATCAGCATAAACATGCGAAACACTGCTATGACAGATTGATATTTTTATAACAGGTGATAAATACTTATGATTGTGAAACACTCTGCATACAGCGCCCTGATGTTAAAGGCTCAGTTAGGTCATCAGATTGGGTTTGTTTGATTTTTTAAACAAACCAACAATCGAATACATTTCTGCCTACATGTGGTTAGTAGAATCAATTCATTGTTTCAAAAGCTTTACATTTGGAAAAAACAAAGAAAATATATCTTTAAAAAAAGCATTGGAGCTAACATTTGGAAGATCTTTGAGAACCAGAAAAAGCTCTAAGCTCTGCTAAATCAATGCAGCAGCAACAGGTCCAACATTCAGGCCTTTCCAAGCGCGTAGGTGCCAGTGCGCATGTCTGCTGAACTGTCACTGTCGTCAGAGCCTCTGAGTGCACCAACATCATGGAGACCAACCAGAGCCATATCTGGATGAATATCCTCTTCGTCTGACTGCACCAGAGGCTCGTCGCTCGCCTGACTGGCCAGTTCCTCTTCTGGCTGCCAGAATACATCCTTGTTGGACAGCTGGTCGTTTGGGGGAGAGGTTTGGTTCGAAGATTCAGAAGAGCAACGTGTAAGGTCTGGACCTATTAGAGAAGACGAGCCTTATTTCACAGAGTACCCGACAAGCTTGATTTTCAGTCCTCATCTGACCGTAATATTTAATGCTTCCATCATTTATAGCTCCTCTGTAGAGGCGAGTTGTGAGTTCATAAAAAGTGTGCGTTTTTAAGTAGTTTTAAACTTTGTGATCCACAAAAAGTAAAAGAAGAAGTGACTGCGTTACAGTCAGGGTGGGTGCAGCGGCTTCGTCATGTGCGATTCATTTGCAGTTTGGATGCGTAGGGGTCGGCACCTCCTGCTCTGACAGCAGCTGGAGGTGACTGCTGCGTGGGGACCACGGGTCAGGTGGCCACGGCAGCACCCGGAGCTTGTTGAGAGTAAGAGCGATACGTGCTCTCATCTCAAAAAGTCGTCATAAGTCTTCCTATTAACACCAGCAAAAGTCGCCAGATTTGTTGCTAGTCACTTTTTAGAAAAAAAGACGCAAAGGGGTCTGAAAATCCGCTAAATATAGCGACAAAGTCGCTGGGCAGGGGTCAACATCAAAAAGAGCTCTTAGATTGTTTTCTGCTTCAGGGTGGAATGATTGTACATCTTAAATTACTTGAAAGAATGAAAAGTTTTTAATTATTTTGCAGGTTTTGTAAACCTCAGAGGATCACATTTAGACACATTAGTAAACATCCATACAGCTGCACTAATACTTGGTTAAATGTCCTTTAGCAAGTTTTACTCAATGTTGCTATTAACAAGCTTCTGGCATGATTTTAGCAGGATATTTGACCACTCTTCTGACAGAGTTGGTAACATTCATTTAAATTTTAGTTTACTATCACAGACAGCTTTCATGCATTTTCTAAATGCTTCAGGTCATTCCAGATGCTTCTTTTAGTCATTATAAAACCATTTAGATGTATGTCTGGGTTGTTCTTATGCACTGACGGATTGACCCTGTATGGACCACTGGAAAAGAACCGTTCAAAGAAATCATGAAAAGTCCAAAATGACCATGACAGCCATGTCCATGATCACTACATGTACACGTCTGACCACAAGTGTGAAATATTTTATTGGAACATTAAACAAATGCTGATGTTTTGACATGTTTGTATAAGTTTAGCTGATTTTGTTTTGTCAGGATAAATAATTCTGCTTTGTACTCTATGACAACATGTCTTGAGTTGAGATTACCTGATGTCAATGATGACTCAGTAGTGAGTTCATCTCCACTGGAGTTGAGGAAGTCATCCAAAGCCTCTTGGTCTGTGTTAGTTAGTGTCACCTGATCCAGAGAGCAAACATCAGCACCTGCTGGCTCTGCAAAAGTAAACGGACAATTATGCAATTTACTAAACTTAATATACGAACTCTACAGTTACCGATGCAGACTACATGTGGCAAACAGTGCATCATTTCAATCAACAGGGTGTATATTTCACACACACACACACACACACACACACACACACACACACACACACACACACACAGCAGATGAACTGTTAATAGTCATATAGTATGTTATTCTTTTAACTTATCCTATTCCAGTGTTTTTCTTCATTTTTTGCTGCTGTAACTTTGCACAGTCCACTTTCTGCTGTGACACAAATTTCCCACGTGTGGGACTGATGAAGGTTTATCCCATCTTAGCCTGATAGCATGTTTAAATCAGGCAGCTCACTTTCTAGTTAGTGATACCTCAAGTTTCTTAAGTGACACTGGAAGCAAGGGGGGGCGTAGGGTGTACTAGACCATATTTCATGGTTTTCGTAACGTTCTTTATCATCCATCCATCCATTCGCTTCCGCTTATCCTTTCCAGGGTCGTGGGGGGCGCTGGAGCCTATCCCATCTGTCTTAGGGCAAGAGGGAGGGTACACCCTGCACAGGTCGCCAGTCTGTCGCAGGTCTAACACACAGACAGGAGATAACCAGTCGCACTTACATTCACACCTATGGGCAATTTAGTGTTTCCAATGAACCTGTCCCCACTAACAGCATGTGTTTGGACTGTGGGAGGAAGCCGGAGTACACGGGGTGAACCCACGCAAACAGGGAGAGCATGCAAACTCGGCCTGATGGTGGAATTGAACTCAGGACCTTCTTGCTGTGCGGCAACCGTGCTAACCACCGTGCTAACCACCGTGCTACATTCTTTATTCTTTATCATTTAGAATAAAATAAGTATTAATACAACAGCGTTAATAATTCAAAATACAAATATAAACATTTTTTGCTGACCAATAAAAATGTAAGTAAGTCCGAGGCACTGACCTGGGGCTGTTATGTTGGACACTACACGCTACACGCGTTAGTGTAATTCGATTACTTTTTTCAAGTAACGAGTAAAGTAAGGGATTACTATTGCAAAAAAAAGTAATTAGATTACTGTTACTTTCCTGTAAGCACGCTGTGTTGCTGCGTTACTAAACCGTGATTTTATTTGTGAGAGTGTCTCATGACAGTGACGTCCGAGCGTGTGGCGTCCACGGTAACTGACGTGTGCAGATCAACAATGGATAACATGGAGTGATGGAGAGAGTACGACCATGCAGCGTTTAAATCGTGGAAGTAATCACATTACTTTAAGTTTCATTCTGTAAAAGTGACACAAACATTAGTGTCCGCTGTTCTGCGTGGGAAAAAACTTCTTTCTACAGCGAAAAATTAAACTTATTAAAAAAATTTAAATTAAGTCTTTGTTTGGGTGTTAAAGGCTATTTGTTATTTCATTATTTATACATTTTCATATAGTTTGACAAAGTAGTGTTAACAATCTTTCATTTGACTCACCTCTGTTCTGCAGGTATCCAGTGGACAGGTATTTTTCCACATCTTGGTTAAAGGCTTCTTCATAGACTTTCTGTCGCTCTCTCAGTTTCTGCTGCATGACCAGCTCCAGCTCTGCTACTTTCTGAGCATGCTCAGAACCCAACTCCTCTACAAAACAGGAAGAAACGCAGCTTAAACAACATCTGCTGGTATTTTACCAGGTTTACCATTGTTGAGAAGAACATGGCTGTGTCCCAATTCAGGGTCTGCAGCCATAAAGGCCGCATTTTAAGGCCCATTACGTCACCACGACGCGACGAAGGCTGTCCCAATTCAAAGGCTGCTCGAAATGCGGCCCTCAAATGCGTCCTTCATTTCCCTGAATTTTAAGGATGTGGCGGTGTAGACTTCATGACCCAACATATCCCAGAATGCATAGCGCAGCGGTGGGTGTGGATAATTTTGCCGAAAAAAACGGCAGATGAGGGGCGGCCGAAGAGTAAACTTTAAGTAAGTACTGAATATTATGTCACTTATTTATGTGCAAATGTTTAATAACGAAGAACATTAAAACATTACTGTTGGCCACATGTCGGCAAAGTCATGTGACATTAGTGACGTTTGTACTAACTTGGTTTTAAAGCCTTTACTTTAAAATAGACGCCGTTCAATAGCTGAGCTTAATCAGAGAATGATCAAAGCTCATGTAGAAACAAATGAACAAAAGATTTTCTCCTTCATTTCTGTCAAACAAAGCTGTATGAAACGTTTCCAGCTGTTAGTATCATGGTTGCTAGGCAACCTCGGCAGTGCAACAGAGGCTAGACCGTCCCATTTCACAAGCCTCGCACTTCTGGCCTTAGCGGTCTTTGAGTACGCGGCCCTCGGGGACCGTTAAGGCTGCGTACTTTAAGGCTGCAGACCCTGAATTGGGATACAGCCCATGTAAGAAAACACACAGAAACTCACCTTCGAGTAATTCCAACTCCCTCCTATTTACAGAAAGGAAGATTTTCATTAATCACCCAAACATTTGCCATAAGGTCATTTATTTCTCTGACAGTTGAAATAATGTGGTGACACTTCTGCTTATTTTTTTTTAATGTAATTAGTTTAATCAAACTGACAGGAGTCATAAAGACACTCAAAACTGACAACCATGAATCTAAGACAATACATTTCACTGATGCCTGCCTATTTCTATATAAATGGTCTGTTTTTGATGTTTATTACATAAAGATCATTTTATCACTTTTTAAATCAGTTTGATTTTAATATAAAAGTTTTTCATTAAGAAGGAAAAATAAACTGTCGTACCTTTTTTTTTTCTTGTAGTTTTCTGATTGGTTGATATGTTGCTGTTTGGCTGTCTGCTGCTCACACTGTAAACACAGCGCCTCCAGGTAAACCAGTCTGCTCTCCATTTCCTCAAAGTCGCCTTCCAAATGAGCTGGAAACAATCGCACATAAACACCACAAAAATCTGTGTAAATACTGAAGAAGTCAAATTCTGTTGTCTTTGTTGGCCAGATTGTTTCGGTCACTTTAATACGAGCAGTGCAGGAAGAGCTGCTGGAAAATGTGAAGGCATAAACTGCATGTCCTGGAGTTACTGATGTACTAAGGTGCTTTTTAATCTCTGTTAATAAGACTACATTTAACATATTGTTATCATCCCTTTACTAAGTTTCTCTCATTGCTTAAGCCAGGTTAACAATGTAACAACTTTCCCACACGTGGACTAATAAAGGTTTATCTTATTATGTTGTATCAACACTTAACTAAGCTTTGTAGCATAGCTGTCAGACCTCAGTGTAAAGCATTACTCAACATGGAAACTTGAGGTTTTGTGTTCAATCCTTAAAGTAGAAGCTCTAAACGCTGAGGTGGCTGACATCATATCGTCATCTGACCACAGAAATGAACACGAACCTATGTTAGCAGTGATGGCATCAAGATCGCTGATAAAGGCCGGCAAGCTTTGCAGTTGTTCATGCAGTTGTGTTAGTGATGTCCTTTTTCTCTCCCAGTGTGCTGAGAGCATCACTATGTCACCATCCAGTGCCTGAAACAAACAGAGGTGTGACCGTGAGCAGATCAGAGGCAGCAGGAACTGTTAGGTCATCTGTGATCGCCGCCGGCACAAAACCACAGGCTATCGAACTGTTGGACTAACTGAATATAAACAGAGCTGATTCAGAGTTGTTGTTTTTTAGGTTGAAGTCACTCTGTGTTGTCCTGCAGCCACTTCCTTAGTTGTAATCTATGAATTGCTAGAAATCACTGTATCTGTGAAGTGCTGAGCTTAAAAAAATTATAAAGAAACACAAATACATAAACATTTATTTATGCCGTTCTACTTTTAAAGAGCCAGGAACTGATTCTGGATTTAACAGGAAGCCAAAACAGGAGAAATCTGCTCTCTCTTTCTAGTCCCTGTCAGGACTCTTGCTGCAGCATTTTGGATTAACTGAAGGCTTTTCAGGGAGTTTTTAGGACTTCCTGATAATAATGAATTACAGTCGTCCAGCCTGGAAGTAATAAATGCATGAACTAGTTTCGACTTTCACCAGTGTTACTGTACAATAACAATAAAGAGCTAAAACTATAAGTCTGATTAATATGATGAATGAGAATGTAATAAAAGATGAAAATGATAAGAAGAACAGAAGCCTGGTTTTAAGAGTTCACAGTTGGAAATTTCAACAGACTAGAGACCAAAGAAAAGCCGTCTGGTGTCCATATTTGGTTGGACATGTTTCTCAGATTTTTAGGGCCAAGTAACCTCAAGCACATGTGAATTTAGAAGCAAACATGCAGGTCTCTACATCTCTAAGACATTCCTGCAGTTTAATTCATGTGTATCATCTGGCTTCATGGACAGATAGAGCTGGGTGTCATCTGCATAGAAGTGAAAATGTATGCTATGTCTTCTAATGATGCTGCCTAGGGGAAGCATGTATAATGTAAACAGAATTGGTCCTAGCACTGAACCCTGTGGAACTCCATAATTAACCTCAGTGTGTGAAGAGGACTCTCCATTTACATGCACAAATTGGAGTCTATTAGATAGATATGATACAAACCACTGCAGTGCAAGTACCTGTAATACCTACAGCATGTTCTAATCGCTCTAATAGGAATATTATGGTCAACAGTATCGAATGCTGCACTAAGGTCAAGAAGGACAAGCACAGAGATGAGTCCACTGTCAGAGGCCATAAGAAGATCATTTGTAACCTTCACTAAAGCTGTTTCTGTGCTGTGATGAGCTCTGAAACCTGACTGAAACTCTTCAAATAAACCATTCCTCTGCAGATGATCTGTTAGCTGTTTGACAACTACTCTTTCAAGGATTTTTGATATGAAAGGAAGGTTGGAGATTGGCCTATAATTAGCTAAGACTGCTGGGTGGGTGACGATGAGGAGGAAGCAACTTTGTGTAGGAAACCTGGTCTTGTTAGGAGAGACAGTATCCATCCCACTTTGGATGGCACAGCTCTCATTTCTAGAAATCTGGCCACATTTATTAAATGCCCCAAAAAGTGACCATCCAGAGTTGGGACCAGGAAGCAGAGCTCCAGTCTCACGTACCTAACAGATCATCTGCAGATCACCTAACACACACCACACCAGGAATGTCTTAAAGACATAAAGACTTGGATGGCCGCTAACTTTCTGCTTCTTAATTCAGATCAAACTGAGGTCATTGTACTCGGCCCTGAAAAGCTTAGAAATATGGTATCTAACCAGATTCTTACTCTGGATGGCATTACCTTGGCCTCCAGTAACACTGTGAGGAACCTTGGAGTCATTTTTGACCAAGATATGTCCTTCAACGCACATATTAAACAAATATGTAAGACTGCTTTCTTCCATTTGCGCAACATCTCTAAAGTTAGAAATATCCTGTCTCAGAGTGACGCTGAAAAACTAGTTCATGCATTTATTACTTCCAGGCTGGACGACTGTAATTCATTATTATCAGGATGTCCAAAAAACTCACTGAAAAGCCTTCAGCTAATCCAAAATGCTGCAGCAAGAGTACTGACAGGGACTAGAAAGAGAGAGCATATTTCTCCTGTTTGGATTCAGTTTGGATTCAGGAGACGGACACTATCTCTACTTTTAAGAGACATAACTCTTAAAAGTAGAGATAACTTTTCTTCAGTCACTAATGAATATTAAAATGACCTAGCTTTGCATTAATGTCACAGTCGCAAACTCTATACAACTGATATTCAAGCAACTCCAGACAAACAGTGGAAAAAAGAAAAGAGATATCATACCCTCATTCAGTCCTACTGTTTTACTTACACAATAATAATTTTAAAAGAGGTTTTTTAGTTTTTCTACCTCTTACATTTAGGTAAACGAACGATGCTGTGAAACAGTAGATTTCTAACAAGGCAAAAACAGAAATACCTCGTACCTCTGCAGCCTGAGCACAGTCCTTCGTTCTTTTATGCAGCAGAAACCAACTCTCCTCATACCTACAAATAATCATTTTAATAGCATAAACACAACTTTTATATCAAACTTCCTAATACACTCAGTGTGTGTGTGTGTGTGTGTGTGTGTGTGTGAGGACACCTGTTCAGGACTTCCAGGCCAGCACTGAAATGAGGAACATGCTCTTCAAACCTGGACAACAGACAGACAGATCACACAATGTTTGTCTGTCACAAATGAAGCTGCTCACTTACATGGTCAGCTTATTATGGCTAGCTGCTAATCCTTATACTCCAATGAAACAACACTGCATTTATTGCATTATATCCAGATACTAAGTTGAGTTTCCTGAATCTTAAGCCTTTTTCAGGCACAGGATAAGCAGCACAGTGATGAAGTGGTTAGTGCTGTTACCTGACAGCAAAACAGGTTTCTGAATCAGACCTGCTGGTTGGCTTGGTGAAACTCTTCCACATGAACGTGGCTGGTCACCGTTACTTAATGATTTAACAAGAGGCAGCAAATACTTTCTCACACAGGGCCAGTAGTTTTGAACAGTTTTATTTGTTTTGTTTTTTTGAAGAATTTAGTGATATAAAAACACTGGCACCTGCCATGACTGCCTCTCAGCCTCCCAGCAGACACACCTGTGGATCAACCTCAAGATTTCAGGGAAGTTGTTTTCTGGCCTTTACTTTGAGGTCGAGGTCACTGAGATTTGATCTCCTCCAAGATTTTTAGTAAATCCATGTATGCTATCAATTCTCAGTATCACATTCACAAGATTTTCAGAAAACTTGACCTCTGACCTTTAGGTCACTGAGATTCAAACTATGGATGTTCCTGGTGACTAATTTCTTAATTGACTAAATAAGGAAAAAAAACATAAGACTAACCCGCTAGACTAAAACTAAGAAACACTCAGATATTAATTTCAGTCAGTTTGAGAACCGTTTAATGGAAAACGTCAAACTAATTAACTCACTAAATGATGAATCATGCTGCTTAACTTTGCGGCACCTCAGATCACGCGTTATCAGCATTACACATTATACGTTATATATATATATATATATATATATATATATATATATATATATATATATATATATATATTTATTTATTTTATTTTATTTTTTTAACGTTTTTTTAGACCCAGCTCTCACCTGGGTCTCCTCTTCATTTTGGTATTTCTTGATTTGTCTCCAAGTGTCTTGAAGCTGTGGGGAGACAAGGAAAGGAAAAAGTCAGCTTAGCTGAGATCCTCTTAGAGCGGATCAGATTTTTGGGTCAACCCACTGAGACTGATTTAGGTGATTTTTAGTGCAAAATATGTCGAGGCTCAGTCTCTAACTTTCTGAACATTTCAAAATGTTTAATATTCATCCATTAAAGTTAACATGAGCTGCAGTCAGAACACACACTGTCTGCAGGCTGCATTATTTTCAGTTTAGTGTGAGACTCTAAGTTATTTCAGCCTCATATTCACTCAAATATTGACACCATCTCCATGATCACACTGTTACAAAAAGGCGTTTAAGTCAAGAACACAAAGTAACAAACTAACGTAACTAACGTTTGTTACCTTGGTAACGGACTCAGAGTTAACGTTAACTCTGAGTCCGTTACTTGATAACAGACTCAGAGTTAACGTTAGCTCTATTTGATGAACACAAAGAGTTTTCCTCATCTCAGAGATAACTAACGCGTTATTAGCTGAACCTGCTTCTTATAATCGAGCCCGATTACACACTCTCTCCCTCAAACACACAAAACAGCTGCACTCCAAAAGTTTGTTTGGTGGAGCGGGTCGTCACATGACTATCAGCTGACAGCAATAACGTAAACAGCTGGGATCGCACCAATTGGCACGCTAACAAATCGAAATTAGTCCTGGGTATGCTGACGCATTCAGGAGTCCATGAAGCAGCACAAAAGCAGAATCGTACGTTGGTCGGGTAACCGCTGCTCTCTCTCACTGCATTGTTTTTCATTAGCTATCGTTACCTGCTATGCTACACGCTGGCGAGACCTAATACATGACCTCAGCTAACGTTACCCAAAGTTCACTAGTGCAGAAAACAGCGGACCAACCCCGTTGTGAAATCCTGCTGGACGATGTGAAGCTTTTCTCTGAAGTTTTCAAACATGATTCCTCTCGGACACGCGCGATATTGGTCCTGACAGCTAGCTGTAGCCACCGCTCGCTCCCGTCTCGTTGACGTTTATTAGCGGCTGGCGAACAGCAGGATGGTGCGTTACTGCCACCAACTGTTGTGGAGTGTGGACAAAATGTGCTCAAAATAAATAAATAAATCATATCGAACAAACGACTGAACATGGTCTCATGAGTTTCACTTCCGAGTTGCTGTCTTGTCTTTTTTACTGTGGTGAAAAAGCAGCTACTACAACACAGAGCATCAGTTCAGTCAGTCACATTATTTTCACTTTGATCTGTTGACATTAAAGTGATTTCCACGTTTCCTTTATCAGCCTGTGGGACAGTTTAGCTTTCCATCACCTTAAAAGTAAACAGCAGCTCAGTGACGAGATAATTAACTGGTATTAAAGTGTTTATTTTGCTGCTCTGTGTGCTAAATCACCAGATGAACGATTCATCTCTTGTCCTTTTTATAATCCTGTGGTGTTTTACTCGTATATTTCTTTTATTTTCTTTACAGGTGACACTCAGAGGAATCATTTTCTGTGAAAGAAAAGTGTTATGAACTGTGAGATGATCTTAGATTGGTCAGATGTTGTCACACCAGCCCTTTCATGCAAACATGCAGGGAAAACCCTGGGTTAACATAACAAACTGGGTCCCAGCTTTTTGTAACCATGAATCCAAGATTGATGACGTAATATATAACAGGTGCTTGCAAAGCTGAGAAAGAGAAAAGATTATAAAATTGACTCTATGAGAAGAAGAAAGCAGGAAAACCCTCAAACTGGAGTATAACAATTTGTACATCTTATGTATTTAAATGTTTATTTTATTAATCACACTTTCTATGCATCAGGATACACTGTTACAGCTGCGATCTCAGCGCTTGCTTCAGCTTCACTAATCCTGCAGCCGATGATTTTCCAAATGAGCAATTCTAATACTCGTGAGCTTGATTTGTCTGTGCTGGTGTCAGTAACGTGTTCTGGGATATGAACATCTGTCTGAGTCCAGATTGTCCTATGGCAGTTTGATCATAGGGTCAAAGTGTGAGGAAGGCTCGGAGAACAACAGCTTTTGGTGGAGGCAGCATAAAAATATAGGGGAGCATAGTCCTTACTGGAAAAATGAGGCTCGTCCTTAATCTCACTCAAGAAACATATCAGTGGAAATCTTGTGTTTTCATCGTCTAGGACCAACCTCCATCCTCCAAGATGGCAACACCTGCCCCACAGAGGGTTTGATCCCCTGGGTAGCAAACACTCAGGGGTCATGCTGCACTTTGCTTGATGCAGCAGTGGTGCTGTTATTGCATTCTTTACATTCTAGCATTAGTAAATTATGTTAGCTGAAACGTTTATTATGGTCCTAAAATAGTGCAAAAGTTATTATAGTCTGCAGATAAAATATGCAGACTGATTAAACGCTACATTATGTAGTACAACAAACTAATGTCTTGGGTCTGTAGCAGTAGTATAAAAATGTCAAATGTTAAAGCTTCAATTTTAAAACTGTATTTATTATTTTGAATACATAAATTTCAAGTTAGCAACACGTTTCAGAAATGTTAGGACAGAAGCCCGAGGGCAGCTGAGGAGACCAACTCCTGTAGCTGTTCAAACAAAACGTTGACCTTCTGGTGGCTCCGAGGCAGAGCTGGTGCTCTACCAGGTCGGCGGCTCGATGCCTGGCTCCTTCTGTCCATGTGTCAAAGAATCCTTCAAGCAGATAATGAACACCGAGGTCGGCTCATGGATCTCCCATCAAAGTGTGTGCGATTGTTATGTAAATGCGCTTTAGACAGATAAAAGCATTGTGCGTGAATGAGTGAATGAAACGTGTAGAAAAAGTGCTTTGACAGCTCACATTGAGTAGTCCATTTACCATAATGTGCTAAAAGGTGCCCCCCCCCATACTTTTATTTTTTTTTCCAAGTTACAGTAAGAGAATTAGCAAGCAAGAAGAAAACAAACAGACAAAAAGCAAACAATGAACAAACTGAAACCTAGCAGCTTTTAAGCATCATCACTCCTGCACAGTCCACTTTATAGTGCATCAGCCAGTGTCATGACTTCCAGTTTATTTTATCTCCAACAATGACAACAGTACAGAACATGACAAGGAAACCGTCATCATGCTGTGCCACTACTCACCACAATAAAAGCTTTAAAAACATTTCTGTACGTGTCATCATAAAATCTTAGTTACATAACAGTGCGTCATGTTTGGATACTGTTTAAAAATTAATGCTTTAGAAGGATCCTAGAGCTGAACCTGGTCTTGATGGCTGAGGTAGCAGGCTTGGCCTGGAGAAGCCCCTCTTTGGAAGTGCTACAGCAACGGATGGTAAGTGCACCATCCTTGCACGTGTCCTTTGTGGTGCTCATTGACGACTGTTTTGTAGCACTTTTGGATTCGTGGGCTATGTTGGTGCTGGCTCGTAAACTACTCTTCATTTTCTTGCTGTTATTAGTACCCTTGGCACTGTGCCTGGAAAAAGAATTGGCTGGTGGGTTAATAGCAGCTTTAGTTACACTAGTCCTCGCAGCAGCAGCCCTGGACTCATTCGCCCTGGCAGGTGGCTTTAAGATTGTAGTGTTCTGATGCTTTTGGAGTGTTTTCTCTCTCAGGTGTTTCCATACAACCTCACCAGCAGGCATGAGGTTATAGCTAGTGCTGACATTCGTGAGGCTTTCCCTTTGATCAGAGGCCTCCAGAGCAGCTGTGCTTGCCACAGGCAGCTTTTCTATATTTCCCTTTCCCCTCTCCAGTTTCACATCTCCAACATGCCCGAATCTTTTTTCTACAACTGTCACATCGTGGTTATCAGAGCGTTCACACATGTTCACATAATCCTCTCTAACATTGTCCCCTTTCTGCTGAATCTCGTAAATATCACTCTCCTGTGAGACTTGAGCATCTTTGTCCTGAAACGTCTGACACTCATTTGATGAGTTTTTGTCCAAGGGAACCCGATTGGGAAGGACAGGACTGGTGTCTGGTGGAAGGCCTCTCCTGCGTCTGGATAACCTCAGGACCACAGGGTTCTCATTCAGCCGTCTAGACACTGAACGTTTATTTAAACGTGGAGTTTGGCGTGAATTTCTTCCTGAATTGTGGAGAATACTGAAGGTCGTGTGGATGCTATAGTATTTAGAAAGCGCTGGGTGGCGAAGGTGCTGATTGTTAGCCCGATGGCGGTTGTGATGTAGGGGGTGGTACTTGTTGCTGCTTTCCTGGGCTCTGCTTTGGGGATGGCGCCTTGATTTGTATGTATTGCTCGGCCTTGTGCCTTGTTTGTTACCAACGCCAGTTCTCGGCGTTAAAGGAATGACTGACGCTACACAGGAGGCTCTTTGCTCAGAGATTTTAGTAACCATGGCAACCTGCAACAGAGAGAAATTGTGACAGTCTGCATACTTCTGTGGATAATCATTCGTGTAGGCCTGAAGTCAGCATCACCCTGGTTTATGATGCGTAGATGTTTTGGTGAGCACAGCAACCATGCAAGTTTTGTTTAAATGCATTTGGCAACATATGAAGTCAACGACGCATCCAAAGGAACAACGCCACCATCACATGACTTTAGTGTTGGCGTCACTGAGCCGTGATGACATAACCCAGAGATTAAAACTAAATACGTTCACACACACAGACAAGGTGAGAGGCTTTCAGTCTGATCATTAACTCACAACTTAAATTTATAAAGGTTTTAGTCACTTTCTTCACTGTTCTTTGTTTATGAGATCTGTGATTAAGACGATGAAAGTAGGTGTCACCATTATTCCTGTTTCTCTGTCCATTTATTTTAAGTGCTGATCCAACAATAGCCAACTATGGGGGATGGGACACAACAGATAGTTCCCACCAGTGTTGCCAACTTAGCGAGTTTTCAGACCCCCTAGCGACTTTTTTTCTAAAAAAAAGTCGCTAAAAAAAGACGTGAAAGCGCATATCGCTTTTACTCTCAACAAGCAGCGGGTGCTGTAACGCAGTCAGTTCTTCTTTTACTCTTTTACTCTTATGCTGTTTTGTGGATCAGGTTTAAAACTACTTATAAACACACACACACAAAGTAACTCCACCAGAGTGCCTGTTTCGGGTCACTTTTGCCGGTCCAAGCCCGGATAAAGGAGCAGGGTTGGAATTGTGACATTAAAAAAACAATAATTGCTAAAAGAAATTTAATTTGTAGTTCTAAATAAACTCTAAATGCATTTAGGACGTTTTTTACTCACTTTATGTCTCTTCCACGATGTCATTTCTCTCTCCAACAATGTAGGTTACAATTACATTAGCATGACCAATTATGCAAATTAGGCGATGACGTCATTTAGCGACTTCTAGCGACTTTTAGTACAGCCAATAGCAATTTTCCTTACTGAGGAGTTGGCAACACTGTATACACGCCACGTCCATCGGAGGACTAACCCATGGAGTAAAACTTGCATCCGATCGACGATTTACATTAATTAGTGATCGTGATTCCATCAAACTAACACTGATGTCCTTGGATTGTGGGAGGAAATCAGAGCATTATTTAACATCTATGACATTGGGGGGGAGGACCCTCCAAACCCCCACAGTCTGTCGTGGGGATTTTTTTTTAACAAATGCTAATCTCAAATGCAAAAGGGGTGCACACACACACACACGGGTGAAAAAATACTCAGATTTCCTGCTGTAGCAAAAATATACAAACACACAACACCAAAATTTACTCATTCCATCGTGCACAAAAATAATGCTATGTTGGTGTATGATAACAACAAACAAAACAAACAAACAAACAAACACATCATTTGTGTACACTACAGCTGATTCACATCTTCGCTTCGATGCTGCAGACCCAGTGTTTGGACTGTTTGTATCAGCAACTTTAACTTTAGCTCTAGATGTCGTCAGAGAGGCGACAGCTCTCTGTGCATTTGTCAGGTCAAATGTCACTGTGACTGTTTCAGCTGTTTGGCAGCATTGACAGCAGTGCTGTGACTGTCAGAGAGGAGCTTTATTAACCCACACACACTCCAGTCAGTGGCCCTCTTCAGCCACCATCAGGTGCTACTGACATGGACAATGTGTCCACGACCTTTTATTCTTCTCATTGAACTTAAAAAACTGTTGACAAAGTCCAAAAGGAACAACCCCGGGTGTTAAAAGGAGCTGTATGTTTATTAGTGTTTGGTTTCCATGCCGATGATACAACAACACACTTTTCACACAAGCAAACGTGTAGTAAAGCATGACCAGACCTTGTTAGCCCTCGTGACATGAAGTAAGTGCTGGCGAGGTCTCAGGAGGTGTATCTGAGCTGCCTCTCGCCTGTCCCCCTCCACTCCCTTCTTCTGTGGCTTCCCTTCTCTTTCATCCCTGTCCGTCCTTTTCTGTGCTCGAGCTGTTAACGGGCAGCTGGATCTGAGCACAGCAGGGCTGGCAGGCCTCCTCTTCAGTGATCTGGAGTCACTGTGCACTGCAGGACAGGCACAGGAACGGAAACTATCATTTCAAACAGCAGCTAGAGTTTAAGGACGAATAATAAACTTGCAAAGAAAGATGCAAAAGTTTACAAAAACATTCCCAGCAGGCGAGTACCTGTTTTTCTACACAACATCCTGATTTTCTTCTCCTCAGCTGGAGCCTTGTGACGGGAAGGCCAGTGCTGACTGTCAATTGGCTCCCTGTCTCGCTTACTTGTTAAGAATGACATGTTGCGCGGTAATGCTGCTGAACCTGAAGCGAAAGAGGAAATGGCATCATCGAGTGTGCGTGTCACGTCCTTTTTTTATTTTTAATCTCTGTAGTCTCTCACAGAGTTACGTCACCAAAACAGTTTAAAGAGGCAAAAAGATGCTCTGAGAAACACTGAACAGCCCGACTCTGTGCTACACAACTTAGCTGCTACGAGCTAACTTCACTGTTATACTTCATTGTCGACTGATGTTCCACTAACTAACTCCTCCAGCACTCATGCTTAACATGTGCATGAATACCAGCTGTTTGGATCATCACACGTGATTTCTCTGATAAATGCATCAGAGGGAAACTTAATGTCTTGCCCGAGGATATTTGGCATGCAGGCCGGAGCAGTCAGGGATCGGACCATCAACCCTCCAGTTAGTAGATGAGCTGGATAAAACTTCCATTTTTTTAATGTCAAACAGGAACTCAGAGGAGGCAGGACAAACCAAGGATGGGCTGGAAATTACTACAACTGCAACAACATCAGGTTGTGTTGCTCGCAATAAATCAGAATATATTCTGTATGGTGGTGAATTATGTGAGTAGTGTATTTTTCTGTTAAAAGTGTGGAAAAAGACGAGTAAGCAGACAGAGAGCTGAAAACAGGCCGTGTGCCTCTCTGCTGATATGAGTGAAAAGAGCTTAGTCTCATGATGGTAATTATTCAAGTAATATATCTGTGTATTATTTATATGATGATTATATGAATAATATACAATATTTATGTGATTAATGTGTAATGAATAGAAGCAGAAGTATCAAACATTCGTGCTGTCATTACAAGGCCCAGCCCAAACGAGGGGAAATGGGAATCCTTGCCTGCAAGCAGCTATGCTCCCTTGCACTGATTTATTTGGCACCACTGACAAAAAATGAGGTTACTCTCTTTGTTGATGGCTGAAGCTAATGCAAGAGGGTTCACAGAGGGACTGTCAACAGATACAATTAACACGCAGCCACACACAGCCCATCTTATTTGAACTGGACCAGTGAAACTAAGTTCAGTTCTGTCACAGTCTTTCTACATTATAAACAAATGCTTCCTTCAATCAGCACTTTGGGCTGAAACTTAAAGAAATAAATGTGTAAAATCACAGAAATCTATAATCAAATTACTTTGATGTGTTGTGAGTAGCCATGTAAGAGTTTTTATCAGTCAAAACTTTTAAAATCACAGATAAAAGTCCAAAGCTGAATTACCCCTCCACAAAACAATCCAGTGGGCCAGATTGGAGCCCTAGCCGGGCCGATGTTTGATATTCCTGGTCCACAATCAATATGCCATCTAGGAAAAATCTAGATGACCCAAAAGTCATCAAAAGTGCTTCTGACAGCCAGATGTTGCAGAACAGGGTTGCTCCAAGGAGCTCAGCTCTCCTCTTCCTTTCACCGTGTACTGGTGAAACAACAGGAGTTATATTTGACCCTAAAGATATATGGATAGATGATTTATGGATGATTTATGGATGATTTATGGATGATTTATGGATGATTTATGGATGATTTATGGATAAATGATTTAAATGAAAGAATTGTGTTGAGTTTTAAGTGACAAATGAGCCTAAAGACTTTATTTTCCTTGCAGGTTCAGGTTGCTTGCAGTGCATCCAAGGTTATGAGTTTTTACATTTTGTCTGGCTACACAGGGGGTTGCATCCAAAAGGGGTCATTGTTTAAACACCAGTGAAGATTGTCCATAGTGGGACTCCTGATTAGAGAGGAAATAGGCAGGGATGGAGAAATGAGGGAAGGGATGGATGGATAGATAATTAGATCTCCCTCTCAGGCTGCTGAGGGCTGCAGTCCTTCTTCCTCATCTCCATGTGCTCACAATTATGTCCAACGTTAGTTAGACAAAGAAAGTATTTTTGTCGATATTCGCCTGAAGCAAGACTTTCAGATTTAATTCAGTGGGTTTAAAAAAAATCGATATGACATCATATGATATGATACGCTGATTCAAATGGTATTTACAGCTTTCATTGTAAATGAGGCCAAGGGGATCTTTGTGGATTCGGCTGTAATACCAAAATAAACCCGTCAGAGAGCTTAGGAGCAGTCAGAATCCTGGAAACCACAGAGAAACCAACATGGACGACACAGAGACACAAATATCCTGCTAGGCTCTGAGAGTTCGAACGACCCATCGTCCAATTAGCAGATAACATCCTCAGCTACAGCCACCCCGGTGCACAGCCTGGTCACATGAGAGCAGCTTCCGTGTTTTCAGCTTACCTCTTAAACAGAGAAAAGACAAAAAGTCCTCAGTCTTAGGGCGACGTTTGGTCAGACAGGTGACGACAGCCAGGCTGTGGGAGTGGCTCTTCTGTGCCGACGTCATCAGCACTAACGGTCCTGGAGAGCTGGGTGGGGACTGAGCAAACTTTCTCTGTGCGTGCAGCCGAGGGCTGCAAACACACATCAAGTCAAATCAAACAAGTGCATTTATTAATAATGCAACAAACATTTAATCTTAATATCTGGTGAGCCACAGTTCAGTGACGACAGACTTTAAATGAATTCAGTTCTCAAAGTTCATTTTCTTGATGAAACAATGACAGGATTCGTTTTAGAAACTGTTGTGTTGTTGTACACAGATGGAGCAAATCACAGAGTATAAATATTCGTCTGTTGCACCAACGTTCAGTGAGTGATGTAGCATCACTCGAGCAGACGAGCGTATACTTTTGGCAACACTGTGTTTATTCAAATCTATTCAAACCTCTTGGGATGTGATTTTTGTTTAAAAATCAGCTTCTGATGTTGGAACATCACAAGTTCGAGAAGCATAATCACAACACACACAAACACACTCGTGCCTACCTGTTTTTGCCACAATCATCGGCATCACCACGACTGCTGGGAGGACGGCGTTGTCGCGTCTGTAAGGACCAACTCCAGTTTGGACCAGCTGCCCGATGCTTGATCGTAGTGTTAACTACAGAGAGAACAGGCACAAGCCCAGCTGTGTGAGGACTGACCTCCACCTACAGCGTCATGACAATCAAAGTAATAACACACGATGACCTCGACCAGGGGTCGGCAACCTGCGGCTCTTTTGTCCTTATACTGTGGCCCCGCGTGGTTTGGGAAAATAAATTAGTAGTATTTAGCTGAAGTGTGTTTTATTTGTGTTTAGTTCTTTTTTTAACTTGTAGTTCTAAATTGTTAGATTATTGTGATTTTGAAATATAAAAATAAAATTATTTTCTATTATTTTTTCATCGCTCAAAATAAGCGGCACACTCGCGGAAGCCGATGTACCCGCCGAAACGCCTGCATTTATCGAGACTTCTGACCCCAGGTAGGTCAGTTATGGATCTTCATCCACATTATGTCGGCACGTTAAAAACAAACACGCTCACGCCTCACAGACGACAGCTTACAGTCCTGCGTAAAGATGAAAGCCCCGATCTGCAGACACTGTGCGCAGAGGTTCAGGACCAGAAGTCTTATTGTAAACATATCACAGCAGACCCGACGATGTTTGCATGAACATGCAATTGACCACTTTTCACACACGGTTGCTGTACGCACACAGCCGGTTGTAGCTTTGCAGCTCACAGCCCGACACACACCAACAACAGCAGAGAGAGCACAGACTTTAAGGCGGCGAGGCGTGATTGCGGGTGCCGCTCAGGTGCATCCGCCTCCCCTGCAGCGGCGCTGCAGACCACGCCCCGCCACACACATTAACCAGGTAAAATACATATTTAGGCAGAATTTTGCAAATATCTATTTTTCATTTTGTAGCAGCACAGAGCTTTTTTTCAATTACTTTTTAAAAGTCAGGTCAAGGCTCCAACAGCCCAAAGGCGATATAACAGTTTTTGTTTGCTGGATCATTTTAGTTCAGCTGGGTGTCTTTCCTTTTGTTATATTTCTTTAAGAGTTCAAAATGTGTTAATTACATAAATAAAATGTAATTTTCTCTGTAGCACTTCATGGATTTCATAAGCAACACACTTTATTTGCTCTGTGGATTCGTTTAAAAAGCAGTTAAAATGTTTCTGTTCAAACAAGCCTTTTGTTGATCTACGTATTTTATATTCTTTATTTACATTTGATCTTTTACATTGTGTATAATGTCTGTTGATTGTATTGTTTATTTTAATATTTGTGAAAAGCGCTTAATAAATAAACTTTACTTACTTTAGTTGTTCACACAAAGCATAAAAGTAAAAAACAATATAAACAGTGTTCTCTTCATTTTAGATTTCAAAAAGTATTTGTGGCTCCCAGAGTTTTCTTTTGCGTGGAAACTGGGTCCAAATGGCTCTTTGGGTGTTAAAGGTTGTTGACCCCTGACCTCGACAATCTGCTCGTGGCTAAAACTTGGGACCAAAATGCTGCGTTTACTTCCAGCGAGCCTCCAAATAACCCAAAACAATATTAGATGCACATGCACGCTTGTTGTGTTACTCACCACAGACACTTGTTGGGGTGTGCGACCTCAGAGTCCTGGCTGAGAGAGCAGCTCTCAGTGGCATCTTTGTGTTTTTAGATCTCATGTTGTTCAGTGTGTGTGTGTGTTGAGCAGCGTCTGCGTGTTTTGCAGGTTTGGGTATTTTGCGTTCTGCAGCGACAGCGTGTTTTGTGTTTTATTTGAGCGTAGCGTCCTGGTAGAAGACCTCTTCTGCTCCGTGCAAGTACGCTGCAGAGTGTGTGCAACTTTCCTTTTACACAATTTCATCTGAGTTTGTGTGTTCCGTAGTATCCGAGTACATTTACTTTCTGGAGAGTGCGAGACCCAATTCAAGTGAGCTGTCTGCCGTTTGTTTGTGTGTTCAGTGTGTAGGCGCTTTGAAACGTGCATGTTTTGTGCAGCGTGTGTGTTCGCCTGTGTGTATGTATTGAGTTGTTTGCATGTGAGTCTTTGCTGTTGTGTGTGCATGTTTTTCCTTGCTTGTGTTTTCTTGTGTGCATTAGGCTTTGTCAGTGTCTTTTGCAGAGCATGTGAGTGTGTGTTTTTTGACTTGCGTTCATGTGGACACTTGTGTATGTGTGCGTGTGTGTGTGCAGCACGGTGTTTGTCTCTGTATTCCCTGAGAGAAAGGAAGAGGACTTTGCGGACCAGACGTTCCTCACACCACGGCATCCCGTCACTGATGTCCTGCACCACAAAGACAGTGTCGTCACCTTCAGTTCCACAGATTTTGGGGCATCGACACAATTTTTATTTCATCTGTTTACTAAAACGTACTGATGTTACAGGTACAAGTGAAATGTTTGATAAACCATCCTCAAATCTGAAACATACTCGGCCAGTGAGGAGGATTCTGCCAACTGTGACTAGTCTGAAACTGAGTTATGTGGAGATTTACTCAAATACACTTTTCAATTCAATGTTATTGACACAGCGCCAAATCACAACAACAGTCACCTCAAGGTGCTTTATACTGTAAGGTCGACCCTACAATGATACATACAGAGAAAACCCAACAATCATATGAGCCCCTATGAGCAGCACTTTGGTGACAGTGGGAAGGAAAAACTCCCTTTTAACAGGAAGAAACCTCCGGCAGAACCAGGCTCAGGGAGGGGCGGGGCCATCTGCTGTGATTGGTTGGGGGTGAGAATTAGGGCTGCACAATTTTGCATAAAATGAGAATCACGATTCTCTCACGATTTTCTTTTCCAGTATAAATATTTCTTGCTCTTATTAACTGCACATCAACTTCGTAACAGTTGAGACTGAACATAAAAACAATAAATAAACATAAAAACAATAAATGTCTCACGTTTTGTCGTTGCCGCAAAATGTTGTACTGCTTGAAATTCCGTCTCCACCGTTGCTGGACGCTGCGTGTATACAGTGTTGCCAACTCAGTAAGGAAACTCACTATTGGTTGTCCTAAAAGTCGCTAGAAGTCGCTAAATGACGTCATCACCTAATTTGCATAATTGGTCATGCTAATGTAATTGTAATCTATGTTGTTGGAGAGAGAAATAACATCGTGGACGAGACATAAAGTGAGTAAAAAACGTCCTAAATGCATTTAGAGTTTATTTAGAACTACAAATTAAATTTATTTTAGCAATTATTGTTTTTTTAATGTCACAATTCCAACCCTGCTCCTTTACCCGGGCTTGGACCGGCAAAAGTGACCCGAAACAGGCACTCTGGTGGAGTTACTTTGTGTGTGTGTGTTTATAAGTAGTTTTAAACCCTGTGATCCGCAAAACAGCATAAGAGTAAAAGAGTAAAAGAAGAACTGACTGCGTTACAGCACCCGCTGCTTGTTGAGAGTAAAAGCGATTCGCGCTTTCACGTCTTTTTTTAGCGACTTTTTTTTAGGAAAAAAGTCGCTAGGGGGTCTGAAAACTCGCTAAATATAGCGACAAAGTCGCTAAGTTGGCAACACTGCGTGTATAGAGCAGGTAGTGCAACAACAGAAAAATAGTTGCGGGACGGCACTGTGTAGCGTTTGTCTAGGGTGTTGATCATTCTCCTAAATCCCTCGTTTTGCACAGTGTTGATGGAGCCATATCTTTGGTCAGGTGATAAGTAACAGCCTCCGTAATTTCTTTGTGCCTGCGGGAGGTCGACAGGTATAGGGAAGCGCTGTATAAGGTTCCCGTTATTGATGTTTGGGTGGTTGACCGGGACGGATTTTCTCCTGTCACTTTCTCGTCATCCCTGACGTGCTCTCCGTTGTTTTTTCCCTGCTGATTTTAGCAGCCAGCTTCTGTATCACGTGGTATGAGGCTCCGCCCTCGTCATTTGTTAAGCAGGAAGAGTGAGCGCTTGTTTTCATGCAGATTACGTCCCGGATCAAAATGCGGTACAATCATCGTCTTTTTTTTTTTTTTTTAATCGTTGTCATTGGAAATGAGATCGCACATAAGTATGAATCGAGATCGCGATTTTCTAACGATTAATCGTGCAGCCCTAGTGAGAATCCAATAATCCGAACAAACTAGCAAGTCTACCTCTGAAAAGCTCAGAAAGTGGCCCACTCAGGTTCAGACTTAAATCAAATTGAGATGCTTTGGTTTGACCTTAAACAGGGTGTTCATGCCGAAAAAACCCTCCAATGAAGAGAGCAAAATCCTCCCACAGCCAAGTGAAAGACCTGATTGCCTCAGATCTGATTGCAGTTCTTGCTGCTGAGGATGGCACAACCAATGTTTAGGTTTCAGGTGCAATGACTTTTTCCTCCGTTAATAAATCAAATTATTATTTAAAAACTGCATTTTGGATTTACTTATATTATCTTTGTCTAATATTAAAATTTCTTTGATGATCTGAAACAAAAAAGTAATCAGGAAGAGGCCACATACACGTACGTACACTTTAAAGAGGAAAGACGTTTTACTTACATATCTCTTTCTGATGACGTTGCGTTTGGGTCTGTCTGTACTCATGTTGCTCAGCAGGAAGTCTCTGTGTTTTGCCTGTGCTATGTTTTCACTGCAGGTGCTGGAATAAACATTCGTCTGCTTCTTTCTAGATGAGAAGAATTATGAAATGCTGCAATTAAAAAAAGCCACTGGACAGGGCTGCAGTAGAGAGTCACACTATTCAATATGACTTCAAGTAATTTTAAAATCAGTCCATTATGTGGCACAGAGTCACTCATGGGGTGCAGAACCACCAGTTAGTCAAGAAACAGTCGTCTAAAGGAGCAGTGAATCTCACTGGAGACACAGCAGCTCTGCGTCTATCTGATGACACAGGTGAGCCAGTAAAAGCTGATCACTCTTCAGTACCTGAGGGGAAAAGATTTCATTAGGATAAATTAGACAGCCTGGTTCAAATACAACTCCAAGCGCAGATTGCGTGGAATAAGACATGCAACTGCCATGGAAACAGACAATTCTTCAATAGACATGAAGTTGTGCTGAGATCTAGACTTGTAGTCCTAAACCAAGACAAAGATAATACCAAGACCAGAGGCATCAAGACCGAGACAAAGTCGAGACGAGACCAAGACCGAGATAAAACAGTCTTTAAACTGCAGCCATATGCTGCTTCGTTTACAGGTGTCAGGCATATTTATTAGGGGTGCAACCATACACAAAATTCACGGTTCGGTTCGATACTTTGGTGTCACGGTTCGATATTTTTTCGATACAAAAAAATGTTCATGCTTTTTTAATTTGTCATTTATTAAAATTATAAATATATATTTTAATTCAAACGTACAGTTTTTAAATTTAATGTTGCTGAAACAACAAAGTAATAATAAAATAAATCTATCTGATGGAGAAATCCCTCATCTTTGGAAAAGAGAGTTTATTACAGAGAAATGTCTCTTTCCAAAATAAAAGCTCTACTATACGCTTCTTCTGGGCTATATTCTCAGCAGCATATTAAACATATCAGGTCCCCATAAGGAGAATCATGTGCTAACGGCTGTCTAAATGACTCGGTAAAGTTTGTAGCATGCTGCTTGTTGTTTTGTCTGCTTCCACTTGTCTTTGCACGAGGATGATGTCAGAGTAAATGTGCAGTCATATTGGTTGTGTTCCCACTAGTGCTGTCAGCGTTAGTCTGAAATGACGTTAACGCCACAACACGGCAAATCTCTGTAAACGAGCTACCGCGGATCGCCCTGTGCGTGGGGCTGGACAGTGTCAACACGTTAACGAGCTAACTGCGCTAACACACTAGTTCCCACCCATGTAATTGAGCATTGCTGGCACATCCAACATACTGTTTTACTTTAGTCCATGACGCGCTTACCTTCAGGGTCATACGTCACATGAAGACCAAAATAGTTACACAGGCCAGATCTGAATGAGGGTGGGGGAGGTTCAGTTTGCCATGTTGCAACGAGCTTAGCTTCTGTCTTGCTAGCTTGCGCTGCGCTCAGTGGATCTGCGCTGGACAGTGCAGCCTAGGCGGAGTAGTCGAGCGCAGATCCACTGAGCGCTCAACACAGACAGCATCGTCAGAAGAAAAGTTGATAAAATAAATTAAAAATTTTGTATTGTTCGATACATATGCGTACCGAACCGAAAGCACTGTATCGAACGGTTCAATACCGATACGAGTATCGTTGCACCCCTAATATTTATGTGTTTTTGCTTTCACACAGCCCTCCTCACCGCTGTCTACTGTCTCACTCACTCACTGAGAGGACAGACGCACGCTCCACTTGACTGTCGCGTCCATCACCCTCCCTGTTTTTCACACAATGATATTATCCTATATCCTCGCATGTGATTGGCCACAATATGGAGGGATTGGAGCGTAGCTGAGCCACTGTGTGAGAGCTGAGCAAAGGAAATTAAGTGAGGAGCCGGCTCTCGCTCAATGGGAGTCGACTCTTCTGATTCACTACTAAGCACTCTCTAAGCACGACTCTTTGAGCTGATGCTTTTGCGCATGACACCTTATCCAACGTTACAGTGTGTGTCATGGATACTGTTGACTCCAAATCTCCCGACCACTATGTCGATCTGAGACAGCGAGACCAAGACCACTCAACTCTACTGTGAAGAAGAACATCTCTGATGATCAAGCCATCCTAATCATAATAACCCTAATTGTCACACGTCCGTTTTCTCGTGTAGGTCACATCACAATTTATAATTCATGATGAAGTTATTATAAACAGGCTGTAAACATGAAATCATGCAGCTGCTCAGAGTGTTGTCAGGCTGCAGGACGGTCGCTCTCCATTTTTCCTCTCACATGGTCTACTTCTGACAGGAAGTAACCATGGTTACAGGAGGATGCTCTCAAACCCTCGTGATCTAAAGGATCTCAGGCTATTGATGCAAAATCAAACTGTACCCCAGAACTAAAACCTCATAAAAGACGTATACTGTATCAGATGCGCGTAATGGTAGGCTATGGGAGAGCATACGAAAGACCTATGTGGTAAGAGGTTGTAGGGACAGTAGGACTCAGAGTACAAACAAAGCTCCATTCAGCTGACTTTCATTATTTTGCCAGCGTTTTATGTGGGTTATAGCATTTCAGAGACAGCACATTGATACTGCCAAGTCAGTACATTAATTTAAATTCAATAGCTTACAGTGGGAATTATGAAATATGAATCAAATAATATCTCCCAACCCCACTACTGTAACCTCTCACTATACTTCTGTTACTTAACACAAGAGCCTAGCCGTACTGTAAATGCATTCAGACAGACTTACAGCAACCATTACCCCAGGCTCAAGTGTGTTTCTTATAATGGAGGTAGCTAACCTACGGCAGTCAAACCATCATGTGATTGTGCTGTGATTAATTCTCTAATTAGCAGCAATAATGCCGGCACTCCTCTAAAATCCCCGTGGAAAGGACTAGAGATGGCACGATACCACTTCTTTTTATGTCCAATGCCCATATCATAAATTTGCATATCTGCCGATATGCAAATATGGTGCATTTTATAATCAATAAAACTATTTTTTATAAATATCTTGCTGCATTTTGTATAAGTTCATAGACAAGTTTAAATAAACAACAACACTAAAGCTATTCTGTTATACCTGTATGCAAAAACACACTGCACCCAAAATATTTCATAGTTCAGCAAAACTGATCAATCTAATAAACTTAACCCTGCTCCATCCTCCCTACTCTGGTATTTTAAAGAGTACTTAGCAGAAAAATTAAACAACCTAAATAATAGGGTTGCAAACTCCTAGCAAAAAAAAAAAAGTCTCTCCGATATCCGATCCAGTAATTTAGGTCACTATCGGACCGATACCGAGACGTAATATCGGATCAGTCCATCTCTAGAAAGGACCCCGCTTTGTCTCACACTGATTTTGCTCTTCATGTAATCCTACCACCTACACTCACTCAGCACCTGTAACAAACCACACACGTAGCTGCAGTACAACATGCTGCAAATAGCCGAGTACCGGCCTGCAGCCCCTGGCTTCTCCCACAGCCTGACACGGACACTCCCGTACCGCTACAGCGGGAACTAACATGGATGGATTTATTTCTGAGGCGCTTCCAGCCCTGACGACTGAGCAGTCTGCGGATCATTAAACAAACGCAGATGACCGAACAATACACACTGAGCATGTTCCCTTTAACAAAGCAGGCATTAATAAAAGAAAACACGCACCCCATCCAGGATCCCCGGCCTGCAGCATGGACACATCCAGGATCTGAAAGAACGGCGCACAGACCAGCTCACAGCTTCACCGACTCACAGCCGCTCATGTCAGCTGTCCCCCCGCTCCCCTGGGCTGTTATCCCCGTAGAGCTGGTGCTTGGAGTCGGCCCCTGCACGGCTCCTCAGCGCAGTGAGGAAGCACCGACTGCGGTCATGTGAGCCGCAGTTACCAGACAGGCTAGAGCCGCTGAACCGAGAGTCGCGTCAGCAGACGCTCAGAGCGCAGCGTCGTCACGTGGTTCAGCGTGAGATTCCGCCCCTTTTCACGTGGGTCACATGTTGATTTCTTTTTAACAGGTCCTGTCTCCCACGTACAATCATACAATTTTATAGTTTTATTTAATAAAGGAAAGCTTTTAATTGTTTTTAGGTGCTACTGTTACATGTTTATTTTATTTTGTATTAACATTAAACCCATTTTAACTGACTGTATGCCTGCGGCTCTGAAATAGGCACCTACCACCCCATATGGAAAAGATCTATAAATCTTATAAAGTTTGTATCTGTCTTGTGTGAAACTTGTATGAAAAGCATACAAGAGTGAAAACACATATAAGATCCATTAAAAAATTATATAATGAAACTTGTATGTTTTGGATACTTACTAAAACAATATATGAAAGTAATGAGAAAGTGGCCACTTTCATGAGTAAATCATATAAGCCAGGGGTGTCAAACTCAAATACACAGTGGGCCAAAATTCAAAACTGGAACAAGGTCGCGGGCTAACGTTAATAGTTATTGAAAAAAAAAAAATCTTCCTCCAGATTTAAGAATGAATCTTTTCTTATGGACTCAAACAAGTTTTGCTGAAAAACTGAATATGGAACAAGCAAAGCTTCATACTAAACAATATATATATTAGCTGTATAATACCAGTAGGCCAGCTCTGATAGTAATTTGGTATGGCTTCGCGGGCCAAATGTAATTAGGCTGCGGGCCAGAGTTTGACACCTATGATATAAGCCTTATATGATTTATTCATGAAGTCGGCCACATCAGATGCAAGTCTTTTATAAGTTTTTACTATTTCTTTTCCATATGGGACGGGTCACACTGTGGTTATTAAGATAAATGTGATGAGCGTTTTGACCTGTGTGCTGAGATGCTGCATATATTTTGTCACACTATGGTGGGCAGTGCTCTCTATCATACTGCTGTGTGTTGGTGGTGCAGCGTGACAGACAAAAACACCAAGCAGCTGGACAAGCTGGTGGAAAAAGCCAGCTCAGTGCTTGGCAGGAGGCTTGCTGGTCTTACATAGGACTGTGGTGGAGACCCCCGAAGCCCCAAATAAAGTCTCTCTATCTTACACATTTAACTTAGCTAAAAGAAAATGTTTTTTTTTCTGTTCATCCTGTATTTATTGTATTTTTATTCCCAATTTCAACTTTTTTTTGTTTATTATTGTGTTTGCAGTCACGTGGTTTTATTATATTTTCTTCAAGGAGATAAGCAGAAACATTTTTAAGTAAGTAAAATTATATTTATTTAGCAGCTTTCAAGACAGAGATCACAAGTGCTTCACAAAAAATACCAGAGCATTTAAAACAAAGCAAACACAAGAAAGTTAACCAAATGCAACTCCAAAAAGATGAGATGAGATAGATTTATTTGTAAGTTGCAGGTCTTTTGCCCACAACCGAGATGACAGACCGACCGTACATACGTGTTTCCTTGCATGCCTTATGTTTTGTTTGGTGTTTGGATTCTGTAGGTGGGCGGAGCTAGAAGCCTCCTCGTCAGCGTGCTCCTGTGTGATTCCAAGTTTCCAAGTGCACGGATGCACTGAGCAAACTAAATCATACATCGCCTGGTTACAGAAGATGAGTAAACACATGACAGAAATAATTAAACAACAACTTTGGGTAAAATGTAAAAACATTTAAAGTGTCGCAGACATCAAATGTTAAAAGTGAATTTTTGTTCTGGAAAAATATTTGATCATTTTGAGTTTGATGAATTGCAGCAGATGTTTTCAGTGGATGACAGGTGTTGACTGCAGATGGGCCAGTTTAGCATTATGACTGTTTTCCAACAAAGGCATGCTGTTGTGCAGTCGTTTGACACTGAACTACTGAAATATGCATCAGTTTATACAGTGGGGCAAAAAAGTATTTAGTCAGCCACCGATTGTGCAAGTTCCCCCACTTAAAATGATGACAGAGGTCAGTAATTTGCACCAGAGGTACACTTCAACTGTGAGAGACAGAATGTGAAAAAAAAATCCATGAATTCACATGGTAGGATTTGTAAAGAATTTATTCGTAAATCAGGGTGGAAAATAAGTATTTGGTCACCTCAAACAAGGAAAATCCCTGGCTCTCACAGACCTGTAACGTCTTCTGTAAGAAGCTTTTCTGTCCCCCACTCGTTACCTGTATGAATGGCACCTGTTTGACCTCATCATCTGTATAAAAGACACCTGTCCACAGCCTCAACCAGTCAGACTCCAAACTCCGCCATGGCCAAGACCAAAGAGCTTTCGAAGGACACCAGGAAAAGAATTGTAGACCTGCACCAGACTGGGAAGAGTGAATCTACAATAGGCAAGCAGCTTGGTGTGAAAAAATCAACTGTGGGAGCAATCATCAGAAAATGGAAGACATACAAGACCACTGATAATCTCCCTCGATCTGGGGCTCCACGCAAGATCTCATCCCGTGGGGTCAAAATGATCATGAGAACGGTGAGCAAAGATCCCAGAACCACACGGGGGGACCTGGTGAATGACCTGCAGAGAGCTGGGACCAAAGTAACAAAGGTCATCATCAGTAACACACTACAACGGCAGGGAATCAAATCCCGCAGTGCCAGACGTGTTCCGCTGCTGAAGCCAGTGCATGTCCAGGCCCGTCTGAAGTTTGCCAGAGAGCACATGGATGATACAGCAGAGGATTGGGAGAATGTCATGTGGTCAGATGAAACCAAAGTAGAACTTTTTGGTATAAACTCAACTCGTCGTGTTTGGAGGAAGAAGAATACTGAGTTGCATCCCAAGAACACCATACCTACTGTGAAGCATGGGGGTGGAAACATCATGCTATGGGGCTGTTTTTCTGCCAAGGGGACAGGACGACTGATCCGTGTTAAGGACAGAATGAATGGGGCCAAGTATCGTGAGATTTTGAGCCAAAACCTCCTTCCATCAGTGAGAACTTTGAAGATGAAACGAGGCTGGGTCTTCCAACATGACAATGATCCAAAACACACCGCCCGGGCAACAAAGGAGTGGCTCCGTAAGAAGCATTTGAAAGTCCTGGAGTGGCCTAGCCAGTCTCCAGACCTCAACCCCATAGAAAATCTGTGGCGGGAGTTGAAAGTCCGTGTTGCTCGGCGACAGCCCCAAAACATCACTGCTCTTGAGAAGATCTGCATGGAGGAATGGGCCAAAATACCAGCTACTGTGTGTGCAAACCTGGTAAAGACCTATAGTAAACGTTTGACCTCTGTTATTGCCAACAAAGGTTATGTTACAAAGTATTGAGTTGTATTTTTGTTATTGACCAAATACTTATTTTCCACCCTGATTTACGAATAAATTCTTTACAAATCCTACCATGTGAATTCATGGATTTTTTTTTCACATTCTGTCTCTCACAGTTGAAGTGTACCTCTGGTGCAAATTACTGACCTCTGTCATCATTTTAAGTGGGGGAACTTGCACAATTGGTGGCTGACTAAATACTTTTTTGCCCCACTGTACATGTACATCATACCCCATCTCCAGTTATTTGTTATCCTGTTTCAAAGTAAAAAGTGCATCAAATATTTGACATTTGATACGTTTGTATTGTTTGTTTGTTTTTTAAATTTAATGTGGCTTAGAGGATTAAATGATCTGGGTTGGTCCACCAGGACAAGAAATCATGGCTGTTCCTCCATGAAAGACAAAGATTGATCACAATAAGGAAAAAGATGATGATGCTGAGAAACACTGGCGACTGGATGCAGGTGGTGAACAGGAAACACAGAAACTGAGCTGACGGAAATGATGGAAATGGCACACGTGCTAATAATCTGCAGACATGAGCAGACCACACACTAACAAATCTGCTCAGGAGACGGTGAAGGCTCCAAACTCTCAATGATGACTTATCTAGCATCAACAGCACCACTATTACTGCAAGAAGGTCAAGTTTCGGTATTAAATATTGATGGCACTGTTCCAATTTGCCCCAATGGTAATAAAGTTAGTTGTAGTGCTGCCAGCATCACAATCCAGCATGAAAGTGATAGTAATGGTGCATGGCAGTATGCATATTGGTAGTTCTTCAGTGCATTCATAAATCCGTGGACACAATGTTGAACAGGATGACACAACAAGCAGAAAAGGAACATCTGCAAAGACGAGTTATCTGCTGAGTTAAACTTTAATTCTGTACTAGCGGAGTTTGAAGCTCTACTGGAGGAGCAACGGCAGCCAAACATGAATTTACTGGTAGCAGACTCCACGGTGCTGCTTCAAGTTCAGGTGAAATGCATCAAGACAGCTGCAGTCATTTTTTGTACTGTATTGCACTTGGATTACATGACTGTAACATCTGATTCAGGCTTTTTGGCGGGTTTTTCTTTTTTGCAGCGCAAGGTTTCAGTCGAAGGCTCACATGAAGCCCACGATATTTAAATGTAGAAGCTGAACCAGAGCTAGAGCTGAAGCAGTCATTCACAATCCTTTGTTCTTGATGTAATTGTTGAATTCAACGACTACTTGTTGTGTTTAGTTAAATAATATAATTCACATATGAAGAAAAAGCTTCACTTCTTCATACTGATAGCTACTTGAGGCAGTCCACACTCCCAGGCAGTAAGGACGGTGCCAACCAGAGGACATCAGGCACTCAGGCCACTCTATGAAGTCTGTTTCTGGTCAGAGTCAAAGCTGCTCTCCTAACTGCCTGTTTTCTGGAGTCTCCTTCATCCTCTGGAGCCTGTGCTGGGAGACACGGCTCCATCCTGGAGCAGCTACCTGTGCAACCCGTCCAGGTATCACGTCTTGATATCAGTAGTGAAACTGGCCTGAACACGAGTGTCCTCCACCTGTTAAACCGCTGCTGCTTTAGGGTTTGTCTCAGTGTTGCACCTGTTGTTGATTTCATTAACAGCACAGCAGCTGAAGCTATTTAACACTCACTACACAGATGTTTACCTGATGGATGCTACTCTGATTAAAGTGTGTTTTCATGTTTCAACAGTGTAATTGGTCGTCTGTGAGTTTGTACATACACACACAGAGCCGAGTGACTCAAATCAGTTTATTATGAAAAATGAGAGAAAGGTCCACAGACCTTGGTCTCTACATACAATACGATCAAATTCTGATTCTAGTCTTTGATCTGAGCCATGACTGAAAACTGTAATTGAGTTTGGTGATTTCATTCACTAACATATTTCACTGAGATCAAGCTTTAAGTGGGGAGGTGATTTTTTGAATCCACAGCACAGATTCCACCTCGCTTCAGCAGGTTTGTACTGTTTGTGTAACAGAGGGCAGTTTCTCCGTCTGACATCTTCTCAGCAGCTTTTTCAGTCAGCTGTCGTCCCGTCTCACTGCACACGTCTAAGAATTCTTTTGCAGCACCTTGATGGTCACCTGAAAGCACGAGCAGGTTGTCAACATGTAAGAAATACACTGCATCACAGGGTACATCACATTTACTGTCATTATGTTACTAAAGCATTACAAAACCTACTGTGATGCCCTCGGTGATAAAGAGAACAAAAGATCAATAAATACATCAGTAAGATTTTAAAAAAGTCAAAAGCAAAGGCAGAAGTCTCTCGAGTACAGCGACTGGACGTGAGTGTGTGTGCAGGTGGACAGATGGCTTTCACAGCTCGTGGCAGAAAGCTGTCCCTCAGGTGGGGCTTTCTATGTAACCGTGACCTCGATGCAGCGATGAACAGTCCTGGGAGAGTGGGGTCAGCAGCAATACCACTGGCCTTCCTTTGTAAAAAGCTCTGAGCAAACGGGGGGAGAGTCCAGCCCTCTTCAGTTTCCTGAGGAAGAAGAGGCTTTGTGGAGGCCTTGATGTTATCCCCTCACTGCCCTCGGATGAGGAGAGGTGGGTGCTCTGTCCTCCTGGACCTCCTGTAGTCGACTATGACCTCCTTGGTCTTGCTGGTGTTAAGCAGCAGGTTGTTCAACAAACAGGTAGAGCTGCTCCTCTCATTGTTTGGTATAAAACCCACCACGTTTGTGTCGTGTTTGAGGAGTGCATCGCTGTCCCATCCGTACTGTGACCTAATATTATATTTAATATTAAAGGATGACTCTGTTATGTCCTGTTTATGGTGCAGAAACATTCCCAGTTATCAAATCTGTGACACAAATATTTGTAACTCAGTCTGAACACAATAAAATTATTCTTTATGGGTTTGACAACGATCGATTTTATGACTTAATCCTTTCTAACTTACTGCATAATAACAACTAGGGCTGATAACTGAGCCTAATTAAACGCTCAGCTGATATTACGACCCTGATTAGAAGACCGAGTTTAAGATATGCAAGGCCGAGCCTTTCCTCTGTAATCACTGAACGATTGATCGTTTTCTGATCAAAACTGTGATTTCAGACAGCGCGATCATGTGACGGCCAAAGCTGCGGTTTTTTGCTCCTGACTGACTGACCCAGGATCTGTAGTGTTGTTTATTTAGCAGAACCAGAAGACAGTTAGGAGGCATAACACACTGTGACATGGTGTCTCACCAAATACGGTTTTTGTTGTATTTTACTTCACTGTAACTTCACATAATAAAAGATTTATTCAGTCAAAAATGGTCCTTTTAGTTCTTCGTTTGTAATAACTGTCATTGGTCAAAAACTGAATGTACCTGCGTGTTCCTTATTAATAAATACATTTGAAACCACTTTAGTTTTCGTCATAGAGTAATCGCATTTATTGTTTTGATGAAACGACGTCATTTTCTGTCATGTTTGTAAATGTTACTGTACGCTGTGAATTTTGTGCTGAAAATCATGAGTTGAACTGAAATCAGAATATCTGCCAGAAAAATCATAATTAGATCCTTTCTGAGACTCACACGCTCTCCCTGTATCAGCCTCTGAGGCACACAGCCCACTTTGATCTTAAACAGTGTGAAAAAGAAAGAAATCTGTCAGCTTGACTCTTTGGACTTAAACTGGAAGAAATAAACGTGTAAAATACAAGTTACACATGCTGTAAGACGCATGTGTAGACGTGGTGGCAGCTCATTGTTCAGACTGACCATTTTTTGGCTGTTGTAGTCATAGAGATTTCTATATACTGCAGAGGGTTTATTGGAGACATAATTAAGTGTTTTGCAAGTTGAATTTTTTTGGTACTAAATGACAAAAATTTGGCTTTTTTGTCATTTTTGGGGGAAAACAGCAGCTGACAGCACTGTACACACCGATAGACTGGTGCGTAATAAGCAAACAAATAACACAGAAAACAGAGATTTCTGATGGGAGCCTGGTCTCGCAGCACACAGATAGAGCTGTGCGGTTTTATCGTGGTGGCATCCAAAGTAAGAGGGAATTCAATGTTTTTCAGACGTGTGGTGTTGGTCTTCTTTTGCTGCTGGTTCAGGGAAGTTTGGTTGGAGGGTGACGATGTGAGATGTCGGCTTCCTGCACCCAATGGGATCCGTGTTTGCATCTTTTTACGCGATCTGTTTACCTGCTCTTTAATCGTTTGCTGTTTTGGCTTTTTGTTGGTCGTTGAAATGGTTTGACGAGCTTTGAGCTGAGATTCGGACGTTTCTGTGGATTCCACACACGTCTATATTTACCAGATCCTCCGGGACATCACGATAAACTAGATGGACATTTTTATACTATATTCCCTCCTATTTATAAACCATATTTATTATAGTATGATGCAACCAACATTCCTACCTCTGGTCTCGACCTCTTACCACTGATTACACTGCACCTTACAGCAGGTATAACTTGTTTACAACTGTATCTGTGTGTCTTTTATTCCTTTATCTTATAGTCTGCCTCTCACCCCTGCTCCTGGTTCAAATAATTGAAATGCATTGTGGGAGATGTAGTTTGCAGTCACTGTGCTTTTGAGCAGTATACAGTAAACTTATTTTAAGACAATCTTGCACAATCACTCGCAGGTCACATAAAATGATGTGGCGTTCCACATTTGGCTGGCGGGCCTTGAATTTGGCACATGTGATCTAAGGCTCAGAATAAAGGCAAAGCTAATGATAACCTCACCTATGAATCTCAGCTTAAAGATATGAGATTTTAGCCAAGCATACATGCCAACACGGAGCCACCTATTCAAAGGCTGTAAGCACCAAACGGCAGCAGTGATTACCGTTTTAACTTCTGTGTAGTTGTCCAGGCCGTACTGGCCCAGCTCTCGGCCGACACCTGAAGCCTTGTAGCCTCCAAACGGAGCCTGAGCCCCAAACACGTCGTAGCAATTAATCCTGCAGAAGAACACACACAGGAACAAACGCTGATGTTAAACATGGCCTGAATGAATACTGAGCTACAGCAACACAGTGTGGACAACCAGTGATGACGCATGGCTGCGTGATGTCCTCCAGCAGCTGGATTTGTAGGTGTTTGGAAAGTGCAGCTACACAAATAACTGAAAACCCTTATTAGAAAAGTCAGTATCCCCCCTCATGTTTCAGGACAGAGAGTTCAACTTTTCCCTCCTCTGTGAATGTTTGCACATTAGTGATCCTATTAATCTGTCCTTACCAGACTGTGCCAGCACGAAGTCCACTGGACACATAGTTGGCCTTATCGATGTCCTTAGTAAACACGGCGGCTGCAAGCCCATATTTTGTGTCGTTGGCTCTCGTCACGACCTCCTCGAGGTTTTTAAACTTCAAGATTTGCATCACTGGACCAAAAATCTGCAAAACAAGAGAGACACGAAAGCAAAAAAGTATTTTAGAAACATCAACAGTAAGAAATTACCAGGTGTGTGTGTGTGTGTGTGTGTGTTAATTGCACGCTGTAAAAGCCCCAGGAAGGCCACGTTTACGCTCTCAGCAGCCACGTCTGGAGCTTTGCATGGTACCACACTTTAATCCTGTGAGCACTCCACAGTGACCCTCAGATGTTTGTGAAGCCAGACTGCACCAGTGGCAACAGACTGACACCTGAATTAAGATGAATCCAATTCAATTAGAGTCTATTTATGTAAACAATCCAGTCAGATCACAACAACAGTCGCCTCAAGGTGCTTTATATTGTATGGTAGAGCCTACAATGATACAAAGATAACAGAGAAATCTCATATGACCCCCTATGAGCAGCACTTTGGTGACAGTGGGAAGGAAAAACTCCCTTTTAACAGGAAGAAACCTCCGGCAGAACCAGGCTCAGGGAGGGGCGGGGCCATCTGCTGTGATTGGTTGGGGGTGAGGGGAGGAAGACAGGATAAAAGACATGCTGTGGAAGAGAGACAGACGTGAATAATAACAAAGGATTAAATCCAAAGTGTGGTGTAAACACATGCTGAGTGAAAAAGAAACAGTGCATCATGGGAAATTCCCAGCAGCCCTGTTGCAAATTAAGTGGGGAGGGTGAGTGTGTTTGTCCTCACAGTGTAGCTTTACATGATTTTGTCTGGACTACTAGAGTACACTGATATAAAACAGTTACAGTTATAATGGTTATTTTCCTTCCTACCTCCTCTCTGGCAATGGTCATGTTGTCCTGGACATCTCCAAACACAGTAGGCTGGATGAAGTATCCTCTGTCTGCAGCTATTCCTCCTCCACACATCAGCTTGGCTCCTTCTCTCTTCCCGCTGCTGATGTATCCCAGGATCTTGTTGAATTGCTCCTGATCTATCTGGAGAGTTTATTGGAAGAAAGGGCATCGATTATATGTGACGGTGCAAAGTACTCGACTCTGGGAACAACAGACTTTATGTGTACCTGAGGTCCCTGCTCTGTCTTAAGGTTAAAAGGATCTCCTACAACTCGTTTCTTGGCTCGCTCCACACTGCGCTCCACAAACTCGTCGTACACATCAGCTTGGACATACGTTCGAGAGCCAGCACAGCAACACTGGCCTTGGTTGAAAAACAGAGCAAAGTGGGACTGCTCCACAGCGTACTCCACTGAATCAGGGAAGAAACAGAAAAACTTTAACTGGAGACAATCTTAAAACAGAAGCAACACTACGATTCTTAGACTGTCCAGTGGTAACATTATAGCTGCCACAAAGCAGAAGACTTTTATGCATCCAGCTGCTCAGTCCTAATAAGGCCTCAAAGTTTACACAAAGATGGGAAAAAGTGTCTTCAACAATAGGATACAGATTTCTAAACATACTATATTCAGTGTGTACTGCAAAGGAAGTCAGAGGACGTACTGTCAGCATCAGACAGGATGATGTTGGGGCTCTTTCCTCCCAGCTCCAAAGTGACTTTCTTCAGGTTGCTGCTGCCTGAAGCCTGTTGGATCAGATGACCCACCTGACAGACAGGAGGAAAGGCAGAGCTATATTCAACACTGCTACTTATGATGTGAGCATTAAAATTCACCAGGCGTGTGGATTAAAACATACGCTGTCAATTTTGCAGAAAGAAATTACTCAACATTTTTCCCGCTTTCTAATCAAAATGCAAAATTTCTCTTTTGGCTGCTTGTTCACTCACTCAGACCCGTGCTTGTCAGGCATTATTTCCAAAGGAGATTTCTTTTGGGTAAGTTGCGTAACACTTACCTATGAATCATTCAAGAATAAAAAAAAGACACTTAACATTGTTCTCATTTCTTTTACTTGACTCTACAAATCTAACAAAGACCTGCATCCACAGTACAGACCCAGGTCTTTGCACATAAAGCAGGTAATGGATGTGTGGCTGCTCTGAATTAGCGGTGAGTATATGTACGATGATAATAAAGAGCTATTCTATTCTAGAATATCACAGAAACATCTAAACAATACTTGTTGACCATAATGACCAAATGAAACTGTTTTGTTTTCCTGTGTATCCAAGTCTAGCTTTGTATTTCTGGCACTCCATCAACAAAGCTGTGTTTGAGTGAAGTCCTGCCTATGAGTCTGCATTTTTGGTCGTCATCCTGCCGGCTTCACATCGTCACATGACATCCTGCTGCTATCCTTTGGTTACACATCACCCCTGACACTCGTCTCCGCCCACTCCAGCCTGCCTGCACTCTCTTCTTCCCCCCTCTTGTGAACCGTCTGTTGCTTTGGTGGTTGGACTCCAGGTATTTAAACTCGTCTACCCTCAGAACCTCCATGTTTCCCTCCATGTCCCTCTCAT
Source organism: Neolamprologus multifasciatus (assembly GCF_963576455.1). Classification (NCBI taxonomy): domain Eukaryota; kingdom Metazoa; phylum Chordata; class Actinopteri; order Cichliformes; family Cichlidae; genus Neolamprologus; species Neolamprologus multifasciatus. The sequence continues at coordinate 2,543,251 of NC_140449.1, forward strand.
TCCCTCATTGCTTCTACCGACTTTCATTCTTCCTCCAGCACATACTTAAACCTCTGCAGGTCCTCTTCCACCTGTTCCCTGTCTAACATCAGACTCCTTCCTGAACTCTTCAGGCCATCAAGTCAGTACCTCCCTTGGTAGGTAACACAGCCAGTCACCAACAGCTCAGTGCCCTTGTTGCATATCTGGTCAGTGATGGATATGGTATGATGCATAGGGTTACACTACTTGCTACTGACAGGCAAATTTAGCCCCACTCATTTCTGCTCACCACTCACTCTGTCTGCTCATTCTGAAGCCACTAAAACTCATCACAGAGTCGGTAATGATGTTTGTCAGCCACGTCTCTGTCAGGCACAACAGGCTGCTCTCCCAATACAATTTCTGTTAAAGGGATGGTTGGCTCAGCAGAGCTCTGACTGTTTGTCAGCCTGGCTACAGTGCTGAAGAGAAACCTGGGGTTGTTCTTATTTTCTTCAATCAGTGATGAGTAGTAAGCTGTTCTGGCTTTGCGGAGGGCTTTCTTATAAAGCAACAAACTATTTCTCCAGGCTAAATGATGATCCTCTAAATTTGTGACACGCCATTTCCTCTCCAGATTACGAGTCATCTGCTTTAGGGTACGTGTTTGAGAATTATACCACGGGGTCAGGTACTTCTGATTAGAGACCTTAGTTTTCACTGGAGCTACAGTATCCAGAGTCGTACGTAGTGAGGAGGTGAAATTATTAACAAGATAATCGACCTCTGTTGGGGTAGCGTTCAGATAGCTGCTCTGCTCTGTGTTGGTACAGGGCATTGACGATGATAACAGTGGCTGGATTATATTCTTAAACTTAGTTACAGCGCTTTCAGAAAGACATCTACTTTGATAAAGTCTACTCTCCACTGCTGCGTAATCAATTATTGTAAATGTAAATGTTATCAGGAAATGATCAGACAGGAGAGGGTTTTCAGGAAACACTGTTAAATGTTCAGTTTCTATGCCATATGTTAAAACAAGATCTAGAGTGTGATTAAAGTGGTGGGTGGGTTCTTTTACATTTTGAGAGAAACCAATTGAGTCTAACAACAGATTAAATGCCATGTTGAGGCTGTCATTTTTAGCATCTACATGGATGTTAAAATCAGGTTTTCTTTTCGAAAGTAAGTAAAAGGAAAAAACAGCGGCCAACAGGCTGTAAACAACGTAGACTTGTGCGTAACAAGCAAGAGAGTTTAAATGGGCTGGTTCTCCCCACCTGTCATCAAAGGGAGTTTTTGCACCTGTAACTGACTACTGCCGTGTTGTTTTGCAGGTATCTGCGGCTGCATTTGGAGTCTCCCTTTCAGGGGACAAACTTCTGAGGCTGAATGCTGTGCGATCGAGTAATGCTGCCTGTGGTCACTGCTGCTACGACTGCTAATTCATTTGGAAAACAAGTTTAAATTACGAGCATTACCAATAGTTGCACACACAATGGCAAAGCTTCGGTTTCCTCTCCTACAGCAGCTTTTGACCTTATTTTCATCAATGTATATCACCTGAAATGTTTAGAACAGAGCTCCACATGTTTTGGGCATTTACACACATGTTCATTATTGTTATGCAGTCTGAACGCTCTCTGCCTGAGTCCATCTAAAATGCTCCTCTCTGACAGGACCCAGCAAATCTTTCATTTTTAGCGTTTGTAAGAACAATGGCATAAATGTTTTATGCTTTAATGTTTCACAAACTAAAAGTGAAGCTTGCACTCTAGAAGCCTTATGTCTTCTAATTATGTATATCAGTGTTTATAGACATGTTCAGCCTTCTGATTCTGTGGTGGACTCATTTAAACTTCTCCTTTTTATGTTGCTGCAGAAACAAACTAAAGTAAAAGCCGGCCTACAGCACATTGTTGGGCCATGGTCACTTTCTGCTCCATATCATGTTTGGCTTCAATCACATAGCCCGACAGCTGGTGCAGAATAAGAGGGTTTGAATATTTTGACTTGTTTTTAGTTTTCCAGCCCCTCGTGCCAATAATTCCTTCCGTCCATCTTCTTCCACTTATCCGGGGCCAGGTCGTGGGGCAGCAGTCTGAGGAGAGAAACCCAGACCCCTCTCTCCCCGGCTCCAGCTTATCCGGGGGAACACCAAGGCGTTCCCAGGCCAGCTGAGAGATATAATCTCTCCGGCGTGTCCTGGGTCTGCCCCGAGGCCTCCTCCCGGTGGGACATGCCCAGAACACCTCACTCAGGAGGCGCCCAGGAGGCATCTTTATCAGATGCCTGAACAACCTCAGCTGGCTCCTTTCGATGTGGAGGAGCAGCGACTCGACTCTGAGCCCCTCCCGGATTAGCTGAACTCCTCTCTGAGGGAGAGGCCAGTTGGAGGAAGCTCATTTCTGCCGCTCGTTCTTTCGGCCATGCCAGTAATTATTTATGAGTTTTAGCAAACATACAGCATGTTACTGTCCAAACAACAACTCATGGCACAAAAGGCAATAACTGTCGTACCTCTGTGGAGCCAGTAAACGCCACCTTGTCGACATCCATGTGCTTTGCAATGGCAGCGCCAGCTGTTGGTCCCATGCCAGACAGGATATTCACAACACCTTCAGGAAAACCCACCTGCAAACAGAACCAAAGCTTAGTAAAACCTTTTTTGTGTTTACAGTCACATCAAAAATACATTACTCTCTCTTTCAATTCTAAAATTTAACACATCAGGACATTTTTTAAATCATGTAGTCCTCACCAGGTCCAACAACAATACACAATCTGTTAAACCTCGTCATTACTGATCTCCCAAAACTGAAACAAAACGCAGCAGCAGTATGAAGGACGTCCCAACGGTTCAGCAGCAAGTCGCAGCGATGGTTTCTCTGTGAATAATCTCTCACATCACCCCCTGAGGAATTTTACTCGCTCTTCTTTACAACAATACTTTAGTTCATTGAGCTTTGTGGGCATGTGTTTATGCACAGCTCTTTGAGGGTCCCACACAATATTGCAGTTGTAGTCGTTTCTGTTGTAGATTTCCTGCTGTGCTGGGATCCTCGTCCTGCTGCTCGATCCATTTTGGCTCACTGACAAATGGCCGCACATTTGACTACTGAGGTAGTTAAAATAAGCTCTCCAGTGTCCTGGCCCCTCTGGTAGATGACATTAAGCCTAATTCTGCTATGGGATGGCTGTTGGAGAGCATTCCTCCCTATAGTGGTACCAAAGGTTGTATTCCAGCTTCCGAGGAAATCACACCTCCCAGACTACAGTGTGTGCCAGCGCTGGAGAGGAGATTCCTCTCTCAGTCTGGGCTGGGTGGGAGTTTGCTCTTTGTCACCAGTGGCTCATGATTTCCTGGATTGAATCCCATCTCTCAGAGAGGTCGTTTTCCACAGCCATGGGGCAACACTCCTCGGCCTCTGCCCACATTCACTGTGGCGTTCCTCAAGGATCTGTGCTCGGCCCAGTTCTTTTTTCCTTGTACATGCTGCCGTTGGGATTAATATTTAAAGAATATAACGTTTCCTTTCACTGCTACGCCGACGACATACAAATTTATTTCCCTTTGACATCGGATGTTTCTACTTCTCTGCGAGCCCTATTTGACTGTCTAAGTGAGGTCGAAACTTGGTTATCACTCTCTCACACTGAACCAGGATAAGACAGTTTCAGTTTTTGATAGTCACACCCCGCTGGAACAACTATCTGATGCCTTATCACGCTCTTATCACTTCCAGATTAGACTACTGTAATTCCCTCTACTCGGGCCTCCCACCTTCCTCTATTCACCGGCTCCAGTTAGTTTGAAACGCAGCTGCGCGTCTCTTAACTGGTACTAGAAATTATGCCCACATCACACCAGTTTTAGCCAACCTACGTTGGCTCCCTGTTGATTATCGTATCAATTTCAAAAATTCTCTTGCATACCTTTAAAATTTTAAACAATTTGGCTCCCAGCTATCTATGCAAACTCCTCCATTTGTATTTCCCTAATAAGGCATTTGATCTTCCAATCAAACGCTCCTGACGCAACCAAGGTCTTGTCTGAAGTCCAGACTCTGGAGTAACCTCCCTCCTTACATTCGTTCCTCCGAGTCCATCCAGTCTGGCTTTTGATTCAAACTAATGTTATTTTGTTGCTAGTTATGTTTTTTTTTACCCATATTGTTCATATTGTTTCCTGCCCTTTTAACTGTTTCTTTTTTATTCTGTCTCATGCTATTGCTCTGACCGACTGTGAAGCACTTTGGGCAACTTTGTTGTTTATTATGTATAGAAATAAAATTTGATTTGAATTTCAAGGCAGCAGCCAGGGGGCAGAGGGCTTCAGGTTCAGCGAGCTCAGGATCTTGTCTCTGCTTTTTGCTCATGATGTGCTTCCTTTGGTTTCATCCAGCTGCAGCAGACAGCTTGCAGTGGGGCTGTTTGCAGCGCTGCATCTCTGCGCTGGCTTTGGAGCAGCTGGTGTCCACAGAGGAGGTGGCTGGCTGACTATGTTGCAGTTTCCGGGCCCAGACCAGGTTAAGATGCACAAAAATATTTATGGATATTTTGGGGACTTCTTTTGATTTTACAACACATTTCTCTACATTATGTAACAAGATTTCACAATTTAAGTTCATAACAAAGAAAAAGACTGAAATACTGATGTCGACGTTCCTCTGTACTACATTTGTGAGGACTAATACTTTGCGATTACAATCTGAAACATACCTCTTTGATAAGGCTGGCTACATAAAGCGCAGTGAGCGGCGTCTGCTCTGCGACCTTCATCACCACAGTGTTACCAGTTGCCAGGGCAGGGCCAAGTTTCCACGCCTGCATCAGCAGAGGGAAGTTCCACTGCAGGAGGAGACAATTATAAGTAAAGATCATTTGACACTTCACCTATAAAATATCCACATCCTGCTTCTATTAACGCTTCTGTGACAAAGGAAATCAGCCATATCGTTTCTACTAGTGATGGGATTTCCGGCTCTTTTTAGAGAACCGGCTCTTTCTCTTTATATTTTAAAAATATATACGGTGGCCCCCTACAGACAAAACACGTACAAACTCCAAAACACATTTCTAGCTTTAACTGAACTTCCAGAGCTACTAGATCACTAAAATTACACAATTGAAAGCATGTGTGTATTGTTTGTGTATTTATACACAGGCACTCATATATATATATATATATATATATATATATATATATATATATATATATATATATATACTTACATTTACCTGTTACTACCACACATCAAATCCGGTCGTTGGTACTTGCTGGCTTGTGTAGCCACTAGGTAACAAAAGCTCAACACTGCGCTGAGCATCCTGGAGCACTTCTGTTGTGTTTTGGAGTTTGTACGTGTTCTCACAATTTTCTGTAATTAATTGCGATTAATCGCAATTACTGATCAATAGCAGAGTTGCAGTTACTTTTTTTTTTTCAACCTTTAATTGAACCTCCTAAGACCCGAACTCTTTCGTGGCATTAATTTTAATTTCTCTTTGATATTTGGGCTGATTGGAAGCTGATGACTGTAAAAACAAAGAATTATCTGATTTTTTATTAACTGATTTTTGGTTCTGAGAAAAATGAAATCAACATATGAAGATGTAGTTTTAAATTTCAATAGAACAGTGGCAGGATGATGTCTTCATAAGTGGATATCAGGCTGTTGTAGAGTAAAATTTAGTATTTTGGTAGACAACCCAAAATGTGATGTCCACATTTGAAAACGCCATGTTCTAGGAGGTTAAGCTTGTAACTGACATTTATTCAATATAGTGAAGTAAATGCAGGATAAACACAAAGAATGTGTTTGAGTTTGTACGTGCTTTGTCTCTAAGGGCCACCGTAAATATACTTTTATTTATTCACTCCACATAAAATGTAATAAATAAATCATATAATACAAAAATCAACTATTAACTATTTAAATTTTCAGCTTTTTCCTTTTAAACAAATTTAAAATGAAACAACACAAAACACTGCAAACCACAACATAATAAAACATAAATTAAAATATGCAAAAGATGCACCTTCTCTGTCATGATGAAGGCCTGGGATGATTTTTTGGGAGAGTGTTTTCCTGCTTGGAATTGCATACATATGATTCACTGCATGAATAAACTTTCTGAATCCTTTATCATCCGCAACTGAAAATAGTTGTGGATGATTACTATACCTTTCTAATGTGACGTTGTTGTCCCTGGCTCTCTTACCCCCGCCCCCCCGCTCAGCGCAAGCCCCCTTCTCACGTGAGGAGTGAAGCAGAAAAAAGTGCGACAGAGAGGGTGAGAGAAGGACAAAAAAAGAAACAAAAACAAACCACGGCTCCCAATAAGGAGCCAGCTCACGTTGTTCACTTCAAAGAGCCGTTTCGTTCGCCATCGACACATCAGTAGTTTTTACTATTATCAGGACTTTTGCAGGCTTTAAACGGCCCTTATCTACCAGGAACCAGAGCAGTAGCTGTTGTTTCAGCATTAATATCCAATAATGCTGTATCTGTATAGCTATATCTGGTGTATCGTGGTCTGGCTCAGCTGCAGGGGAGGGGTGGTACACTGGGTTCAGGGGGCAGTGCCAGGGGGGGCTGGCAGGCCTCCCCTATTTCAGTAGCACGCTGGGACCTGGGAGAGAGAGGAGCTGGACGGTCTGCTGTCCAGACGAGCAAACAGAGCCAAAGAGCAGTCTGTGACCCTGCAGCTACTGGAGGCTGGAAAGGGCAGATTATAAATACATCGCTGTGCGTATCTGCAGAGCTCGGCCGAGGATAAAACTACTTTGTGTCTTTCAATCACAGGATAACCGAGTGACTTTTAGCTTGTTACAATTCTGTAGCTGTTACAAAGATACAATCATGTAAAAAAGTCGCACAGCCTCCGTCAGCGCTCAGATTGTTCTTATCAGGACGGAATAAAAACATGACCTGCTCCTTTTTAGGTTTGACCCTCTTCATGTCTGTTGGTGCACGCCGTTCTGCACAGCACGCCAAACTGTGACCGAGTGCAGAACCTGTTTTATCAGCAATAACTTAAAGTGATACAGAAATTATGATGTCATCAGTTTCTCATCTCACTGGACTTTTCTTCAGTCAAGTCTTGAAATTTTTTTAGATGCAACTTTTTAAACGTAAGCCACGTTGCCATGGTAACCCTTCCAAAACAGGTCATACTTGCTCCTTTATCTCTTAATCATGATGTCATAACTTAGCGTTTCACATGCCCGCTGAGGCATTCATTTCATGCCACAGAGGTCACAGGTCACTGTGGAAATATGTGAAGCATCTTTCTTCTTCCTGCCTACTTCCTTACCGGTATGATCTGTCCACAAACTCCGATGGGTTCATGTCTAGTGTAGCAGAAATAATCTCCATCGATGGGGATGGTCTTTCCCTCCCACTTGTCGGCCCAGCCTGCATAATATCTACACAACAGAAGTGGATTCACACACTGTGGGGTTGGATAAGGCAGCTGAATGCTCCAGTAAGAAATAACAAGGAAATGATTGCACTTTGAAATGCTCTAAAACTTTGTTGTGCGTTTGTTACCTGAGAACTTTCACTACTGTGGGCAGATCCACTGCATAGGCAACAGCATAGGGCTTCCCATTGTCAAGGGTCTCAAGCTCCTGTGGAAACACAACAGTTTCACATGGTATATAAAACATTGAAATAACAAAAGTGCAACATCATGAGGCTGCAAATGTCGTGTAAAGGAACAATGACTAATGCTGCGTTTGTGCTATCTTTACAGGCTGCAGGGAGCGGCTGCAGATAACAGCAATGCTATCCAAGCTGCAGTCAATCATCACACCCTGATGTGTGAACACAACAGATCACAGTAAACGATAAAACAGTCCAGTGTGCCACGGGAACACGGGCTTCTTAAGGAAGTATTTCAGAAATGAGAGCGCACAGAAAAAATGACACTTGTGCTTTGTACTTTTTCATAATTGAAGTGAAAAATAAAGAACATTTGCTCTCGTGACCAGATGGTTGTAGAGAAACTGTTGTCACATTGGCTTGTAGAATATTTTCCCAGTAATCCGATCATTTATTCCAGTTAGTTTGTTGAGTCACAAACTTCATTCTGAACGACAGCTCTTTAAATCCCATCATTATGATGTCTGACACTAACACAGCATAGCGGTGGATGTAACGACGCCAGTGTGCGCTACATTCTCAGTCCCAAGATCTGGAAGACGTCTAAAAGTTATTTCTGGAGATCAAGGTGCTACCAACTCTTCTCACAAGAACATTCAAAGTTTTATGATTGCAAATATAGGTAATGTATCAACGAAGATTAAATGTCTGCTCGTGCGGTCGCCGGTTTAGCTCAGTGCGCTGAGCGAGCGGCCACATGCCATACGGCTGAGGGCGGCCCCTTCTCGCTCTGCCCCGCGCTTTCCTGTCATTTCTTCACTGTGTCCATCAAATAAAGCTGAAAAATGCCAAAAGATATATTTACAAAAGTTTGCTCATGCATGACTATCTCAGAAAAAGCCAAATATTTCCATCACATGACTGAGGTCACGATGGACACAGAGAAGTAAAAGAAAAGCTGCTTTCAGAGTTTCAGCCTTTAATAATCACTCACAGCGAGGTACGCAGCATCTCTCTCTATAGCATCAGCCAATCTGTTCAGCAGCAAGCCACGATGAGAGGCATCCGTCCGTCGCCACGGTGATCCCAACCTGAAGGCATTACTTGCTGCTTTCACCGCCTTCTCCACATCTGCCTGGAAAGACAGCAGTGCAGGGTTAGCCGAGTTAGCTAGGAGGTGTTTATAAAGTAATACAGCATCACTGGGTAGGGCCAAGAAAAGCCAAATGAAGGAATTCATGTGCATTCAAATTGTGGTCAGAAGACAAAAACCTTCAATTAAGGTACAAAGAATAATTCACCTCTTTTGATTGATCCGTCAATATTCATATGATACTGTAAATCAGCGGTCCCCAACCCCCGGGCCTCGGACCGGTACCGGTTTTCAGTGTTATTTTGTTATCGTTTTTATCGTTTACTCGGTTTTCCTGGGTCTTTTCACGTGTGTTATGAATAAATCTTCTTTTTTTCAGTACCGGTACTAGTTTTATTTTGTTGTATTTATCCGCGACACCTTAAAGGCCGGTCCATGAAAATATTGTCGGGCATAAACCGGTCCGTGGCGCAAAAAAGGTTGGAGACCGCTGGTGTAAATATCCATAACGAAAGAAAAAACATTTACAATCAAATAGAAAAGACAAAATTGAGACTAATACAGATTTATATAGTGCCAAATCACAACAACAAAAGTCTCAGGACACTTTATGTTGTAAAGTAAAGACACACAGAAACAACAACCATCAAACGACCGCCTTTGAGCAAACACCCGGCAGAACCAGGCTCAGGGAGGGGCAGCCATGGACGGGAGTGTGGGGAGTAAGGACCCACATCAGCTGATTCAGATTGGTGGCAGTTTTCAGTTTTATTTGTCATATGCACGTTAGCACAGGGTCAACATTGCAATGAAATGTGTTTGACGAGCAGCAGTCACTCAGCAGCATGATACAGTAGGAGAAATTATAATAAAATATAATAAAATAAAATATAAAAATAGTTAGGAGCTAAATATTAGAGAGACATGGTAAAAGAGAAAAGATGACTAAATATATATGTATCTATAAATATAAATATATGTACACTAGTGATTAAATAAGAAAATCTTGAAGAGAAATATGACGGAGGGCAGATGGGATATTGCACAGGAATGAGCAGCAGAAAATTACAGTATTGCACTTTTAGATATAAATATCAATGACAATAAAGTGAAGTGAATGGCAGGAAGCCTCCAGTGATGTGCTCTGCTGCCTTCACCCTCTGTAGTGCTTTACGGCTGCTGGCAGAGCAGCTTCCGTACCAAACTGTGATGCAGCTCGTCAGCAAGCTCTCGACTGCACACCTGTAGAAATTTGAGGTGATGTTGGCGTTCATGCTAAACTTCCTCAGCCTCCTCAGGAAGTAAAGCTGGCGAGCTTTCCTGATAGCAGTGTCTGTGTGAAGGGTCCAGGAGAAGTCCTCAGTGATGTTGACTCTAAGGAACTTGAAGCTGCTGACCCTTTCAACCTTGACACCGTTGATGTGGATGGGCTGGTGTTCTCTGACTGGTCGTTTCCGGTAGTCCACTATCATCTCTCTAGTGTTGCTGATGTTGAGAGTCAGGTTATTTTCCAGGCACCACTCGTACAGCGCCATCACCTCCTCTCTATAGGCCGTCTCATCATTGCCTGTGATGAGGCCTATGATGGTTGTGTCATCAGCAAACTTGATGATGCTGTTGGACTCGTGTTTAGCAACACAGTCGTGTGTGAACAGGGAATATAGGAGGGGGCTAAGCACACGACCCTGTGGCGTACCTGTGTTTAAGATGAGTGATGAGGAGGTGTGCTTACCAACTCTCACCACCTGGGGACTGTTTGTGAGGAAGTTTAGAATCCATCTGCAGATCGGTGTTCCCAGCCCAAGGTCGACGAGCTTCGTGGCAAGTTTTGAGGGGATGATGGTGTTAAATGCAGAGCTGTAGTCGATGAAGAGCATCCTTGCATATGTATTCCCTTTTTCCAGGTGAGTGAGGGTGGTGTGCGTTGCCAGGGCGATGGCATCCTCTGTGGCTCTGTTTGTCCGATAGGCAAACTGAAGAGGGTCCAGTGTGTCAGGGAGGGAGGAGCAGATGTGACCTTTGACCAGCCGCTCCAGGCACTTCATGATGACGGATGTCAGTGCAACAGGACGGTCGTCATTCAGACAGGAGACCACTGATTTTTTGGGAATGGGAATGATGGTGGATGCTTTGAGGGACGTGGGGACCACTGACTGCCTCAGGGAGAGGTTGAAGATGTTGGTGAACACCTCTGCCAGCTCGTCTGCACACACTCTGAGTAGCCGGCCTGGGATGCCGTCTGGTCCTGGAGCTTTGTGAGGATTTACCTTTTTAAAGGTCCATCTCACAGCTTCTGTTCTCAGAGTTAAAGTTGCAGCCTCACTGTCCTCCTGAGGGTAGAGGATCTGCTCTCTGTTGTCTGCATCAAAACGAGCATAGAAGTCGTTGAGCTCGTCTGCGAGAGATGCAGTGGGCTGAACACTGACTGTGTTGACCTTCTTGTAGTCAGTGATGCAGTCAGTCCATTCCACAGTCGCCTGGTGTCAAAGCTGTGGTAGCTGGACTCCACTTTGTCCCTGTAGTCCTTTCTGGCCTTTTTTATGGACTTTCGGAGGTCATACCTGGCTGCTTTATAAGCATCAGCATCCCTGGAGTTAAAGGCAGAGGTCCGCACTTTTAGCTTGGCGCGAACGTCTTTATTTACCCAGGGTTTCTGATTTGGATATATGCGGACAGTGGTTTTTGTGATGATATCATCCATGCACTTTCCAATATATCCAATGACAGAGTCTGTGAGTTCATTGATGTTGCCATCAGCTGCATCCACAAATATCTGCCAGTCAGTTGTCTAAAGCAGTCCTGCAGGACCTCCTCAGCCTCACTGTCCCATTTGTAAATAACCCTGGAAGCTGGTTTTTCCTGTTTCAGTCTTTGTCTGTATGCAGGCAGCAGCAGTATGGAACAATGGTCTGCCTTACCAAAAGCTGGGCGGGGGAGGGGTTTGTAGCACTCTCTGAATGGAGTGTAACAGTGGTCCAATGTTTGATCACCTCTTGTGGGGAAGGAGATGTGCTGATAGTATAGGACAAAAATAGCGACGCAGCTTAGAGCAGGGATGTGGACATTTACTTCTGCACACAAGAGGATGAGATAAACAGGCTCCAGGACAGAAACAACCGCGCTGTGCTGCTAACACAACGTCAGTTCTTTGCAAGCATCTGCTAAGACAGCATGCTAACACTAAGCTAGCCAAGAAGCCAGAGTCAAAGCTGGGTGAATGGCGACCCCAGCACCCTGACCCTTGACCTCAACAGTAACAGGCAGATGAGCAGCTGGGCTGCAGCCTCCCATTCTACCTGTTCACATTTCTACAGCAGAATCACCGTGGTGATCACTTTGTGCTGGTTTTCATTTTTGCTTCATGCAATCAGTAACAGTTTCATTAAATGAAGGCATGCTGTACAAACCCCACTCATAGAGACGATCATATTTAAGCAACATTAATTAACAGTAGCTTCTTTGAAGAAATGGGATCTAATAGACACATTTGGAGGAAGTGATTATTGACGCTAACTCAGGATCAATCAAAGAGAGATCAATAGTACTGAAAGTAGCTGTAAGTAATGACATGTCTGTGAGATGATTATGAATATTTTTAACTGTTAAAATTGTATTTGTGAAGAAATCTGTGAAGTTGTTACTAATTAAGATTAAATGAATACTCAGCTCACCACAGCTCGACTCTGCCTGGATACAGCGCTGAAGAGAAACCTGGGGTTTTTCTTCCAATAAGTGGGGCGACCGTGGCTCAGGGTTGGGAATCTGTAACCGGAAGGTCACCGGTTTGATCCCTGGGCTCTCTGTCCTGGTCGTTGTGTCCTTGGGCAAGACACTTCACCTACCGCCTACTGGTGTTGGCCAGAGGGGCCGATGGCGCAATATGGCAGCCTCGCTTCTGTCAGTCTGCCCCAGGGCAGCTGTGGCTACAACTGTAGCTGCCTCCACCAGTGTGTGAATGTGAGAGTGAATGAATAGTGGAATTGTAAAGCGCTTTGGGTGTCTAGAAAAGCGCTATATAAATCCAATCCATTATTATTAGTAAGATGTCCTATATTTACAGAGGGCTTCTTTTTACAACAATGGACTCCTTTCCAGGCTAACTGACAATCTAAATGAGTGAGATCCCATCTCCTCTCCACCTTACAGGAAAGTTGCTTTAAGGAGTGTTTGAGCATTACAGCAGGGAGTCAAGTACGTCTGATTTTAGGCTCTCTTTGCTGTGAGGATGTAACACTGTTAACCAGATAATCAACTTATTTGGAAGTAGATGATCAGACATAAGTTTTCATGTCAAATGTACACATAAATGTAAAGTCATAAGCACTCCGCATGACTCAGCAGCTTGTTTGTTTGTTCAGATGCAACTTTGCAAACCTCGTCCATGCTGCCACGTTCTTTTTGTTTTATTAGAGAAGAGGATTTCTGCTGGAAAACCTTCCACACAAGCCCCTTTTCACTGTCATGAACTTTAATATTTAACATGCTCACGGACATCTGTAGAGTCTGACATGTATTCTTGGGTTTCTTACAATTGGATCTGAGCAGTGGAGCTCTGATAGAGACGTGACCACCTTCAGGGATTTTTATAAAGCTGCTGGGACAAAATATGGACCAAAAGCCCCCAAAATTCCTAGTTTCTCTTCATATCTTAATGTTCCCTTCATGGATAGATGATCCACGCAGTACTGGCTGTCATAATGGAGTAATGTTTTATCCACCAGGGTAGCAACTAGGTCACATGACTGAAAGCTATGAACACTGTATGATAAAATAAGTTTTCATGGATGCATGTGTTATTTCATAAGAACAAGACTAGAATTTTATTTGAAGTCCACCCTGAGTAGCGTCCCAGTGCCCGTGCATGTTGAAGAGGCAAATGTGTCAGGGCATGCATGCGGTCACGGACTACAAGGCCCCACCGTGTAAGCGTGTTACCGACACCTCTCTTCCAAATGTACTTAACACATGCCAGGTTTGAGACCCAAAAAAACGAGCCAGCACGGAAAACCATCCCCTCGCCAGACAACCAAGCGCTGTCCCTGACTGCAGCCAGTGTGAGAAGGACTCTCGCTGCGGTCGACCCACAGAGAATATACCTGACGTGTGCTCAGAGTCTGTGCTGACCAGCTGACTGATGTCCTAGCAGACGTCTTTAACAAGATGTTAGCGTTCAGGCCAAAGAGTTCAATCTGTGTTTCATCAGACTGGAGATTTTTGTTTCTGTTATGTGACTTTTCCTGAGGAGTGGCTTCCATGTGGAGTGCCGTAGAAATGGCTCCTTCTAGATGATTCACCTCTCTCCAGTCCAACACTGGCGCTCTGTCAGAGTGACCATCACCTCACTGACTAAGACCTTTCTATTGGTCAGATTGGCTGGACAGTCAGTGTCCCGTGAACTCCCATCGAGTCATTGTAGAAACATCTGACAGATAACCAGTGGAAACAGAAAGCACCTGAGCTCAAGCTTGAGTCTCAGGTAAAGGCTGTGAATACTTCTATTATATTTCTGTTTTTCATTTTAAATAGATGTGTATAGGGATGGGTATCGTTTAGGTTTTATCTGATACCGGTGCCAAACCGGTACTTTTGAAATGGTGCCGGTGTTTAAACGGTGCTCAAACCGGTGCTTAAAGAATGGAAAACACAAAATTGGTCCAAAAACCTCATGTTCAGCTGTTTTTTTGTAAAAAGATAACAATGTTAGCCTTTTCTGCAGCTATGGGGCATATATGGTATCACTCTTGGCTGGAAGCAGCTTAATCAATGGAAAAAACACAAACTTTGTCCAAAAACCTCTCATGTTCATTTTAGCCTTTTTGTCCAGGGTGAAGGGAGTATCTGCCATCAAACAAGAAGACAGCCGCATGTAGCTATGATGGTGTTTGCTAGTTCACCTTACATGCATTAATGTAATAACGTGGTTAGCCTACTCAACGTAAATTACACACGAACAACATTAAGCTACCGATGTTGCTAACTCCGGGTCGATAACAGGCACCACACCCGCAGTAGATGTGCTCGGTGTGAGGTCTCGCAGCAAGCTATCAAATACGGCGCATTTCTCGGCTTTTAAAAAAACGCCATGCGTCGCCAGGTGTTTCATCAGATTTGAGGTGTTACCTTCTTTGACAGTATCACAGTATCAGCTTAAAGCACTTGTTGCAGCTGCTGAGTTTGCATCTTTTGCTGTGAAGTACAGCCAGACTTTGACCGCTTCGCCTTGGACATTTTTAATCTGTAGCTCTGCTCTAAAAGAACGTACGTACCTGGACCCGCCTACTATCCTCGGAAACGTAAAATGATTGGCTGGAATCCAAAGTGTATCATTCCATACCAGTTGTTTGCCAACCGCCAATACAAATGTAAGGAAGAAGTGTATCACAGCTCAGGAAAATAAAGCACCGAAATGTGCGCTGCTTTTCGGTCTGGTTACTACCGTTTATGTCAGAACCGGTGCCATCATGGCTCCAGATACCGGTACCCATCCCTAGATGTGTAAGTATATTAAGCAGACTTTTTTCACTCAGTGGAACAAGTGAAGCGCTGTGAATACTTTCTGGATTTCTGCATAACTGTAAGCATGTACTGATTTTAATCACAGAAAGTTTAAAATTACAGACAAGTCATCAGCTACCAGTCACACAGCCTTCTGACACGCAACTGTAGCCATACTGGAGTCCTAAAAATCCTCCACACTATTGTATGTTTTTTACATGGATCTGAGAGTTTGCTCTTCATCAGGTTCATCAGCAATCACTGCTGCTCCCAGTTACAGAGAACACTGTGGTTTTTACAAAGCTCCAATACGAACTAAATATGAACACATAAACATGTACCTACAGTAAGCATGTGGTAAATTCATTATGGTCAGTGCAGCCAGCACTAAGCAGCTGCTCAGTGTCTCAGTTAAATTGCTGAGAACTGGTGATGGTGCAGCCTGAGCCTGCAAGTCTGAGCTCAGGGTTGATGATCCCTCAAAGACTCTGTACGGTTCATCACTTACAAGGTGTAAAAACAGCTGAGCAACAACGTGTCTGTATTTTATCTGGTTACACAGACACACCTCTTTGCTACAGTAACAGTCCCACAGGTTAGTGGAAGAACGTAGACTTTAGATGGTTAACAACGACTGCAGGACATCTTTGTGTGTTTACCTTCACAGACTCTTACCTCATCAGCTTCTGCAACCTGACAGATGACTTCACCAGTTGCCGGATTTATCGTAGGAAACGTTTTCCCGCTCACTGCATCGTGCCACTCATTGTTGATAAAGAGCTGAAACATTAAAAAGGTCAGTACATCATTACGAGTGCAGCGACTCTGATAAAGTAAAACACTCAACACCATTTCCTGTAATGACTGTAAAATACTGATTTCAAGACAGCCAACTGGATTTTTTAATGAAATAAAGACAAAGGTCTTGTTCTGTCAGACTTTAATACCCATTTGCGTATGAAGTCGATGACGACATTTTCCTTTTGTGTCTTTAAATGTAGCAGGATAAAGAGGAACTTCCACTTCTGTGATTTTTAAAAATGAATTTTGTTTTCATTCTTGACTTTTTATTGTGTTCTTAAAGAGCGTACACAAAGTCACAACTGTCATTTACTGGTGTCTAACAGAAACAATGACACTGCGTGTGATATTGTTACCAATTTACCAACTAGCTTCCTAACATTAAGTGTCTCTGGGTAACTGTTGTTGTAATCTGTTGCTCACTAAATAACACAGAACTGAACTGAACTCTTAGCCACAAAGTCCAAACTTGAACACCAGCTAAATGCAGACAGACATGTACTACATCCAGCTGGCAGGTAAACGTTTATACCAAGGCTGCAACGATTCATCACAAAACTTCATCACGAAACTCATCGAAGCCAATTCTTTGTGTTGATGCTGCGTTTAACGCACAGCTCTGACGCGCTCAGTGGTGACGATGGAAACACAACCATAGTTGGGTTTATGACTGAACGATCTCAGCAAATGATCTAATTACGATTTTTCAGGCAGATATCGTGATTTCAATTCAATTCACGATTTTCTTCAAATTAACCTTCAGCACAAAATTCAGGGTACAGTAACACTAACTGTAGTGGCAATTCCTTTGTTTGACAAACCAAACATCCCACAATTAAAAGTCCACAAGCCACTGCTGCACTGAGATACTATTTCGTACGCAGGCAAAAGAAGTCCACTGTCCAGACTTGAAAGTTGCGTTTTTATGGTTTATTTATCCAGTTTGGCAATAACAAAATCCATTTTTTTGTTACTTCCTGCTGCTTCTCCTGCTCTGGTAAACAACCATAGGCCCACCCCAGTGCATGCTGGTCCTATACCAGTCGCTTTATTTATAGAAACAAAATGGCCCTACAGCTCTTACTGACTAATTTAACAAAGTAACATCAAACAAACATTGAAACAAAATATTAACCGACAAATAAACTTGTAAATAAATCCCAAAATATAAGTAAACTAACAACAAACTTTAACTCATTTCAAAATAATAAAAAATAAGAACAAATAGCTCCAACACTAACAAACGTGACAGAAAATGACGTCATATCATTAAAAATAATGCTATTACTCTAATGTAGCAGGAAAACTAAAGGTAAGAAGTGCTTTCAAATGTATTTCTTAATAAGAAACATGCATGTAACTCTTTAACGTTTTTGACCAATGGCAGTTATTACAGATGAGGAACCAAAAGGGCCATTTTTGACTGTCTGAACTTAAAAAATCCTTAATTGTGTGAAGTTAAACAAGCTTGAGAATCAAGTTGAATAATTACTAATTAGAAAAACAAAATTCAACAATTCCAACAAAGGAAAAAAACTCTGCTTTGACCACATCAGTAACACTCCACGTTTCAGCTGTTACCGCGTGTTCTTTACACGCACAGCTGTGGGATGGTCACCGGGAGGGTAGGTGTGGGAGGGTATCGCATACCTGCTGTGGGGAGGTTTGTATTTAGTGACCGTGTAACACACACCTGGCAGTGTAGCGTGTTATTGCATTCGTTACCTCCCGACGTCGTCAGCTGCTCGCATCACTGAGAGCGGGACACAAACGCTGCGGTGATCGTTCAAGCGTCGGTACGAGCTGGTTGTTGAGACTTTAGCACAGTGGCTGTTTCTGGTGCACGTCTGCAGCCTCAAACCCGGAATTCTCCCACATGACCGACGTGCTGCTTTTAAGGGATTAAATCTCAAACTGCGCGTCCGGTTCCGCTGAACACGTAAACATCTCAAAGCGCGAGCGGCCGGCTAATTACGATTGGTTAGCGTGTCCGGTAGCTTCTGATTGGTGAGCGTGTTAGGACGATAGAGACACGTGTTTGTGTGAAATTAATAAATTAATGAATAACACTACAGAGCCTGGCCGTCGCGTGATCGCGGCTATGCGCAGGCATGTGAATAAAAAGTATGACAACATTAATTTCAACAAACAAACTGAAAACACAACAGCAGCATTGATGATGTCAGTTCCAATGTTCTGTGTATTTTTATGTGTAATATCTTTACGTTTGTTGGTAAATAGACTTCAGTGAACAGGGTGTACAAAGGGGTTTTATATAGAATTAAAACATTATCTGTTGTTCAAGTATCTTTACAGCTCTGTGTTACTTACATTATAACCAATCCGCTCCTTTATTATTAAAATATTTTTACAGAACTATTTTAATATTTGCTGCTGTGTTTTTGGCCAACTTACTCTTACAAAAGACATTTTTAATGTTAATGAGATTTTTTTTAACTGCATAAATAAAGGTTATATAAAAGTCACTGCCAAAAACTGATTGTGGCTTCTACCTTGTTACACGAATGTTGTTTGTGGCTCAAGATGACTTTATGTCATCCATGAGGGATGCATTTGACACATGTTTCTCATATTATAGCCCAACAAGTTACTTATAGCAGTTTAAATACCAGAAATCAGTTTTTGTCACAACACCGGCAGCAAGCAGGGGGGAGCCTACATGAGGGCATGGGGTGTACTACACCACGTTTATCAACTTTTGCAAAGTTGTGTTTTAGATTTCATGATACTTATATTTCAATACTTTTTTTAAATAAATAAATAAATAAATAAATAAATAAACAAAAGGTTTTTTTTTCTGCAGACCAATAAAAATGCACTTGGGCCAGTAAACCTCTGTAAAGCACTTTGAGTTTGTGTATTTGATTTGAAATGACCGTACTGGAGATTGTTTATTTGCATTCAAGAAAATTCTTCTTCAAAAACTATAAAAAGATGCAGTTTGTTTGTTGTTTGTTTGGCAGTTGAACTATTAAAACATTGCAGTTTCTAAAATGGAAACCAAAAGTTAGGAGCAGGCTTTTATTGTGAAAAACCTACATTTCTCTCAGTGGAATATTTAGTATTGCTCATTACTGAGACAAAAGTGTTTCTTATCTGATTAATCGATGAAATATTTGATACAATACATGATTACTAAAACAATCGACAGCTGCAGCTCTGCTTTGTACTGAATCAGTCAATGATCAGTGTGACAGGCGTGAGCATTGCGTTTTAAGGCAAAAGACAAGTTACAGGTGATGTTACTTTACGGACTGCAGTAGCCTACCTTTCCTGTTAATGCGAATATATCATTGATTTCATCTTCTTCTCTTTGCTTTAATTTAAAGGTTACAGGGACCGTTCTGATACAAGAAACACGTCTGACCCGTGGATCTTCAGAGAGTCTCCATGAGCACAAGGACAACTTTTAAAGAGAGGAGTTCTTTTGACTTTCTCAATCTTGGCCATCTCCTCCTCTGCGTCCTCCTGCCTGTGAGCTCAGTCACTGCACACCACGCAGCAGGTCTCCGTTACTACAGAGCACTGCGAGGATCTGAGGGAACAGCTCAGCTGAGTGTAGAGTGAGTTTTCACAACAAATACTGGAGAAACAATAATCATAACAAATCTGAGACGTCCCGTACTGGCTGTTTCTGTCGTGCATAGATTAAATCTTCATGATCATGTTGTGAAATCCCACGGACTCAGCGTGGCGCAGCGCTCAGAGTTATGTAAGCTCCAAGTGAAAGCTGAGTGTGACCTGTTGCTGCTTCACTGTTAGCTCTGCGAGCAGCTCCTCTGCATGCAGGCTGCCCTGGAAGCCCAGCACAGCGCAGTTTATACACTTTTATAGCGCTTTAATAGCGCCCCTATCACGCTGTGCGCGCACTTGTTGATTACGCAGTTGGCTAACATCCAACATCTCGTCAGCGCAGCAACAACCGCTGGAGCGACTCTACCTTGTTGTAGTGGACCTCCGGCTGGGTGCTGGGTGCTGGGATGGCGGCTGCAGAGTAGTGACAGACCGGCAGTCGTCTTAGTGTCGGAAGGCTCCGAGAAAGCACCGCGCGAAGCATGATTCCTGCTGCTGAACACCGAGACCTGCAAACGAGTGTGCGCAAACACGGGAGAGGTGGGTGGAGGTCGCAGCGGCGGGGGCTGAGCAGCACCATCAGGGCCGCCCACTTTCGTGACGCCTTGTCACGTGGACACGGATTAAGACAGACGAGGGTGGGAAAAGTGAAGGTAAAGCAAAAGTGCCTTGGAACCTTACCCACCAGATCTCTGATGGGCTCGCGCCATTACACTGGTCTGTGTACTGGTTTCAAACTTACAGTGACTCCTAACGGACCTTCACTTCAGCGAGGTCAAGGTTGCAGCCATTTTTGTAGTTTTCAGCGGATTTTCATTCATTGCCACCAGTGACAAGAAGCCCAATCAAGGTCTTTCTGTACTTTTCATACAACAGGGTGTGAAGTGCGCTGATGTTTCATCTAAATACCAGTTTAATGCTAATGATGTCAGTTTAAATGAATTTATTTTATTTATATCCATATAGGCTGCACAGAATCTTAAGGCGACTACAATATACCTCAGTTTGGACAAAAAGTTTCCAAATCTTGGCTTTAATCACACCAGTTCTCGGTCACACTAGTTTTTGCAAAACCTGACTTGTGCAAAATGTTGTTCCTTCTGTTTCCTCTGCTGCTGCCACAATCTTAAACTGAGATTCAACCATATGCAGGACTTTGCATCACCTACTGTGAAACACTGATGTCATAAGAGGGGTTTTTTTTATCAGACTTTTATTGTTTTTAGACAAACACAAACATATTATCACTATTATCAAAAATAAAATAAAAGGTAAGCAATCAACAACAGAAAAAATATAAGAACGACAACTTCAAAAACCAGAGAGAAAAGGAAAAAGCTGCTCTGAAAGGAAGCATGAGAAAAAGAAAGAAGGGGGAGGTAAACAGCCCAGAGCAAAAGATAAGGGAGCACTCTGGTGTTGTCCACGGTTTGGGCCCAAAGTTTCACTGCGTCTGTTTTAGCTCCATGGGTTTGAGCTGCAGGCAGTTCAAGATAAGCAAAATCAATAAACGCTGCCCTCTGCTGAGTTGCAGTCTTACACGCCTCTCTGCAGCTTCTCTCCTCCTGCTACCCCCCCAAAAACCCATCTCCATAGAGACTGTGTCTGCTTCCAAAAAGACAAAAAACAAACTAAAAACCAGCAACAAACAACTTAAACAATCACAAAGAAAGAATAATACAGTATCCACATCTGAACCAAAGAGTAAAACAGTGAAATGTGGATTATTAAATATTAGGTCTCTCTCCTCCAAGTCTCTGTTAGTACATGACTTAATAATTGATCAACAAATTGATTTACTCTGCCTTACAGAAACCTGGTTGCAGCAGGATGATTATGTTAGTTTAAATGAATCAACACCCCCGAGTCATTCTAACTACCAGAAACCTCGAAGCACAGGTCGAGGGGGCGGTGTGGCAGCAATTTTTCACACCAGTCTATTAATTAATGAAAGACCAAGACAGACTTTTAATTCATTTGAAAGCCTGATGCTTAGCCTCGTCCACCCCAGCTGTGAAACTCAGAAACCAGTCTTACTTGTTATCATCTATCGTCCACCTGGGCCTTACACAGAGTTTCTGTCTGATTTCTCAGACTTTATATCTGATTTAGTTCTGAGCTCAGATAAAATAATTATTGTGGGTGATTTTAACATCCATGTTGATGCTAAAAATGACAGCCTCAACATGGCATTTAATCTGTTGTTAGACTCAATAGGTTTCTCTCAAAATGTAAAAGAACCCACCCACCACTTTAATCACACTCTAGATCTTGTTTTAACATATGGCATAGAAACTGAACATTTAACAGTGTTTCCTGAAAACCCTCTCCTGTCTGATCATTTCCTGATAACATTTACATTTACAATAATTGATTACACAGCAGTGGAGAGTGGACTTTATCAAAGTAGATGTCTTTCTGAAAGCGCTGTAACTAAGTTTAAGAATATAATCCAGCCACTGTTATCATCGTCAATGCCCTGTACCAACACAGAGCAGAGCAGCTATCTGAACGCTACCCCAACAGAGGTCGATTATCTTGTTAATAATTTCACCTCCTCACTACGTACGACTCTGGATACTGTAGCTCCAGTGAAAACTAAGGTCTCTAATCAGAAGTACCTGACCCCGTGGTATAATTCTCAAACACGTACCCTAAAGCAGATGACTCGTAATCTGGAGAGGAAATGGCGTGTCACAAATTTAGAGGATCATCATTTAGCCTGGAGAAATAGTTTGTTGCTTTATAAGAAAGCCCTCCGCAAAGCCAGAACAGCTTACTACTCATCACTGATTGAAGAAAATAAGAACAACCCCAGGTTTCTCTTCAGCACTGTAGCCAGGCTGACAAAAAGTCAGAGCTCTTTTGAGCCAACCATCCCTTTAATGTTAACTAGTGATGACTTCATGAACTTCTTCACAAATAAAATTTTTATCATTAGAGAAAAAATTACCAATAATCATCCCACAGATGTAATATTATCTACAGCTACTCTTAGTTCCATTGATGTTAAGTTAGACTCTTTTTTTCCAATCGATCTTTCTGAGTTAACTTCAATAATTACTTCCTCCAAACCATCAATGTGTCTTTTAGACCCCATTCCTACAAAACTGCTCAAAGAAGTCCTGCCATTGGTTAATTCTTCGATCTTATATATGATCAACCTATCTCTAATAATCGGCTATGTACCACAGGCCTTCAAGGTGGCTGCAGTTAAACCTTTACTCAAAAAGCCATCTCTAGACCCAGCAGTCTTAGCTAATTATAGGCCAATCTCCAACCTTCCTTTCATATCAAAAATCCTTGAAAGAGTAGTTGTCAAACAGCTAACAGATCATCTGCAGAGGAATGGTTTATTTGAAGAGTTTCAGTCAGGTTTCAGAGTTCATCACAGCACAGAAACAGCTTTAGTGAAGGTTACAAATGATCTTCTTATGGCCTCTGACAGTGGACTCATCTCTGTGCTTGTCCTTCTTGACCTTAGTGCAGCATTCAATACTGTTGACCATAATATTCTATTAGAGCGATTAGAACATGCTGTAGGTATTACAGGTATTGCACTGCAGTGGTTTGTATCATATCTATCTAATAGACTCCAATTTGTGCATGTAAATGGAGAGTCCTCTTCACACACTGAGGTTAATTATGGAGTTCCACAGGGTTCAGTGCTAGGACCAATTCTGTTTACATTATACATGCTTCCCCTAGGCAGCATCATTAGAAGACATAGCATACATTTTCACTGCTATGCAGATGACACCCAGCTCTATCTGTCCATGAAGCCAGATAACACACACCAATTAGTTAAACTGCAGGAATGTCTTAAAGACATAAAGACTTGGATGGCCACTAACTTTCTGCTTTGTGCATTAAAGGAACTTAAATGCACAACTGAACTCTGCCAGGTGCTCCGAGCACACCCTCACTATACGTTAAGGTGCACCAGGTCTGTCCAGTGTCCTCTCTTGCCATCAACCCACTACCCATCGGATCAGTGATCAGTCCCCACCCAAGGCACTCAGATAACATAGACCCTGTGACCACTCGAAAACACAAACACAAGTTGGGGATTTGTGGAGGGTAGTCTAAGCAACTTAGTTATTTTATTATTGTGCTGTATTAAAAATCAAAAGTCTAATTTCGACTTAATTTAACTGGAACAGCTTTGAGAGTAAACTAAAGGATATACAGTTATTTTATAGGAAACATGAGACGAAGAAAGGAGAGGACACCAGATTTCCAAATGCCAAAGGAAAACTGGAGAATGAGAAGCACAGGAAGGAACAGGAGAGAGGAGACAGTCATATCACAGTTTATATCACACAGTTTTAAACATTATTCATAACAGCCAAACGTGATTCAGACAAATGTGAGTGCTGTACAGAAGAGGAAACCATAGAGCAAGTTGTACTACACTACGAAGCTGAGAGCAGGGTTAGAAGAATAAAAGCTGACTTAAAGTTATTTAAGACTCGTTTGTTTCGGTTTTTGGAGCGACGTGATTCACACGCCTTACCAGTTGGGGGCGCTAATGCACCGTTTCGCTGTTTGTCAATCGCTAATAAACATCAAGAAGAAGAAGAAGGTAAAGCAGAAAACGTTAGGACGGTGGTTCAGTAGCCCGTTAATGTGTATTTGTTAGTGCATAATCCCATTCCTCTTTAGTTAGTTAGTACTGTTAGTGTGGAAGTGGGTTGGTGGGTTAGTGGGTAAGTGAGTGGGCTGAGAACAGCAGCAGAAACGGGCTCGTTGCTGGTTTAGCTCGAGCCTAATGAGCTAAACATTACTTGTTAGCTTGTAGCCCAGTCGGTGAACGCAGCGTACAAACCCCAGCTGAAGGTAAGGCTTACGACGGCCAGCCGTGTGTAGACGGAGGCGCTTTTCTGAATGCAGCTGTTGTAGCGTTGAGCTCATGTCGGCTGTTTTTCTCACAGCATGGCGCTCAAGTCCGGCGAGGAGCGTCTGAAGGAGATGGAGGCTGAGATGGCGCTGTGAGTACGAAGCATCCTCACTGCACACACAAGCCGCAGAGCTGTAGCACCTCTTAGATTACGTCGCAGGCTTTTCATGTGACTGTTTGCATGTCGACGCGAGGATGCATGAGTGTGTTCCTCTGGCCTTTAGTGTTAGCAAGGTGCTTCACTGAGACGGTATTCAGGTCATGCCAACTGCGCATGATCAAACTATTGCAGTCAAAACACTTCACTTTAAATGTCACAATAACAACATTAAACTATTGTTGTGGTGCCCATTTGCCTAACAAGCAAAAGATCCCAGTTTGCCTCTGGGAAGAGACACAGATGCGTCCAGTGTGCAGGTAACATCAGCAGTCATCTTGATAGTCTCGACAAAACTAAATGTATTGAGTTGCAGCCATGTGAGTAGATAATTGTATTAAAAAGCAGGTGAACACTTGTACCTAACAAAACAGCCAGTGAGCAAATATCAACACTAGCAGCAGATGCACTTAGAGCTGCTGCCCTTTCTCTTCACAACCATAGACGCAATCAATCTGTCCAGATTCCAAACTCTGCACCATGGCTAAGACCAAAACGTTTCCAGGGATGTCAGGGTGAAGATTGTGTACACACAAGGAATAGGAATAGGCTACAGGACCATCACCAAGCATCCTGCTCGCAGGGTCTCCCTGCTCAGGAAAGCCCCCGTACAGGCCCGTTTGAAGTTTGGCACTGAGCGTCTCAATGATTCAGAGGACGACTGGGCGAAAATGTTGTGGTCAGATGAGACCGAAATTAAGTGTTTGGAGGAGGAAGAATGCTCACCGTCAAAAATGAAATCTAATACAAACATCACTCTGCTTCTCTAGCTTTGAGCAGGAGGTTCTCGGTGGGCCAGTACCAGTATCAGGAAGTCCACCTGTCATGGAGGCAGTACCTGTAGCTCTGGCTGTCCCAACAGTTTCAGTGGTGCGACCCATTATAGGAACCAACACCTACAGACAGGTTTGTGTGTTATAAAAGGATTGGTCTCGATGTGATTAATAAAAACAGCACCTCTCTCGCTCACGCACTCTGTGGTCTTTCTCAGGTCCAGCAGACGTTAGAAGCCAGAGCTGCAACTTTTGTTGGACCTCCACCACAAGCCTTTGTGGGACCAGGTAAAGACAAATGCTCACATGACAAGAGTGTCGCCATCCAGTAAAAACTCTTCCTCACCTGGAAGCGCGCTGACAGTTAGATCTGCTGCTCGTGGTTCGGTCCGGCTGCTTGGATTTATGTTTCAAAATATTTGGATGGAAACCAAAGCTGATGAAAGCTGTAGCTGGAATGGATAACGATGTCAGCTGTTTCCTCAAAAAAAAGTACTGGAGCACTGTAACCAAAATAATTTCCCCGAGGGATCAATAAAGTATTCTGATTGTTTTTGATGCATGTTGTGGTGCTAAGATTCATTAATGACTGACCAAAGTTTAGAGGCTTAAGCAGTATTTCAGATGCCGCCACGCTGTGCTCACTCTGTGCTCACTCTGTGCTCACTCTGTGCTCTCTCTGTGCTCTCTCTGTGCTCTCTCTGTGCTCACTCTGCGCTCACTCTGTGCTCACTCTGTGTTCACTCTGTGCTCTTGCTGTGTTCACTCTGTCCTCACTCTGCTCACTCTGTGTTCACTCTGTGCTCTTGTTGTGCTCACTCTGTGCTCACTCTGTGTTCACTGTGTTCTCTCTGCTCACTCTCTGCTCACTCTCTGCTCTCTCTGTGCTCACTCTGTGCTCACTCTGTGCTCACTCTGCTCACTCTGTGCACTCTGTGCTCACTCTGTGTTCACTCTGTGCTCTCTCTGTGTTCACTCTGCTCACTCTGTGCTCTCCCTGTGCTCACTCTGTGCTCACTCTGTGCTCACTCTGCTCTCTCTGTGCTCACTCTGCTCTCTCTGTGCTCACTCTGCTCACTCTGTGCTCACTCTGCTCTCTCTGTGTTCTCTCTGTGCTCACTCTGTGCTCTCCCTGTGCTCTCTGTGCTCACTCTGCTCACTCTGTGCACTCTGTGCTCACTCTGTGTTCACTCTGCTCTCTCTCTGTGTTCACTCTGCTCACTCTGTGCTCTCCCTGTGCTCTCTCTGTGCTCTCTCTGTGCTCTCTCTGTGCTCTCTCTGTGCTCACTCTGTGCTCACTCTGTGTTCTCTCTGTGCTCACTCTGTGTTCACTCTGTGCTCACTCTGCTCACTCTGTGCTCTCCCTGTGCTCTCTCTGTGTTCACTCTGCTCACTCTGTGCTCTCTCTGTGCTCACTCTGCTCACTCTGTGCTCACTCTGTGCTCACTCTGTGTTCTCTCTGTGCTCTCTCTGTGCTCACTCTGTGCTCACTCTGCTCACTCTGTGCTCACTCTGTGCTCTCCCTGTGTTCACTCTGTGCTCTCTCTGTGCTCACTCTGCTCACTCTGTGCTCACTCTGCTCACTCTGTGCTCACTCTGTGCTCACTCTGTGATCACTCTGTGCTCACTCTGTGCTCTTGCTGTGTTCACTCTGTGCTCACTCTGTGCTCACTCTGTGCTCACTCTGTGTTCTCTCTGTGCTCTCTCTGTGCTCACTCTGTGCTCTCTCTGTGTTCACTCTGTGCTCTCTCTGTGTTCACTCTGTGCTCACTCTGTGCTCACTCTGCTCACTCTGCTCACTCTGTGTTCACTCTGTGCTCTCTCTGTGTTCACTCTGCTCACTCTGTGCTCTCCCTGTGCTCTCTCTGTGCTCACTCTGCTCACTCTGCTCACTCTGTGTTCTCTCTGTGCTCACTCTGTGTTCACTCTGTGCTCACTCTGCTCACTCCCTGTGCTCTCTCTGTGTTCACTCTGCTCACTCTGTGCTCTCCCTGTGCTCTCTCTGTGCTCTCTATGTGCTCACTCTGCTCACTCTGTGCTCACTCCGTGCTCACTCTGTGTTCTCTCTGTGTTCTCTCTGTGCTCTCTCTGTGCTCACTCTGCTCACTCTGCTCACTCTGTGCTCACTCTGCTCACTCTGCTCACTCTGCTCACTCTGTGCTCACTCTGTGCTCACTCTGTGTTCTCTCTGTGTTCTCTCTGTGCTCACTCTGTGTTCTCTCTGTGTTCTCTCTGTGCTCACTCTGTGTTCTCTCTGTGCTCACTCTGTGCTCTCTCTGTGCTCTCTCTGTGCTCACTCTGCTCACTCTGTGCTCACTCTGCTCACTCTGTGCTCACTCTGTGTTCTCTCTGTGTTCTCTCTGTGTTCACTCTGCTCACTCTGTGTTCTCTCTGTGCTCACTCTGTGCTCTTGCTGTGTTCTCTCTGTGCTCACTCTGTGCTCTCTCTATGCTCACTCTGCTCACTCTGTGCTCACTCTGTGTTCACTCTGTGCTCTTGCTGTGTTCTCTCTGTGTTCACTCTGTGCTCTTGCTGTGTTCTCTCTGTGTTCACTCTGTGCTCTCTCTGTGCTCACTCTGTGCTCTCTCTGTGCTCACTCTGTGCTCTCTCTGTGCTCTCTCTGTGCTCAGTCTGTGCTCAGTCTGTGCTCACTCTGATCACTCTGTGTTCACTCTGTGTTCACTCTGTGCTCACTCTGTGCTCTTGCTGTGTTCTCTCTGTGCTCACTCTGTGCTCACTCTGCTCACTCTGCTCACTCTGTGTTCTCTCTGTGCTCTCTCTGTGTTCACTCTGTGCTCTCTCTGTGTTCACTCTGTGCTCACTCTGTGCTCACTCTGCTCACTCTGTGTTCACTCTGTGCTCTCTCTGTGTTCACTCTGCTCACTCTGTGCTCTCCCTGTGCTCTCTCTGTGCTCACTCTGCTCACTCTGCTCACTCTGTGTTCTCTCTGTGCTCTCTCTGTGTTCACTCTGTGCTCTCTGTGTTCACTCTGTGCTCTCTCTGTGCTCACTCTGTGCTCTCTCTGTGTTCACTCTGTGCTCTCTCTGTGCTCACTCTGTGTTCACTCTGTGCTCTCTCTGTGCTCACTCTGTGCTCTCTCTGTGTTCACTCTGTGCTCTCTCTGTGCTCACTCTGTGCTCTCTCTTTGTTCACTCTGTGCTCAATCTGTGCTCTCTCTGTGTTCTCTCTGTGCTCACTGTGTTCACTCTGTGCTCTCTCTGTGCTCACTCTGTGCTCTCTCTGTGTTCTCTCTGTGCTCTCTCTGTGTTCACTCTGTGCTCTCTGTGTTCACTCTGTGCTCTCTCTGTGCTCACTCTGTGCTCTCTCTGTGTTCACTCTGTGCTCTCTCTGTGCTCACTCTGTGTTCACTCTGTGCTCTCTCTGTGCTCACTCTGTGCTCTCTCTGTGTTCACTCTGTGCTCACTCTGTGCTCTCTCTTTGTTCACTCTGTGCTCAATCTGTGCTCTCTCTGTGTTCTCTCTCTGCTCTCTGTGTTCACTCTGTGCTCTCTCTGTGCTCACTCTGTGCTCACTCTGTGCTCTCGCTGTGCTCTCTCTGTGCTCACTCTGTGCTCACTCTGTGTTCACTCTGTGCTCTTGCTGTGCTCACTCTGTGCTCACTCTGCTCACTCTGCTCAATCTGCTCACTCTGTGCTCTTGCTGTGTTCTCTCTGTTCACTCTGTGCTCTCCCTGTGTTCACTCTGTGCTCTCTCTGTGCTCACTCTGCTCACTCTGTGCTCTCTCTGTGCTCACTCTGCTCACTCTGTGCTCACTCTGTGTTCACTCTGTGCTCTCTCTGTGCTCACTCTGCTCACTCTGTGCTCACTCTGTGCTCACTCTTTGCTCACTCTGTGCTCACTCTGTGCTCTCTCTGTGCTCACTCTGCTCACTCTGTGCTCTCTCTGTGCTCAGTCTGCTCTCTCTGTGCTCTCTCTGTGCTCACTCTGTGCTCTCTCTGTGCTCTCTCTGTGCTCACTCTGTGTTCACTCTGTGCTCTCTGTGTTCACTCTGTGCTCACTCTGTGCTCACTCTGTGCTCACTCTTTGCTCACTCTGTGCTCACTCTGTGTTCTCTCTGTGCTCACTCTGCTCACTCTGTGCTCTCTCTGTGCTCACTCTGCTCTCTCTGTGCTCTCTCTGTGCTCACTCTGTGCTCTCTCTGTGCTCTCTCTGTGCTCACTCTGTGTTCACTCTGTGCTCTCTGTGTTCACTCTGTGTTCTCTCTCTGCTCACTCTGTGCTCACTCTGTGTTCTCTCTGTGCTCTCTCTGTGCTCACTCTGCTCACTCTGTCCTCTCTCTGTGCTCACTCTGCTCACTCTGCTCACTCTGTGCTCACTCTGTGTTCTCTCTGTGCTCACTCTGCTCACTCTGTGTTCTCTCTGTGCTCACTCTGTGCTCACTCTGTGCTCACTCTGTGTTCACTCTGTGTTCACTCTGTGTTCTCTCTGTGATCTCTCTCTGCTCACTCTGTGCTCACTCTGTGTTCTCTCTGTGCTCACTCTGTGCTCACTCTGCTCACTCTGTCCTCTCTCTGTGCTCACTCTGCTCACTCTGTGCTCTCTCTGTGTTCACTCTGTGCTCACTCTGTGTTCTCTCTGTGCTCTCTCTGTGCTCACTCTGCTCACTCTGTGTTCTCTCTGTGCTCACTCTGCTCACTCTGTGCTCTCTCTGTGCTCACTCTGCTCACTATGTGTTCTCTCTCTGCTCACTCTGTGCTCACTCTGTGTTCACTCTGTGCTCTCTCTGTGCTCACTCTGCTCACTCTGTGCTCACTCTGTGCTCACTCTGTGCTCACTCTTTGCTCACTCTGTGCTCACTCTGTGTTCTCTCTGTGCTCACTCTGCTCACTCTGTGCTCTCTCTGTGCTCACTCTGCTCTCTCTGTGCTCTCTCTGTGCTCACTCTCTGCTCACTCTGTGCTCTCTCTGTGCTCACTCTGTGTTCACTCTGTGCTCTCTCTGTGCTCACTCTGCTCACTCTGTGCTCACTCTGTGCTCACTCTTTGCTCACTCTGTGCTCACTCTGTGTTCTCTCTGTGCTCACTCTGCTCACTCTGTGCTCTCTCTGTGCTCACTCTGCTCTCTCTGTGCTCTCTCTGTGCTCACTCTGTGCTCTCTCTGTGCTCTCTCTGTGCTCACTCTGTGTTCACTCTGTGCTCTCTGTGTTCACTCTGTGTTCTCTCTCTGTGCTCACTCTGTGCTCACTCTGTGTTCACTCTGTGTTCACTCTGTGTTCTCTCTGTGATCTCTCTCTGCTCACTCTGTGCTCACTCTTTGTTCTCTCTGTGCTCTCTCTGTGCTCACTCTGCTCACTCTGTCCTCTCTCTGTGCTCACTCTGCTCACTCTGTGCTCTCTCTGTGTTCACTCTGTGCTCACTCTGTGTTCTCTCTGTGCTCTCTCTGTGCTCACTCTGCTCACTCTGTGTTCTCTCTGTGCTCACTCTGCTCACTCTGTGCTCTCTCTGTGCTCACTCTGCTCACTCTGCTCACTGTGTTCTCTCTCTGCTCACTCTGTGCTCACTCTCTGCTCACTCTGTGCTCTCTCTGTGCTCACTCTGTGTTCACTCTGTGCTCTCTCTGTGCTCACTCTGCTCACTCTGTGCTCACTCTGTGCTCACTCTTTGCTCACTCTGTGCTCACTCTGTGTTCTCTCTGTGCTCACTCTGCTCACTCTGTGCTCTCTCTGTGCTCACTCTGCTCTCTCTGTGCTCTCTCTGTGCTCACTCTGTGCTCTCTCTGTGCTCTCTCTGTGCTCACTCTGTGTTCACTCTGTGCTCTCTGTGTTCACTCTGTGTTCTCTCTCTGCTCACTCTGTGCTCACTCTGTGTTCTCTCTGTGCTCTCTCTGTGCTCACTCTGCTCACTCTGTCCTCTCTCTGTGCTCACTCTGCTCACTCTGTGCTCACTCTGTGTTCTCTCTGTGTTCTCTCTCTGCTCACTCTGTGCTCACTCTGTGTTCTCTCTGTGCTCTCTCTGTGCTCACTCTGCTCACTCTGTGCTCTCTCTGTGCTCACTCTGTGCTCACTCTGTGCTCACTCTGTGCTCACTCTGTGCTCACTCTGTGTTCACTCTGTGTTCTCTCTGTGATCTCTCTCTGCTCACTCTGTGCTCACTCTGTGTTCTTTCTGTGCTCTCTCTGTGCTCACTCTGCTCACTCTGTCCTCTCTCTGTGCTCACTCTGCTCACTCTGTGCTCTCTCTGTGTTCACTCTGTGCTCACTCTGTGTTCTCTCTGTGCTCTCTCTGTGCTCACTCTGCTCACTCTGTGTTCTCTCTGTGCTCACTCTGCTCACTCTGTGCTCTCTCTGTGCTCACTCTGCTCACTCTGCTCACTCTGTGTTCTCTCTGTGCTCTCTCTGTGCTCACTCTGTGTTCACTCTGTGTTCTCTCTGTGTTCTCTCTCTGCTCACTCTGTGTTCTCTCTGTGCTCTCTCTGTGCTCACTCTGCTCACTCTGTGCTCACTCTGTGCTCACTCTGTGCTCTCTC
Source organism: Neolamprologus multifasciatus (assembly GCF_963576455.1). Taxonomy (NCBI): domain Eukaryota; kingdom Metazoa; phylum Chordata; class Actinopteri; order Cichliformes; family Cichlidae; genus Neolamprologus; species Neolamprologus multifasciatus. The sequence goes on from NC_140449.1 coordinate 2,575,118, forward strand.
TGTGCTCACTCTGTGCTCTCTCTGTGCTCACTCTGTGCTCACTCTGTGCTCACTCTGTGTTCACTCTGTGCTCACTGTGTTCACTCTGTGCTCACTCTGTGCTCACTCTGTGCTCACTCTGTGCTCACTCTGTGCTCACTCTGTGTTCTCTCTGTGCTCACTCTGCTCACTCTGTGCTCACTCTGTGCTCATTCTGTGTTCTCTCTGTGTCAGTTCCTCCAGTACGACCTCCTCCTCCCATGATGAGACCGGCTTTTGTTCCACATATTTTGCAAAGACCAGGTACGTTTTGAAGACTTGGTGTTTTTGCCTTGTGGATGTGTCTGAACATTACATGTAGCATAGTGTATGAAATCTGCCTTATTTGGAGCAAACAGAACATGCAGACTTGATGGTCAGTGTTTCAGTGTTGATACAGCACAGGCTGATCACTTAAACTCCACCTGAAGACGGAGTTTAAAGGAATCTGCTGAAAACACTCTAAGACACAAACCAGTCAGAGTGTTGGGAAGCATTGAAATGGTTTCATAAACCAGTGCAGATGAAGTTTGTCCCAGCTGAACATGATTGTGTTGTCAGGTGGTCAGAGGCTACAGATGATGCGTGGTCCTCCAGTAGCACCTCCTTTGCCACGACCTCCTCCACCTCCACCCATGATGCTCCCTCCTTCCCTGCAGGGCCCAATGCCTCAGGGACCTTCTCAGCCCATCCAGCCCATGGCTGCTCCACCTCAGGTCCACAAACATGAGTCTGTGTGTGCAGAAGGCTTCATGTCTTACTGAGATCATGTAAAATGGACGAGCGTCACCTCGAACCCTCTCGTCCAAATTTGTCTCTTTCAGGTTGGTGATATGGTTTCGATGGTGTCAGGCCCACCTACACGACAAGTAGCCCCACTTCCTGTCAAACCAACACCGTCAATCATCCAGGCAGCACCAACTGTGTACGTTGCTCCTCCTGCCCATGTTGGACTAAAAAGAAATGAAGTTCACGCTCAGAGACAGGCCCGAATGGTATTTAGATCCGTGCATGAAACACATTTGTTTTACGCTGGATTCTTTCAGACGTACAGAACTTGTAGTTTCTGAGGCCTTGTGATCTGGGTGTTGCAGGAAGAACTGGCAGCGCGGGTGGCCGAGCAGCAGGCTGCAGTGATGGCTGCAGGTCTGCTCAGCAAGAAGGAGAGCGAGGACAGCGGCGCGGTGATTGGACCTAGTATGCCAGAGCCTGAACCCCCCCAACCTGAGGTGGATTTCTGCAAAACACTTTGCTCTTTACTTTGTAACGAAGAGCGTTAAATAATTAGACTGTGAAGCCACACAGCAGGCGACGTGCTGGGCAGTGACACTGCACGCACCGCTGTTTCAGGTGTTATATGCATTTTTAAAATACTGGTGAATGGAAAACTTATAAAGTTTAGTGCTGTGGGCGTAGAATTATAGATTATAAATATTATTCTACAGCTAATTGCCTTCAACATCTAACATCGTGACCCAACCAGTATGTGATGACATTTATGAATTTGCACATTTACAAATGAGATATTTATATTAAATAATGTGTAAATCAGTATCTGTCACAGATTTGGGATTTTCTTTTGTTTAAATTTACATTTTAGTGTTTTAGGTGCTGTTACAAATGATAAACAATTAACATAGAATGGTAAACAATGTTTATAAGGTAATTAATAAAATCAAAATGCATACAATCACAATACATTTCAATGAAAATATTTAGAATATTACAGCATATGAGAAGTCAGATATTTGCTAATTATCAAAGCAAAACAAATTTTCCAAACACCTGGATACTAGCTGTTATTTAACAGGACCATGCTTTGCTGAACAGCATGCTGTTAGCGGTAATGCTAGCTACCCACATAGCACAGCATTAGTTTATTGTTATGGCCCTCTGGAGCTGCCGCTGCATTAACAGTGATGACTGAGCGCTCGTCTCAGACTGGATAGTGTGGAAAAGTAAATGTCTTTTTTTTTTTTTTTAAATAATTTTATTCAAAAAGGTAAACTTTCATATAGTCATTAAATGTAAAGTAAAATATTTAAAGATTTTTTTTTATTTTTGTTGACTGGTTCATTAGCAGCATATATCAGATTATTAGAATAGATCATTTTTAATGCTGCTGACTGTCCTAGTGTCCAGATGATGCTTGACAACAGCAGTTTCTACCCAAAGTTAAACTTGGTGTGTGTGTGTGTGTGTGTGTGTGTGTGTGTGTGTGTGTGTCAGCATGTGGAAACGACTACTGAAGACAAGAAAAAGGCAAAATCGGAGAAGGTGAAGAAGTGTATCCGCACAGCAGCAGGGACGACCTGGGAGGACCAGAGTCTGCTGGAATGGGAATCAGGTGCAGGTCCACCAACTTCACTAACAGTGATAACAGAACAGAGAAAGATCTCAGAGTGTTTGTTTGTTTTTTCAGTTGAGTGATGTTTTTACATCAGTTGAATGCAGCTAAAGTAAATAAGTGTGTTTCAGTAGCCATGGTGATTTTAGTTTTTCATGTGTAACATCAGCAGAATTGTCTCCATGTTGCAGATGACTTCCGTATTTTCTGTGGTGATCTTGGTAACGAGGTTAACGATGACATACTGGCCAGAGCCTTCAGCAGATACCCATCTTTCCTCAAAGCTAAGGTCGGGTCATCTTTCTTTTTTTTTCTTCCCCTAACAAAAAGACGATAACTGAGTTAAAAACTAATGACACGCTTTTGTCAGTGAATAGAAATAAGATTAAAATGTTATAGATAGATGAGATCAAATTAGAACAACTTAAGTTGTGTAGAATGGCAGGACGAATATGGAAATGATTCAGTCAGAAGTAATCCTGTGTGGGCGGTGACCTCTGACATTTGTATTTTCATGAGAAATAAGCAACAAAGTGCTTGGAAGGAAGAGACGAGCAGTCGCCTCAGGTGAAGGAAAACGAGAAGCTCTGTAAACTGTGGAGCTGAGCAGTAAAAACACAAACGACTGAGTAAACTTTAGATTTCATCAACTATATTTAGTCGACTAAAACTAAATAAATGTACGTTTCTAAATTATGATTGAAACTAAATTAGATTTTAATCAAGACACTCAAATGAAATCAATTCAGTTTGATAGGATATCAATTCCCTGAACATTCAACACATGCGCTGTAGTTAAACAATGTCTTCCATCTGGATTTATTAATATCTGGCAACAGATGAAAGCAGAGTTGGAGACTCCTCAGCTTCAAGCTGTAAACGGTTCATGTCGTCCTCTATGACAGAGTCTTTATGGCAGCTTATATTAAAGAAACACTGTTCAAGAGGCAGTAAAAACCTTCATGTTTCTTGTTTGTGCCTCAAATGTAACCAAAGACCTGAACTCAAGGTTAGCTCAGGGGAAACCACTGATCTGGCAACCAGTGGATTTCCAGGGCAGGTGCACTGGTTTGACCTCTGACTGGGATTCTGCCAGGAGTTTGCTGCTGTTGGTGTAAGGAGCGGCTGCTCCTGCTCGCTCTGAGTATGCTGGTTTCCTCCCACAGCCCAAAGGCATGTTATTTAATTAGCAAATATTAAGGTGGATTGGGTGGTCGATAGTGAGGGTATAAAGGACTGTTAAAAAGTCCACTTCTCTGTGGAAGTGTCTCCTGTCACCGGTTGGTGGGTAACATGAAATCATTATTAGGGCTGGGCCATATCATACCGTTCACTGTAATACTGGTATAATTTTGGGCAACGATAAGAAAATGAAACGTGCTGATAGAATATGGGTAAAACGCGCATGCGCAGTGCCTTTGTTTTCATACGTGGTGAAAAAAAGCATGGCGGCGATGGAGAATGAGAAGAGCGAAAGTGGATCGTTGAATGAAACAGATGAACCAGAACTGGTTTGTAAAAATGCTGCAGCTTCACTGGTGTGGAACTGGTTTAGCTTTACTGTCAGATACACAACAAAGCACTATTTTTGGTAGCGCATGCTAGCGGGCCGTCGTTATTACCGTGTTGTTTGGAAAATACGGCGCACTTAAAATCAATCCTTTGATTTTTCTGAAAATCGACAGAGCCCCTTATAATCCCGTGTGCCTTATGTATGAACTCTGGTTGTGTTTACTGACCTCGAAACAATTTTATGTACACGGCGCTCGAAAATCTGTCAAATGTTTCAGTACGACTTTGCTAAGCTACGAAGCCGCACCGCTTGATGGATTGTTGGAGCATTACGGCTATCGTAGGCGGAGCCTCGCGGAGTGATACGTACTGTGCTTCAACATAATATTACCGTATTGTGTGTGTATAACCTCTTTTTAAGTGTTGTGGATATTATACATGGTTATGCTGAGGACATGTCGGCCAGTTTCCACTGGAAATGCCTTTTGGTTAAACTGTCAGACAGGAATTTGCATTTGCACTGTTACATCTTTATATAACTTTAATGCAAAAAACAGCTGCTTGTTTAAGTGAAAATACCTTGGTGGGGTTTGCACTAATAAAGTTGTGGAGTTGTCAATTATATCGTCAGTTATATCGCTATCGCAAAATTTCAAATGTATATCGTGATAAACATTTTTGGTCACATGGCCCTGCTCTAGTCATTACTGTGTGTGTCAGCAGGTGGTCAGAGACAAACGGACTGGAAAAACCAAAGGCTACGGTTTTGTGAGCTTCAAAGATCCAAACGACTATGTGAGAGCCATGAGAGAGATGAACGGTGAGGCTCCTCACACAGGCTCTCGCTACAGCTGTTGTTACAGGGCATTTGTTGCATTTTTCCGCTGGATGCTCTGATTTGGTACCATCCTGGCACTCTTACAGTTCTTTCCCTCTCTGTTTGTCCAGGGAAGTACGTTGGTAGCCGTCCTATCAAACTGAGGAAGAGCATGTGGAAGGACCGCAACATTGAAGTGGTTCGCAAGAAACAAAAAGAGAAGAAGAAACTGGGCCTCAGATAGTTTCCAGCAAGTGTGTATGTTTGTGTGTGGCCTCAAGGCCAGACTGTGAGATCATGACCCGGTCCATGGACCGGATCCGCTCATAACTTTTTGTTTTCCTTCTAAAATAAAACCAATATTTTTAAGATGTTTGTTTTTACGTGATGTATCCATACTGACTGCCATTGTAATCAGTTTATTTTGCACGAGGCAGTGGTTCAGTCTCCCTTTGGCTTGGAAAATTATTGAAGGGACTTTACAATAATGATTTGGTGCAATATACAATTGAACTGGAACCCATTAGAGAAGGCTCTGCAGACCACAACAACTCAAAAGCTAAAGAGGGAAAGATCCTCATGACCATTCAGGGCTGACAAAATAAAGAAAATCACTTTATAACCGCAGAAACAGGCCTACGTCTGAATGTTTTTAACCATTAACAACATTGGCTCAATGAAAAGGCCTCAGCATGTGACATGGTTAACTGTCAGCATCTACAGAACTAAAAGCCGTTACTGTCATGGCAGGAATTTAAAGGCTGGATGCACACGCTGATTTTTGAGGGAAGAGCTTTATGCCAGTATGTGCAGGTTATATCAGCTTATCTTTATCAGCAATTACATTCAAAATAAATGCAATGAAACAAAAACAGAAACAAAGAACTGCAAATCATGTCAGAAGGCAAGTTGGCCATTTAAAGTGAAACGTTCTCATATGTCGCCACAGACCAATAAAAACAAAACAATGGGAACAAAGACGGCACAATCTGAAGCGGCTCCGCAGTGACATTCAGGTGTGTTAACACAATCTCGAGTCATACAGGCAAAAATATCAAGTTTAAGATGCATCTTAGATTCAAACCGCTGCAGCTGACATCAGTGAGCGCACTTTTTCCAAACTATGTCTGGATGATTCAAGGCATTACAGGTGGTAGATTAAAGCCCACATGAGTCCCATGATTCATAGCAACCAGCTTCATCATACTACAGTTCCCACCAACTCCTCCACAGCTGTCCGTCCACTGAAGATGACATCATTCACCGACACACCATCGTAACAGGAACCAGTCAAAGACAGGGCTAGGTTCTTGTTCCTTATGAAGCCGCGCATGGACTCTGGGAAGTAGACAAAATACCATTAAACGATTTGTCATCACACCTCGATAATGTATAATATTTAAACAGATTCATACTTACCGACTCTCTGAAAGTGTCCTTCATAATACTGAGGTATGCAGTCCTGTTGAAGAGATGATCAAATATAATTTATCTCTATTAAAGTAACTCAAAGTGCAGTATTGGTATCTCTCATACACTCAACCAGAGGCCTGAGAGGGTCAGTGCAGGATCTCAGCTGTTCCTAAGACTGCGCTCTTATGCACAGATCTGGGATGTTGTTCCCGGGATCTGCTGGAGCCACTCGACTAGCTTGGGGGTCACTGCACCGAGTGCTCCGATTACCACTGGGACCACTGTCACCTTCATCCTCCACATCTTCAACTCTTCTCTCAGTCCTGGTACTTCTTGAGGTTTTTGTGTTCATTTTTCCAGATGTTGCTGTCATTCGGTGTAGCTACATCTAATCAGGAGTCTACAGCAGCTGACAGAACCTCTATGCTATGAACCCATACGCAAAGGTTCAAAGACTATCCAGCACATATTAGCAGGACATAAGCTGTAAACTGGGACAGCATACAATAAGATGCACTACAAATGCACTGTGATAATGTACAGGGAAATCTGGATTTAGAAGTCCTAATGGGAAACACCACCAAAGGCATTTCCTTGCAGTTCCAGAAACAAAAGCAGCTTCTGGCCAACCAACCAGGCAAGAAGCAGAAGTTGTGAAAGAAGACAGAAGTGATAGTGTCTGAAGAACAGCTGGATCAGACGTGGAAGCTAAACCTCAAAGTGGCCCCCATGGTAACAGATGCATCAGGAGATGCAACCCTGAGTTCAGACACAGCATCAGAGGTTTGTGTCCAGACGAGTGCAGTCCTACGAACAGCTAAGATGCTGCGCAGAACACCCACATTTCCAATTTCATTTTTTAACATATTTGTACATTTGACATGTTTTCTTTGATATTTTTCACACGTTTCAGATCATGAAATTTTAACATTGAGCAAAGTTTTAATTATTTCCTGATGTGAAAAAGTAGTTGTCCCTGAAACGTCATGAATTAACTGAAGCTGAGTTCAACTAACAGCTAATTGTGCCAAACACGGGGACTTCAGTCTCTTAAACACAACATTTTTCCATGATGGAAAAAGCTGTCCGATGAGCCCGATTAAAACAACCCTGTGAAGAAGAGTGGGACAAAATTCCTCCACAATGATGTGAAAAGACTCGTCCCAGTTATGCTGCAAACAGCTGATTGCAGTTTTCAGGAGGAGTGACTTCCTCCAGTCAAAGGCGGGAATGTTTGGATGGCCTTTTTCTATTAATAAATGAAATCGTTATTTCAAAACTGCAGTTTGTGTCTGTTCGTCTGAAACATGTTTACATGACGATATGCAAAAAAGTTATTGTCCTTCAGAAATAGGAAGAGATCATCTGACTCCTCGTGTGGCACAGTCGTGTGTGTGTGTGTGTGTCCTATATACCGTAATTGTCGGGCTATAAGCCGCTACTTTTTGCACAAGCTTTGAACCCTGCGGTTTTTAGTCAGGTGTGGCTTTTCTATGGATTGTCCATGATTTTTGTGACATCGTAAGAGGATTTGTTTTGTTTGTTTCGCTGTTGTACGGCACTACGTTGCCTGGCGGAAGGATCGGGGTTCAAGAGTGGTATGTTGGTCACATGTCCGTCCGCCAGGCAACGTAGTGCCGTACAACAGCGAAACAAACTAAACAAATCCTCTTACGATGTCAAGTACATCGTAAGATGTACAAGTAGCGTGAAAAACAAACTTCAAAGTAGCGCTACGCGTTCAGCGGGAGGCGTGGATGATGAGCGGCGATAAACTTGCGAAAAGCAAGTTATGCCCAACTCCACCAGTGGATTCTGACAGCGTGGAAAAGTGTGAAAACATCCACGATCACCAACGGATTTCGAAGGGCTGGACCCCTTCTGAGGGTGTTCGACTCTGACACTGACAACGAGGATTTGTTTGGTTTTGAAAGTGACAACGAAGGAGAGAAGCGGAGAGTGGAGGACGAAGCCATCCTGAGCCTGTTCGTATCGACACTGGAGAAGAGGACTTTGGTGGTTTTAGTGCGCAGGAAGATGGTGGTGAATGACTTTTCTTCTTGTTAAAGCCGTGTCACTGCACCTGAGCCTAAAAGGTAGTCCGAATCTATTTTTCTGGTGTGCTGTAGGTTATTGTTATGTACTACATTTGTTACTCGTTTATGAAGCACAGTACATGTTTCGTACTTGTATTTACCGCTACTTGTACATATACCTAAAAGGTTATGCAAATATGTACCCTAACTTGTTTTTCAAAATATTAATAAAGGGGTGTGTCTCCAAACAGCCATCTCTTTCCTGACAATTCGCTTTGTGCATATTCTCTTACATATGATAAGTCAACATTGAAACACCTGCGGCTTTTAGTCAGGTGCGGCTAATGTATGTACAAAACAGGATTTTCCCCTGATTTTAGCTTGTGCGGCTAATATTCAGGTGCACTTTGTAGTCCGGGAAATACGGTAATTTGTGGGGTCATACCCTGTGCAGAATCACTCGACTCCAGCTGGGCGCCGCAGTGACTCCGAGGTGGCAGCGCACCGCCTCAGTGGCTCTTGATAAGAGACGCTCCGCTGTTGCAGCTTCTGGAACCCCAAACTCCTCCTGGAACCAAGCCCCGCCCATCATCACCTAGGAAACATGATGATATGACAGATAATCACATGTGAAATGAGTGGAAGTGTTGTTGTCATTATAAAAGCTGGCTGAGTTCTTCAAATACTATGAAGATATGCTCCCCCCCCCCCCCCATTAGCACAGGATACTCCAAAGCAGTGTGGTGTGCAGAACAAGTCAACACAAATAACAGCGACAGTTCATGTAAATTCATATTCTCATCCTAAGTTAAAGAATCCAGTCTCCAGGTTGCGAACCTGACTTCCAGCATAACTCAGTAAGCCCCCCCCCTTCTTCTTCTTTTTTTTTTTATTTTTAAAAAATGTTGCCCCAAGTTCCTGAAGGCTCTGGACGTTGTAGGGCTGTCCTGGTTGACACGCCTCTGCAATGTTGCGTGGAGTTCAGGGGCAGTACTCGTGGACTGGCAGACCGGGGTGGTGGTCCCCATCTTTAAGAAGGGGGACCGGAGGGTGTGTTCCAACTACAGGGGGATCACACTCCTCAGCCTCCCCGGGAAAGTCTATGCCAGGGTGCTGGAAAGGAGAGTTCGTCCGCTAGTCGAACCTCTGATGCAGGAGGAACAATGCAGTTTTCGTCCTGGTCGCGGAACACTGGACCAGCTCTTCATCCTCTCGAGGATACTTGAGGGTGCATGGGAGTTTGCCCAACCAGTCTACATGTGTTTTGTGGACTTGGAGAAGGCATTCGACCGTGTCCCTCGGGGTGTCCTGTGGGAGGTGCTGCGGGAGTATGGGGTGTCTGGCCCATTGCTACGGGCCATTCGATCCCTATACAACCGTTGCAAGAGCTTGGTTCGCATTGCCAGCAATAAGTCGGACTCGTTCCCGGTGGGTGATGGGCTCCACCAGGGCTGCCCTTTGTCACCGGTTCTGTTCATAATTTTTATGGACAGGATTTCTAGGCGCAGCCAAGTGGCGGAGGGCTTTCGCTTTGGTGGCCTTAGAATCTCATCTCTGATTTTTGCGGATGATGTGGTTCTGTTGGCTTCATCGGGTGAGAGCCTCCAGCTCGCACTGGAGCGGTTCGCAGCCGAGTGTGAAGCAGCGGGAATGAGGATCAGCACCTCCAAATCTGAGGCCATGGTTCTCAGCCGGAAAAGGGTGGAGTGCCCACTCCGGGTCGGGGATGAGGTCCTGCCCCAAGTGGAGGAGTTCAAGTATCTCGGGGTCTTGTTCGCGAGTGATGGGAGAAGAGAGCCGGAGATCGACAGACGGATTGGGGCTGCGGCTGCAGTAATGCAGACGCTGCACCGGTCCATCATGGTGTAGAGGGAGCTGAGTGTAAAAGCGAAGCTCTCAATTTACCGGTCAATCTACGTCCCTACCCTCACCTATGGCCACGAGCTGTGGGTAGTGACCGAAAGAACGAGATCGCGGATACAAGCGGCGGAAATGAGCTTCCTCCGAAGGGTGGCTGGCCTCTCCCTTAGAGATAGGGTGAGAAGTTCGGCCATCCGGGAGGGGCTCAGAGTAGAGCCGCTGCTGCTCCACATCGAAAGGAGCCAGCTGAGGTGGTTTGGGCATCTGACAAGGATGCCTCCTGGGCGCCTCCTGGGTGAGGCGTTCCAGGCATGTCCCACCGGGAGGAGGCCCCGGGGCAGACCCAGGACACGCTGGAGAGATTATATCTCTCGGCTGGCCTGGGAACGCCTTGGTGTTCCCCCGGATGAGCTGGAGGAGGTGGCTGGGGAGAGGGAGGTCTGGGCCTCTCTGCTTAGGCTGCTGCCCCCGCGACCCGGCCCCGGATAAAGCGGATGAAGATGGATGGATGGAAAAAATGTTGTTATTTTATTTTATTTTATTTTTTTTCTGGTCATGTGTGTTTGTCTTATTTTTGTTGTTGTTGTATTTGCAATGTTTTTTTGTATTTTTTATTTTCATGTGTGTGTTTTTTTGTTTTGTTTTTTCTTTCTTTTTGCTTTGTTTATTTAATTTAATTTTTTTCTTTTTGTTTTATTTTGTTTTATTTATTTTATTTTTTTCCTACCTGGCCTGAGGGATAGGGGTTCTAAGTTGTATGGGTAGGGGGTAAACTGATGTAAGCAATTACAAGACATGTGAGTGTGTCATTAATCTGTATTCTAATATTTCAGTTCAAACGGTCACTGTGAAACTTGTCTGTTGTTTAACGATTCTGTGTGTATCCGTTTTTCTTTGTTGCTTTAAATCAATAAAAATATCTTGAGAAAAAAAGAATCCAGTCAACCTTCCACGTTCCTTAGATTACCATGAGCTGGATGAGAACCTGCACAGTTATAAACAGGTGATCATCCAGTCCAAGTGTTTCTGCGAAAGATACTGAACACCAAATTATCTCTGATGCATCCATCAGTGCAGTGTTTCCCAACCACTGTGCCATGGAAGATTATCTGGTTCCACCTGATTAACAGTTACATTTTATTCCACTAGAGGGCAGTACAACTACCTGCTCTAAATGTGCTGCCAACTGCCAGTAAAACAGAAGAAGACGAAGAAGAAATGACATAATAGTCACGCTGGCTGTGAGACACAACAGATAAATGTCTGAAAAGAAAAAGTAGTGTAACAAGAAAAGACGACCGTGATCACAAATCCAGTATCAGCCACAGTAAATACACAGAAACACACTGTGAGAGTGACGCAAGGTGTTGTTCGTCTGTACCGTCAGTCTAGTCGTCTGTCCATCTGGTCTGTTGTGCTGAGGGAAGGGGACAGAGTCGTAGACCACCCCGAGCAACCCTCGATCCTCTGATGACGGGACGAGGTGACCAAAACCCTGCCAACACACACACGGACACACAGGTTTGAATAAGCTTGTGTGCGGTCTGTCTGATGTTCTTTTCTCCAGGAACTTGAGGCTTCAGTGGCTCACAGAATGAAAGTGATGGTTCAGTTTGTTTTTACAACACAGTGAAAAATCTTCTTGTATCTGGTAATCTCAAAATTCAAAGCAGTGTTTTGTGTGCTCTCCTGTATTCTCACCATTACAGGCAAGATGGCGCCGTCATACTCCAGATTGACCACAGCTACTGTTACTGAGGAGATGTCCTGCAGCTGCTGGGTGAGAGGTTGGCAGGAGCGGGGCAGCACTGAAGAAAGAGCTGTGAACAGAGGAACAAGGCTTCAAAAAACTTTTAATGTCATCCTTCAAATGATCCAGAACATTTGGTGTCACATAGGCAGGTTTTCGAAATGGGGTCGCCGTCGTCTTACTGGAGAACTTGAATGCTCACATGTTCATAAAATCGACCAGCAGTTAGAAACAATCCTGCCAGTGCTAACTCAGCTGGTTCAGCTGCGACTGATGGCCTCAGAAACAGTGAGTCATTACCAACGTGTCACACAAGAAACATCTCATGATGTGAAACCATCTGAGAGGAAGCATGCTTATGCATTTGAAGGAGATGATGTTAAAATGGATGTGATGATTCATATGTGACTGAATTTCTACACTAAGAATAAAACAAGAAGAAAATGTCATGAAGTTACTTTGAAGTTTAAAACTTCGCTCTGACTAGCTGAGGTCTTTGGTGTGTTGGTGTAACCCATCCTTTTGTGCGAGGTGGAAGGGGATTGAGAGGTCTCTCACGGACACACCGATCCAGTCTAGACTTGGTCACGCAGCTTCTGAGTTGGACAATATCTTGACAACCAGCCAATGGGTCAATTTTACATTAAAAATCTGGAGGGGAGTGGTCAAGCAGGCACAACTTCAGGAAGAGATAAAACTTCTGAGGTGACCAGCGTATGACCCTGATTTTTTACCTGCCTCCCACAACAGTAGATTTAGACAATGGGTGTGGCATGGAATCACTGCTGTGTGTTCAGTTATCGTAAAATCTAAAATTATGGCTTTTGATACCCTGTGCAAGACTTACGGCCTTGAGAAACAAGACTTTTTCCCGATACTTGCAACTCCGTGACTATATTGGCAAAAGAATAAACAGCTGAGACTTCTCGATTGTTAACATCTTCATTGACGCTTATGACTCCGGGAGTAGCAAAGCCCTGATAAGTAAACTGTACAAATGTATGATTAAGCTCAAAAGGGACTCAACAATTTACATAAAACAGAAATGTGACTTGTACATTCGCAACATTGTATCTGGGATATTTTGCAGAAGATTTAGTTACAGACGATGTTTATCTCCTGAGAATTTTCTTGGCATCTGCGAAGAAGGCTATAACAAAACGCTGGCTTTGTAAAGACCCTCCCACTATAACACTTTTTACCTCTATAGTGGAAGACATCAAATTGATGGACTGTATGACTTTCACCTGCGAGACTTGGGGAGGAGACGTTGGAGAAAATGGCTGGGCTTTACAAATTGTGGCAGCACTCTCTAATGCATAGAACTTGCAGTACCAAAGTATTGATATATGTATGTGTGGATGTGCAGCTGTGTACACGGGAGTATATTGTCTTCCCATGACCTCATAATATTTTGTCTTTTTTCTTTGTTTTTTTCTGCATAAAAATGTTGCTAAATAAATAAAAAGTATCAAAAAACAAAAAAGAAAACTTCGCTCTGACTCACGTGTAAGAAGTCAGATGAACGGTGCAGCTGGATGTTGGGCGACTGTTGGTCAACAACAGTGATTGGGTGTCCAGAAAGATCATTTGGCTCTGAGACGCCAACGTTTATAACAAGCGCCGCCCAGCACTGTGGACGTGTGACTGGATTTGTCATTTTTGCCATGTTAGCGTAGAAATTCAAGAGGATTTGGATTTCTTCTGTTTGTGTCTACAAAACAACTTCCAAGCGCTCGACTCCGACAGACTACATCCACACAGATGTGGCGTGTCCTCTTCTTCTACCTCCCAGAGGTCAGAACAAAGTCAGCATTAGTTCACAGCAAGCTCATTAAATAAGTGTGACTGCTTCTGTGATTCGTACCATTTGATTCAGCTTTTGCTTTGATCTTTTTAAAATGCTTTAATAAGATATTTGCATTCAAAAAGTCTAAATTGTCCCTTTTAACCCTGTAAAACAATAAAGCTAACAATGAGTATTGAACTACATTTGTATAAATAGTTCTTACAGGTCACTCCAGTCTCCAAAGTTAACAGACCCTAGTGGGTCAGCTTCCCGAGCCACTAAACTAAACCTCGTCATAGGCAGAGCAGCGATCTACAGCGATCTACAGCGATGCTGTCGCTGACGTTTCTGCGAGGCTGCTCAGGACCCCGGTTGTTGTCAAAGGGAGCGGGGTAGACACCTGGAGGAGAGCGGTAGTCTGAACTGGTCGAGTTCCCTCACCCGTCGACTGCATCTAAGTTTTGCAGCTATGAGGAAGAACCGAAGAGCAGAAATAGGACTTTTTAAACTGACGGCCAATCCAGACTTCCTGTGTTGGAGTGCTGGTCCCACAGAGCAACAATTTCAAGAGCACCTTTAAAAATACACGTAGGAAATGATTTTACCCACTGTACGTCACAGCTGTGGGTAGTGAGAGAAAGAGTGATGTTACACAAAGCAGTGGAAATCCCTTACAGCTGTTCAGGGAAGCTCAGAGTGAAGCTGCTGTTGCTCCATCACTGCTTTACAATCATACTTACCTTTAGCAGGCAGTGCAGAGATGATGTGGTCGGCTGATATGACTCCATCCTCCAAATGGACCTGCAGACACACACACGCGCAGTTACTTCCTCGTGCTAGCAGGCGAGGGGAATCAGAACATTACAGACATTACACGTTCTCTTCAGGAAATGTGAAACCTTGCAAGAAGCAGACAAACTGCCATCCCTGACACTACCATGTCTGATATGATGGTACCACCATAACACACCACTGCAAACCAGCTAAGGTTTAGTTAAACGCACTAACCTGCCAACCAGAGGCTGAAGGATCAATCTGTTTAACAACAGCCTCTTTGTGAAGTTGCACTCTCCCACTCTGTTGTAGGTTCTCTGCAATGGCTTCTGGAAACGACTGCATGCCCCTCTTCAACGACCACTGGGCCCACGACTCTTTCTTAGATCTTTTAGCCAGAGGGCCGCGGGTAATCACCTGAGCCTCACCTGCAGGTTTCAAACATACAACCTTAGTCCTGCAATAAAGACCGCACACTTCACTTAGCACAGAGGAAAGTGAGACAGCCTGAAAACGCTGAATCCAAGCCAAACAAACGATGACAGCACACAACAACCATCTGTTAGCATCGATGCAGGCAGAAAAATAAAGCGTGTCGAACCAGAGCTCAAAGCTATTATTTGATTTTATAGGCTAAACACAGACATTTAATCAGAGTCCTGACAAACACGCGAGTCAGAAAGTCCTGGGAGTGATTTTAAGATCAACTGGAAGTGCAGTACAGGTAAATTGTCAGAGTGGACGTGTTGGAGTACCTGAGCCCAGCAGCATTCCCAGGACGATGGAACCTCTGTGCTGCTCTGCGTTGTAGAGGACAGGAAAACAAGAGCGCACACTCAACTTCCTGCAGTCCCCTGCAAATACACCCCGACACAAGCTGTCCACAGCTATGTCTGCTAACTGCGCACACACACACACACACGCACACACGCACACACACACACACGAGCAATGTTACCTTTTCAGTTAAGTGAATCTTATGTAATTCCTGTTAGAGACTAGCTTCACGTTTCCATGTCTTCCTTAATAAATACACTCGTGTGTCCAAATGATAATCATCGCTCATCACGAGTGTGTTTCCTCCCTCACTCAGAATAAGATGAACAGCTTCTGAACATCTGAATAACGACTGAGGTGCATGATCAGGTAAGCACACAGGAGTTTCCACTTTAACTGAACGGCTGCTGGGGTTTGTTTCTTTAGTAAGGGTTTTTTTTGTGGGCCTTTGCAAAAGCAAAAGTGCAGTTGAAAAACATTTGTCTGGGTTTGATAAGATGTTAATATACTGCTGATGAAAGGAGTCTTATTGTGGAGAACTTGAAGAGCTTGCTGGACAAGAGTCCCTGTGTTGGAGCTGTATTTTTAGATCTGAAGAAGGCTTTCGACTCTGTAAACCATCAGATATTGTTGTCCAGATTGACTCAGTTTAATATCTCCAGTCAGGCTCTTCAGTGGTTTGCCTCACATCTCTCACACAGGAAACAGTGTGTGGTGTTGGATGGGGTTAAATCTCCATATTTAGACTGTGATACAGGGGTTCCTCAAGGATCTGTTCTTGGGCCCTTATTGTTCTCTCTTTTTATCAATAACTTACCTGAAGTCTGTCCAAATATATTTGCTCAAATGTATGCGGATGATGCAGTTATATATACGCAAGCAAATAGTGTCCAGCAGGTGGCAAAAGATCTTACAGCTGCTTTAGCATTAATGCATAGCTGGCTGGAGGACTCATGCCTAATGTTGAACACCTCAAAAACTGTCTGTATGTATTTTTCAAAACGCCCCTTAAACTTGAAGCAGTCAAACATATTCCTGGATGGAGTAGAGCTTGAATTAGCTCCAGAATTTAAATATCTTGGGGTCATTCTAGACCCAACATTATACTTCAAGAGTCACATAAATAAAGTGTCCCAGATACTTAAATTTAATAATCGAAATTTTAATCATATACGTAATAATTGAAATATGAATGTTGCAAAAACGTATTTTTACTCAATGATCATCTCTCATATGGACTATTGTTTGACGTCCTGGTCACTTGCTTGTCCAACAACACTTAAAACTATTGAAAACATTTATAAAAGAAGTTTAAAACTACTTGACAAAAAACAGACTTCCCACCACCACTGTCATGTGTTAAAAAAACATAAATTACTGAACTTCAATAACTTAGTGAAACTTAAAAGAGTGTGTTTAATATATAAAGTCTTACACTCCCTTGCTCCACCACCACTAAAGCAGTTTATTAGGCATAAAGAAAGCTCAGACAGGACCACTCGAGCTACAATCCGAGGAGACTTGTTTATACCCCACAGACGGACAGCATTTGGGCAGAACGTCCTCTCTGTCAAGGGTGACCATCTGTGGAACAGTCGTCCTCAACCCGTTAGAGAATGCTCGACATTCAATTTGTTTAAGGCAAAGGTTAAAAACTGGTTATGGAAAAATCAAGTGTGTGATCATGTATGAGTTGTATAGTTTTAATGTTTTATTTGGGAACAGAATGGTGTGTATGTGTAAGTTTGGTGATGGAGTTTTTATTATGAATGAATGATGAATTTTTATGAATTATTGTCTATTTTTTTATGTTTAAGGACAACAGATGGAAATGAGCCTTTGGCTATAATCTGGCATGTTTACATTCATGTAATTTTTTTTTTACATTTATGTTCATTAACATGCACTGTCCTAAATAAATAAATAAAATTGAAGTTACTAAATCAGCGAATGTTTTCCAGACTGCTGAACATTTGGAGACTGACATCAGGTCACTTCTGTTTGGGTTTCTTGTTGCTATATTTAGCTGCTGTTCGGTCAGTAACTTGGTTTCAATAATGCGTTTGATTGGTGGCTCCTGTTGCATCTCTGTTCTTGCCATGTTACCACAACTTTATTGAAGCGACTGTGTGTGTGTGGGGCTCGTTTACTGTTCTTCTCACCTCCTTTCCTAGCCTCCTAGAAACGAACGAATGGACTGACTCGTCGTCGTTCTTGGTTTTATTCACCAGCATCTCAGCAGCGACGCTCAGCAGCAGCGGCCGAGAGAAAGGCGGGACTGTCCGCACAATCCCACTGAAGGAAAAATGCACAAAGAGACGGAAAGTTACAGGTTACGCTTCGTGATTTCATTTGAAATGGGTAAATATACAGCCAGTCGACATTCAGCAGCACATAATGCAAAATCAAACATGTTTGGATTGATTCAAACAGTAAACTAGAGATACCACTTTTTTATGTCTGATACCGATATCATAAATTTGGATATGTGCTGATACCGATATGAATCCAATATAGTGTGTTTTAATCAATAAAACAGTTTTTTAATATCTTGCTGCATTTTGTATAAGTTCATACTCAAGTTAAAAAACAACAACAACAACAACACTAAAGCTATTCTGTTATACCTGTATGTAAAAAATACACTGCACCCAAAATATTTCATAGTTCAGCAAAACTGATCAATCTAATAACCTTAAACCTGCTCCATCCTCCCTATTCTGGTATTTTAAAGAGTACTTAGCAGAAATATTAAGCAACCTAACTAATAGGGTTGCAAACTCCCAGCAAAAAAAAAAATAGGGAACCACCCTCCACCTCATGATGCTTAATCGATGTAATCAAATTTAATTTGATGCAGGGGAAAAATGCACAGAAATAAATTATTTTTCAAGAATAATTAAATAGATTCAACATCTTTCTTCAACAGAACTGCAGACTGCACAGATGGTATCTTCCCAAAGGAAAAGGTACTATAGCTTACTAGGGTATATTAGACTTAACAGTTACTATATACAGTAATGGACTTCTATATATTTTACATCAGATTAAAACTTTGGGTGTAAGAGTCAGATAATTATTTATTAAAAACTAGACATTTTAAATGAGAATAAGAAAGAAAAGTATGTCTTTGTGCCCCCTTTTCCCTGTTCATGCCCTATCGGCCCCCCTGGCTAAACTTTGCTAGATCAGCCCCTGCACAGTTACGTCAGCTACGTAGAAAAAGATCCTGGTGTAGAAATAATATTAAATAAATTCTAACAACAGCTGATCAAGCTTAAACGTGCTGCTGTTGTTCAGCCGCTGGTTTCCTCTTTCTGGTGCAAAGTGAGACAAAAACAAAGAAGAGAGACGATCAGCTGATCATTGATCAGTTTCATGATTGAAGTAGCAGCGAGAGAGAGAGAGAGAGAGAGAGAGAGAGAGAGAGAGAGAGAGAGAGAGAGAGAGAGAGAGAGGCAGTCGCTCCATATATCAGTTGTTAAGCTTAACGCTGGAATGCTTTACAAACATTCAGAGATGAACTTACACACTTGCTTTACTTCTCTCTGGGAAAACGTCCTCGGAGATGAAATGCTGGTTTGGTAGCGACGCTACAAATACACACAGCTGCTCTATCACGTGATGCACACTGCTCCGACGTGCTACGGTTATGAGCCGAGTTACGCCGTGTTGCAAGTTTTGTGAGGTGCTTTTTTGATATTTAATGGATCGGGTTACATTTTTTATTTCTCACCGATATCCGATCCAGTAATTTAGGTCAGTATCGGACCGATACCGATACGTAATATCGGATCGGTCCATCTCTACAGTAAACATTTGTAAACACTCACCTGATTCCTGACGGCATTTTGTGCAGCTGACCATTAACATACAGGTATCTGTTTCTGGAGGCAACGTGGCTGTAGCTGACCGGCAGAATCTCCTCTGCAAGACCCAAATCATCCACCTGCAAACACACACACACACACACAGGTTTCAGTCTGTCAGTCAGCTCTCATCAACAGTTGCTGTGATTTGGTCTCAGTGTTGCTGTTATGATATGAACTCACCATATTGAGCGTGTTGGATCCCACTGCCCCTGCAGGTCGAATCCCTCTGGGTCCGTGTTCGAACACTGCTCCATCTGATCTGCGAGTGGACCACAGCCAACCTCCAAAACGACTGCTTGCCTCTAGAAGAATGACCTGTTTGGATATTTAGGTTTGAATCGCAGCAATGGCCAAGAAATGAAAGACAAATGAAACGGCAGTAACACAACATTTCATAGAAACATCTTAATAACCTTCCTGAATCTTCGTTTGCATATCTCATGTTTTAGATGTTCCTGGAGGACATAAAGCCCTGCACCTGCACAGGAAGTCCTTTAATCACTATATCCTTTCACATTGGACGCAGCCCTGAAACCCACTCATGTCTACAGGTTTCGCCACACATTAAGTTTCCTGCTGCGGCGAGGAAAGAGCATCACAAGCACAAATGTGGAGCGTGATGTACTCGTGCATCGACGCGGTGCGTGCTGATGCCCTTTCCCGCGACCAATAGAAGCAAAGCCTGCAGAACAGGAACTTTCTGTACACGTCCAAGTTTGGTCACCTTTTCCACATACAGGGATCTCCAGAGTGCTTTCCACGGCTCTGTGGACCTCGGGGGGGCTATTGTGGGAACGACACACTCTTCACTAGTCGGCACAGTTTCAAAGCTTTTGTGCTGATGAATGAGCGACACATGTTTTACTAAACATTTGGATATAAAACTACACAGACTCTCGTAGTGGATACAAAGACGGATACAATGTTTTGAAATGAAGGAGCATCTCGTACACGCAGAGCAGCCGCAGGGCAGCCGCAGAGCAGCCGCAGAGCAGCCGCAGAGCAGCCGCAGAGCAGCCGCAGAGCAGCCGCAGAGCAGCGCAACACAAAGTTGGGTCATTCGCTCTAACTAGCAGTGAGGTCAACGCACTGATGTGAAACAGCCCTTTCATATAAAGTGTCCTGAGATGAGTGTTAAATAAAACTGAGCAGAACTGAGCACACAGGACTTCCTGCCCGTCTGAGGACGTTTTACAAATGAAATTCCTAATCAAATCTTGAGGTTTCACTTCCTGTTTGATGAGGGTTAGAAAAATGAGGGTTTCAAATCCAACTCTGGACTGAACAGGGAGCCAGTAAAAGAAGCTAGTGTGGGGGAAACACCACCTCCCTTTGTTCCAGTACCTACACTGACTCCCTTTCACGCACGCTTTTCAAACAGCGCGACAATAACGAACTTCAACCAGTAACAAGCAGGTTTCCAGCTCACACTGTCACAGCGTGTTTCTAACAGATGTAATAAGGGTGCTCGAGAATCTTGCTTCATACATCATACATGTCCTTGGGCGAGACACTTCACCCGTTGCCTACTGGTGGTGGTCAGAGGGCCCGGTGGCGCCAGTGTCCGGCAGCCTCGCCTCTGTCAGTGCGCCCCAGGGTGGCTGTGGCTACAATGTAGCTGCCATCAGCAGTGTGTGAATGTGTGTGTGAATGGGTGGATGACTGGATATGTAAAGCGCTTTGGGGTCCTTAGGGACAAGTAAAAGCGCTATATAAATACAGGCCATTTACCATACATGAAGGTTTTTGTTCCCAGCTTTTTTCTCCTGATCAAACAAAGCATGTGTTACCTTGGTAACCTGGGGGCTCTTGCACAGGTAGTAGGATGCAGCCAAACCCCCAATCCCTCCTCCAAGGACAGCGACTGTTCTCATTGGCCAACTGCAAACACAAGTGAAATCAAGAAGAGTGAATAGAGTGAATGCTCGTCCAGTTTTTGGACACATTTGTTTTGGGGTTTTTACACCACCATGGAGAACGTGAGATGAAGAACCTAACTTAAAGTTTAACATTAACATGACTGGATTAACCATCTCCAGACCTCGTAACTCGTCTCTGTTTCTGAGGGGAAATGAAACACCTGCTCGTGTGAGTCTGGGAACAATGGCTAACAATCCTATATGTTTAATTCAATATTAGAGATTAAAGCTGAACCTCTGCTTCATGGCAAACAGACTGTAGGATAAAGCTGTGAAACATACTGATGGACCTGAGCTGGGGTGGAAATTAGGACCAAATGTGGGTAAATTTATGAAGTGGTGTGTAAATTTAAAACAATGCAGAAGCCACCATGTCAGGTTTAAATTAAGTTAATGTGTTCATACTGTGTTACATCAGTGTGTACAGGTACACATGTATGATACACTGTAAGAAAAAAAGTACTGTACAGAAATGTAACAGAGTTAAGAATAAATGATACAATTCATTAGGTTTGTAGTCAAAGGAGCTTGCAAAGAAAAGCGTCTGGACTTCTTTAAGTTACTTGAAGACGTTTCACCTTCATCCGAGAAGCTTCTTCAGTTCTAAGGTCAAATGGTGGAGAGTCACAGATATAAACCTAGTGGGAGTTTCCCCCCACAGAGGGACAAAAGGACCCCCTGATGATCCTCTAATCACCTGAGACAAGGTGTGGAACTGGGTGTGGGTCCCAATCAGCCAGAGTTTCGGGTGAGCTCATTGTGAAACCTGGCCCCACCTTATCACCTTCAAGCAACTTAAAGAAGTCCAGACGCTTTTCTTTGCAGCTCCTTTGACTACGATGAGCTGGATGACTGAGAACCTTCACATTCATAAGGTTTGATCGTTCTGGTCAAATGTTACACAGAAACTAGTGGCTGTAAAATGTTTGGAAAATTTTTATTTCCAGCCCCGACCTGAGTGTAGCTGATAGCCGACAGCTGGTAAAGATATAGACGACAGTTGGTTTATCAGGCCTCTCACTCTGTCACCCTCCACCCTGTCAGTCTGTCCAACTGCACCTGCAGCCTGGCAGGAGGCTTTTTGTGTAGTTGATACTTAAAAGAGCAGAAATAAAGGAAAGAATCCCAATTTTCTGTTCTTACTGTGTCGCCTTTATCCTCAGTGGATTAGGAAGCACCGCGGGTCAGCGAGCTGCGAGATGTGCTGAAGCCAGCTGCCTCTTATCTGCATACATGTGAGCTTTAGGCGCCTCTCCTTCAGTGATGATCACACACGTATGTGCGTGCACACGTTGAGGGAGAGTCTGATTGCATCAAATTCATATAAAATCATCCTCAACAGTTGACGTGAAACTTTCATCAGTCTACGTCTGTGCCGCGTTTCATCTCAAACGGCTTTAAAAACTGTCAAGAATGTGACGTCATGATGTGACGTCATGTTAACGTTTTATTAAAACGCATCTGTGATTTTTTTAAATCATGATTCAGCACAGATGTGACATAACTGCCCTTTGATTTGTTTAATATCGCAGCTGATCGACATGAAGCCAGATGTTCCTGGACCAGAGGAACAAAGTTTCACACCCACTATCACTCAGGCTGTCCGCGTGCACTCTTATCTACACCATGTTGAGCAATCAGAGCGCTTTACGTGACTGGTGCATTCACAGCACAGGTTGCTTAGCTGACTAACATCTTAGTGCATCGGAGAGAAACACGGGTCAGAATCCTGCATGCAGACTGGAGCAGACTGGGCTCGAACCAGTTCTGCCACCTGACCTACAGCCACCCACGCGCAATGTGTGCGTGCACTTTTATGCGTGCGCAGTCTACAGACGCTGGCGCACAGCCTGGTGTAGACGCGCAAGAAAGTTTATGCGGCGGATAAGAGGCGGCATAAACGTGTCAGCAGAAGCGTGGAAGCTGCTGACATTTCCAAACAACCCCACGACGACAGGTCAAAGTGTGAACGAGCGTCTTTACTTCGGCAGGTGGACGATGCCCAACACCATTCCCGTGAAACAAACACGCGGGCTGTTACAGAGTCTGCGCCAACAGCGGACAGCGCCGCTCCACAGTCCGCGTCCTGCTGCCGAGCTCGGGCTTACCTGTAGACGAGGCACGGCAACGAGTCCGCGCTCCGCAGCGTCCACTCACGACCACAATAACGCTTCCGACTTCTTCTTCTTGAGTTTAGATTTTAATAGGCAGCTGGCAAACAGCTGAATGGTGCATTACCGCCACCAACTGGTGTGGAGTGTGAAAAAAAACAACTCAAATCCAAACAGTTTCCCCTCTTTTTAAAACTGAAATAAGGCCCGATGATGATTTTTATGTTTCTGAGCATGTTTCCTCCTCTCCACAGTAGCCACACTCCCCCGTATCATGTTTCCCATCATGAGTAGTGTAGTGCAGCGGTCCCCAACCCCCGGGCCTCGGACCGGTACCGGTCTGAGAGTCGTTTGGTACTGGGCCGAGAGTTGAGGCTCAGGTGTGAAATGTATAGTTTTCAGGGTTTTTATCGGTTTTCAGCGTTATTTTACTCGGTTTTCCTGGGTCTTTTCACGTGTGTTATGAATAAATCTTATTTTTTTTGGTACTGGTACTAGTTTTATTTTGTTGTGTTTATCCGCGACACCTTAAAGGCCGGTCCGTGAAAATATTGTTGGGCATAAACCGGTCCGTGGCGCAAAAAAGGTTGGAGACCGCTGCTGTAGTGGTCAAACCAGTATGTCTTGATATGACCACCTCCTCTCTCCGACTCCGTCCTGTGGGTCTCCCATCCTCCTTTGAATTCTTACAGCCATCGTCTCTTCCTTTCTTCCTCCCACTGTCTTTGCCATCTTTTCTTTCTTGCCCGACTCTTTATCTCTGCTGACCAAAGCTATCAGCCATGTCAACCCCATGTTTTGTGCCCTTACTTATTTCCTGAGTCCACAGTGCGCCAGAATCCATAAAACACACCTGTAAGTCCCATCATGTGTGTTCTGATGTGTTTGCTGAATCTCTGCTCTAGGACCACAACCACACCAGTTTGACCAGCTGTGTTTGTATATATTTGAACATAATTATAATACTGGTCAATGTAAGCCTGAACTGTATGAGTTTAAAATAAATGCCTTATCCTTCTTCTTCTTTTCCAATAATGTGAGATCTACTGTGGCATCAGGAAGTATCCATGGAGGAGCTGGTAACGGCACTCTTTGACTGATGTCTGATCCAGTTTAAATTCTGTTGCTCGCCGTCCCACAATCCATCCAAAGCTCTTTGTTTCCCGCCTTTCTTTCTCCCAGCAAGGTTTGATTACTCTTCCAACTTTCAGACTCCTTCAGAATAAAAGTACATCCTGACAGGAAAGAGTTTCCCGTTGTTGACTTTACTGCTGCCAACTGGTTCAGGTGTGACTCAAATAACAGCAGCACAGTTTAACAGTATTTGCTTTATTTCTGTGGCCCTACTTCTGCTTTAATGACAGCAGCATGAAGCTGTTTGTTCAAAGCTGATCACTCCTGTTATGCTGGGTTTCAGCTTTCATCAGAAACGCTCAGCGGGCACGAGGTGAAGTACTGACAGTAGGACTCCTCGGTCTTTAAGGCTTTGAGTTTTAGAGCACAGTCAGTGTGCATGCTTCAGCTTTTTAGTGAGGTACAATCCCCCCAACATGCCGCTACAGGACCACTAAAGTTTAAAAAACTAAACAACAACAATCGGACAGTCTGCGCAGTTTAGTTCTTACAATTTAATTCCTGACAGATTTGTTTCTTTTTCATTGTCATGCAGAAAAACAGTCGTTCTCCTTTTGTTTGTTTTCTTTTTCCCAGCAGGTGATCCTGCAGATCCTTACTGTCTTTTCTCACTTCCCCTGTTTTTCTTTCCCTCTCCTTAGTCAAACTTCTCTTGTCCACGTCTTTCCCTTTCCTACCCCAGTCATGTCTGTTCTGATTGTAATAACTTAAAAGTTAAAAATAAATAAATAAATTATAAAGATCAATCGAGTGAACCAGTGTAGCAAAGCTGTAATGATATTTTTCTTGGCCTTCAGTCAATAATTCTGATGCTACAGAGCTGAACGGGACGGCAACAAAAAGCAAAAACAACAAAATCAGAATTTTACTTTTCAAAAACGACTCGACATCTGAAGGATCCTAAAAATGGAAAATAATAAAATCTTCCTATGGGGACATAATGAGATGCCAGTCTTTGAAAAATGAAAACTGCTGAATCAACAGGCGGCTGTCGTGCAACCAACCAGACTGAATCTGTGGTCCAAACCTCCACAGGGCTTTAAATCTGGTGGAGCTAAATAAATCTGCAGGACCAGGTCAACCTGATCCTCTTCTGCAGATTTTATAGCTGAACCACCAACTTACATTTGTAGTCTCAGCCTCTCAGACAGTAACATAGAAATCTTTGTTGGAATAACTACAGGTCCATATCTAAATCCTCTGCTTTTGCAAAAGTTCTAGAAAAGCTTATTAATATTAAGACTTCTTTGGACAAAAATCCAGTTCTTTCCCAACATCAGTGGAGATTGAGACAACAACACAGCACAATACCCGCTGCATTAAAGTGGTTAATGACATCATTGATGTATGGGGCTGCTGCTGGTTTAGTAAACAGACTAAACAACATTGGTCTGTCTGTAAATGCTGTAAGCTGGTTATCAAATTACTTGTCAGCAAGAACACACTGTGTCCACACTTCTTCCTCTTTCCCCCGACTATCCAAAGGAGTTCCTCAGGGCTCCGCACCAGGACCGTTGCTTTTTTCTCTTTACATAAACAACCTTTGAGATAACTTATCAAATGCTGCCTTCCATCTTTATGCAGATGATAAATTATCCTTCAGTAGCACAAACCCTGCAATTTCTGCAGTCTGCCTCTGATGTCGTTCAGTCCTTGAACTCAACTTAAGTTGGTGTTAAATGCAGAGAAATATTCTCAAATGACAAAGAGTTGTTAGCTACGTCTCCTAAGATTAAAACCATTCAAGGAACTGAAACTGAAATGTTCTTACAAGTATCTAGGAACCGTTATAGATCAGAATTTATCATTTTAAAACTCACATTCAAAGGCTTGAGTCGAAGTTTAAACTAAGTTACTTTTTTAGAAATCGATCCTGTTTCTCCCTCCAGGTGAGAAAACACTTGATTCCTGCAAGTTTTTTTCTTTTTTTTACCTTTATTGGATCACGGTGACGTGCTTTTTATGAAGGCACCTGCACACTATCTAAAGAAATTTGATACCCTCCACCATTGTGCTTTACGTGTTATTACTGGCTATAGGAATCGTGTACATCATTGTTCTTTGTATGCTGCTGCTAAATGTCCGTCTCTGTATATTCACAGACTCTCCCATTGGTTGGTCTTTATAAATCTCTCCTTGGGCTGGTTCCCTCTTATCTGTGTGTTTATATGTGGAAAAACAACACAGGCTTCGTTCTCATGATATCAGACAACTGATTGTCTCAAAACTCAGAACAGAATCAGGAAAAAGGGCTTTTAAATACGCTGCTCCTGCTTCCTGGAATCATCTGCAGAAGGAACTGAAATAGTCAGAAACGGTTCCTGAGGGGAGTTTAAGTCCATCTTAAAGGAACGAGAGAATAATTCTTTTAGTGTGATTGTTTTAATGTTGCTCTTAGTGATCTGTTATTGGAAATTTTTCACGTTTTTACGGGATATTGTATTTGTTTTCATTCTTATGTACTTATGTGGTATGTGGTGCATGTATTTTTGACTTATATCAAGCCAGTATCTCTTAACCTCAGATACACTCAGAAAAATAAAGGTGCCAACTGGAACCAAAAGTGGTTCTTTAGGCTGATGCCACAAAGAACCTTTCAAACGATGGTTTAGCAGTTCAGATACCTTCCAACCAGAAAGCTGACAGTCTGTGTTCCCAAGAATGTTTCAGCCATTGTTTGTTGGCTCACCAAGTAGCTTTTGACTTCCCCTGATCCCCGCCCCACTCCTGTGGGACAGGGCGCTGGTAACTCCAAAGTACGTAGCACATTAATAATCGCTTTTGATGAAGAGAGCGAAATAATCCAGTGAATAACATCAACATGAAAGCAATCGTCTCCTTAATCGTCTCAATCAGGGTTTTTGTAAACAAGCTTTGAAAACACAAAAAGACTGAATGTTTAAAACGTGTAACCTCAATTGTAAACACCTGTTTTAAGATTTAAAATTGTTGTTAACCATAATCTTAAAAGCACAGGTTGACATGTGATTCTTTTAGACTAATCATCTGACAGGTGTAGTATATAAAGGCTACAACCTCCATTGTGTTTGTTTGAATGTTAGCTACAAAGTGCTGGTATGAGTGTGCACGTGAACTCAAAGCACCACACGAGCACGAGCGCCTTTATATTCAGGGAACTACTGAAAGTACATTTTGATGAAGATAACCCAACGTGTGCATCTCAAGATTCAGTTCAAAGACTTTTTCTAACCAAAGTTTGATTGACTGTAAAAGCAGACGGGTGATGTTTGCCAACAAAAACAGCTGAACCAGAGCATCACATACACTCTGAGGGCTGTGATGTATCACTGTACGCCTGTCAGTGTGATGCCTGTGGAATAATGATGAACTTTTTAAATAAATTAATGCACGATATCATCAGCCTCCTGTTTGTCTCGTCAAACATCAGCAAGCCAATCATGCTAACGTTTAACTTCTCTTCCACTTAATGCCTTTTGGCCAGCTGTGTCTTTTAACTTCGATATCTCAGATTTAACAGCACAAAGTACTGTCAGTACATCCTTCCATCTTCTTCTGCTTATCTGGGGCCAGGTTGCAGGAGCAGCAGCCTGCAGAGAAGCCCAGACCCCGAGCCACATCCCCAGCTTCTCCGGGGGATCACCAAGAAGTTCCCAGGCCAGCTGAGAGATATAATCCCTCCAGCGTGTCCTGGGTCTGCCCCGGGGCCTCCTCCCGGTGGGACATGCCTCGCGTCCAGGAGGCGCCCAGGAGGCGTCCTTGTTAGCTACCCAAACCATCTCACGCTGGCTCCTTTTGATGTGGAGGAGCAGCGGCTCTACTCCGAGCCTTTCCTGGATGGCTGAAAGTGAAAGCTCACTGCTGCCGCTTGTAAACGCAATCTCGTTCTTTTGGTTACTACCCACAGCTCGTGACAACAGGTGAGGGACGAATGTAGATCCACAGGTAAATTGAGAGCTTTGCTTTTACACTCAGCTCTCGTCACCACGACAACAGCATCCGCATCACTGCACCAATCTGCCAGTTGATCTCGCTCCCTTCTCCCATCACTCATGACCCCGAGATACTTAACCTCCTCAGACCCGAACTCCTCCACAGCAGCATTTTTAATTTCTCTTTGATATTCGGTCACATCGGGGCCTGATGAAAGTAAAAACAAAGAATTGACAGATTTTTTTTTTTTTTTTACCTGATTTTTGTTTCTAAGAAAAATCAGAGCCACATATGAGGACATTCGTTTAAAATTTTGATACAACAGTAGCAGGATAACGTCCTTGTAAGTGGATATCAGGCCCCTGTAGAGCAAAATTGAGTATTTTGGTCTTTAATTGACCGTACTCTGGAAGAACTGTCAATTAAAAAAGAAAAACTTCCAGTAGATTCCCAAATATCCGACTTGAGGAAATCCCTCAGCCGGCAGCGTGATCTACAGAGTCTTTGTTCCCAGTCCTAACCTAAGAGTCGGGTGAGGGTTGAGCTTTTCACTCAGATGTGCGGCTGCTTCTTTCCATCAGGTCATCACAACAGATCCATTACCTGCAGGGCCGACATGCTGTACATCCAGTTTCTTTGGCAATGACCTTCATAAGTGCTGCAGACATCAGAGCCAGCACATATCTACAACTCAACAAGTTCAAAGAACAACACACAACTCACCTGTGTGAGGTCAGTGATCAGGCAGTGGTTGACATGCAGTAGGAAGTCTCCTTTCTCCCATTTAGCTTGTGGTAGCATTAGCACCGAGCTAACAACTACAAGTAGCTCATTTTCACGCTTCTTCATCACCTTTAATTAAGACAAAAAGCTTATTGTAGCCTGTTTCATGTGTAACAGTCGTTATGATGACACGTTTCATTAATGCAGTGGATATCCACACTTCTTTATAAAGTACGAGGAGTAACGCGAGGACGGAAAAGTGCAGCATTCAACCTGACAGGGCGACGATCAGATCAGGAGGAAGAAAAGCAGAAAGCTGATGTTTGTTTGACTTTGGTGTGCAAAAGTATACTCTTTATTCTTATTATATATCCAACTTTATTTTGCCCCAACCCTTACCCTCCACCCAGCCCCACAACCAGTGGCATTCCCATGTCACCAGTTACTGTCACTGTTACAATAGCCAATCAGAGCTCACCTGCAGAAAGAAGGCAACCAAACAAAGAAGAGCAGAAAAAAGGGTTACTTTCAGTTTGTTTTTTTCTTGTTAAATAGTAATAAATACATTGAGATGCAGTGGTTCTTACTTTATCCTTTTCTCTTAAGCAGAAGGGTTAAAAAGTTTTTTTTTAAATTTCTGTTTCTATTTCTTTTTATTTTTTTTATTGATCTGTGTTGGATCTTTAGCAGCAATCCGGACCAGTTGTCATGGTGATTAGCAGCACAGAGAGGAGGAGCTGTCTGGAGGAGAAACACAACAGGAGAAGGAGAGGAAGAGGAAAGCAGGGAGAGCGTGAGGCGGAGAAGGAGGAGGAGGAGATCCCTGTGAGTGTCAGCAAGGCGTCAGTGTCCCGTGACCACCGCCTCCCTCCGTCTCCCTCTCGCTGTCCGTGCTGCTGCGACCAAACATCAGAGGAAGAACACGAACGCAAAGAAAAACGAGAGAGTCCTCAATCACAACCTGTCAGATCGCCTGTGTTCTTCGTGTAGCAGCACATATATATATACATATGCATATATATATATATATGTATCGCCTCCTGCCTGCATTTACACCTACTTTCAAAATGGGTCCTTTTCACTTCACCTGTGACCTGAATTCGACACGTCCAGATCAGCGAGGGGGGGGCCTGCTACAAATCTGATCTCATATCGTACAAACACACATGCACGCACGCACGTGTGCAGACATGAACTGCTGCGAGCACGAGCCCTCCTTCAGCTCGCAGCTACCTCATGGAATAAAATGGGAAACTTCTCTCTCTTTCCCCTTCATCCTCCTCCTCCTCCTCCTCTCCAGACTCAAACAACAACCACACAGAACACACAACTCCTCAAACCCGAGAAAAATCAAATGATATTAATCAACACTAAAATTAATAAAAACAAACTGGTCACAATCATTCCTTTCCAGTTACAGGCGCGACAAAGACAAACTAAAACAGGAAAAAGGAGTTTTCCCAGCATCCTCCTCCTTCTTCCTCCTCCTCTCATGCAGTACAAAGTCTCCTTCAGCACAAAGTTCACCTCTTTGTCTCTGAACTCTGGCTGTATGTGTGTAGTTGTAGTAGTTGTAGTTAAAATTGTATGGCTTTAGGGCATGGTTCAGGTTTTATCAAGAGTTGGCTGGCCCCTCGTCTGAGTCCGGCCTCCCTCTGCCTCCCCCAGTGGGGTTATTGTTGTTGGAGGCGGGGTAGTAGTCTTCAGGGGGCTGGGCTTGTGGCCCTGGGGCGGTGGGAGCCGTCCGAGTCCGGAAGGCAGACAGTCCGATTGGCAGAGCGAGGGGCAGAGATGCAGAGCCAAACTGAGAGGCCTCCATGGAAGACACCGCCCCCAGGTGGTGCAGCCCCAGGGATACACTCACATCCATGCTGTCACTCATCTGGGGCGAGGATCCCTGTGGGCCCCCCCCTCCGCCGATGCCTGTCTGTCCACCCTGCCTCAGGCCACGGCCACCATTCCCATGGTGGGAGTAAGTTGGGTGTGGGTGGTGGGGCGGGTCCAAGAAGTGGCGCTGGTGTTGTTGGGAGGCAGCTGGCTTATGGAGCAGCAACTGGGTGTATCCTGGATCCTGACCCCCACCTCCGCCATCGCTGCCTGGCCACATTCTCATCTGCTGCTGTGAGGGAGCCTGGATGGAGACGAAGAGAGACGGTCAGTGGGATTATAATGGGACCAGTGACAGCACCGTCTCTTTTCCACGAGCACCGACTCAACTCTGTCTCTGTGCTAGTACGCGCTACCAGACACTTGTTTAAGCTACTCGGCCAGGGCTCCCATCGAGCCGTGTAGAGATGAAAGTGTGACTAAATGCCACTGATTGGCCAGGAAGCGACCAATCAGTGGATTGGTCGGCTACATGCAACCTCTGACGATGAGGCGCAGACGTTTTTGTGCCCGGCGGCTGACGACAGCATCCAGACAGAGCGACTGTTTTACACACAGATGACATCACGGACTTTCAGGCTGCCACCCACACTCAGGTGGTGCTTAACAATTGAAACCAAGAGTAGAGTAGAGAAGTCAAATGGTGCCCAGCCGGTGCTACTGGAAAAGAGGCTTATTTGATGGATATTATGGGAACTCCAGTAAGAGATTTGGATGAAAACATCAAAAGGTTCAGTTTCAGAGAAGTGCTTTACAAACAGGCTGGAGGACGAGTGTTTAAGGACAAATACATCATGATGAATACTAGAGGTGGGGAAAAAATGGATACTGTGTAGCATGGTGATATTTTGTTTGCTAATAATGTATGGATACAGGGACAGCAGAAATCGATATTTTGTTACAAAAAGGTTTTTGTGCTCTGACTTCAGAGCATGTTGATCCTTTTTCTGAGCAAGAATCCTGACATTCCTTCACTGTCCAAATGTGTTTAACTTGTTTTTGGCAGCAATAAACATGACAGTTTACTTATTTTAATTTAAGACATGTTTTATTTTAATTAAGTTTAAAACTTTTTTATTTAATGTAAAATTATATTTTGTTTTAATTTACTTTCAAATTCTTCAGTTGCTGAAGGGGCTGCATAGTTTTCATAAACTGCATAGTTCAGAATAGCTATAATTGTACCAGATGGTTGATTCAGTTAAGTTGGACTAGACTGTAATACAAACCGTTCAGTTTGTCAACAATCAAACTGAAATGAGAGAAAGACTGAGTGTGAGACTTTGATATTAGAGAAAATGAATATTGATAAAGTTTACCTTTATGTACAGAATCTGAATATCGCAAAATATTTTTTAAAAATTGCAATAATATCGTATCGTGGGATGTATGGTGATTCCCACCTCTAATGAATACTGATGTTCATGGATGGAAGTGAAGAGTTTGCTATGCTTACACTGTTGTCTTTCACAATTTTTAAAATCAACATGCAGATTTTCAAAATAAAACTACTCAAAAAGGATTATGGTCAGAAAAAACTAGTGTGGCCAAAATATTTCACCACAGCCAACGAATGAAGCTGCTGCAGTAATCTGACCGGGACAAACATTCCTGCAGCAGCGTCTGATGCAAAGGTCCTCACACCGTGTCAATAATTGTCTGTTATTGTGTCTGCAAACATCGACAGTGGTACCTGAGGGCTGGTCATCTCATAGTCTGAATGTGTAACAGCAGAGTTGTAGTAACGATTACTGTAGCGGTAGTTGCGGTTGTCATTGGAAGAACCACTGGAGCCACCTGGAAATAATCGACACCAACATTAAATTCAGCTTCACTTCATGCATTTATACTTTTATTCATTCTGTGTGAACTAAAGGAAAAAATCGACATTTACAAAAAAGAAGAAGAGGAGGGGCGTGGCTTCAGTAGGGTGGTTAGAAGGTCCCGCGCCTCAGTCGGGTATGCACCCCGCCACGAACGCCGGGCGTTTTTAGCCCAGGCCTGGAGTTCAGTTCTGACTCGCAGCGTGTTTGCGACGCTAAAGAAGACTAAAGAGTCGATCTGCTTTTCCTGAGAATGAACTCACCTGTGTCGGCGGTTTGATGTTCATCAAGAAAACTATGAAAACCTGACTGAGAGATAAAGTAATGGGCTGACAGGGACGGTGTTTAAGTATAGAGACCCTCCATAGACCCTCACTACACCCCTGTCTACCTGATCTAGGACCTGAATTTCTATAACCTAACAAAATCCTGCTTGAGACGTTTTAGGGATGAAATCTAAACTGCTACCATTTCTCTGGACCTGTGACGACGACATCTTCCTCATTCTAACAGATAAGGAAAGTTCAAGGCAAGCTGGGCAGAAAGAGAAGAGTGGACATTACCAGAGCTAGAAACAGAGCTAGTAGTGGAGGCAGAATGAGAGTGGTCCATGGCAGGAGAGGTGGATGTAGATGAACTAGTATTGGTTCCTTCATCTGTTGTTTTCTTGAAGAAATTGTGCTGCAGGGCGTAGAATGGCGTGATGCGGCTTTTAGGGTCGTAGTCCAGCATGCGCAGGATCAGGTCTGGAAGAGGACAAACACACAATGATGCTGACCAACAGAGAACTAAGCAGCCAGCTACAACTGTAGTGTCAACCCTGTGATGTTCTTGTGTCCCTCGCCCTCACTCGACATCTGCTCCTCATGCTAACTGCACATCGGAGCTTCAGCGCTTTAATCCACGACCTTTCAGTCAACTCCCACAGCTTCAGGCCAAAGACGAGGGTAGGAACATAAACCAAACACTAAACTGACAGCTTTGCAGAGAATGATAGCCAGGACCCACTGTCCATGAGCCAAAGGTGTGGGGAAGCAACCCTTTTGTCCACTGGGGAAACCCCAGTGCACCGAACTGGGAGGGCACAAATATACCATATATATATATATATATATACTATATATATATATATATATAGTATATATATATATATATATATATAGTATATATATATATATATATATAGTATATATATATATATATATATATATATATATATATATATATATATATATATTATATATAGTATATATATATATATATATATATATACTATATATATATATATATATATATATATACTATATATATATATATATATATATATATATATATACTATATATATATATATATATATATATATATACTATATATATATATATATATATATATATATATATATATATATATATATATATATATATATATACTATATATATATATACTATATATATATATATATATATATACTATATATATATATACTATATATATATATATATATATATATACTATATATATATATATATATATATATATATACTATATATATATATATATATATATATATATATATATACTATATATATATATATATATATATATATATATATATAGTATAATATATATATATATATATATATAGTATATATATATATATATATAGTATATATATATATATATATAGTATATATATATATATATATATATACTATATATATATATATATATACTATATATATATATATATATACTATATATATATATATATATACTATATATATATATATATATATAGTATATATATATATATATATATATATATATATATATATATATATATAGTATATAGTATATATATATATATAGTATATATATATATATATATATATATATATATATATATATATAATATATATAGTATATATATAGTATATATATATAGTATATATATATAGTATATATATATATTATATATATATAGTATATATATATATATATATATATATATATATATATATATATATATATATATATATATATATATATATATATAGACCCGACTCTTACCGATGAACTGAATCCAGGACAGTGTTTCCAGAAGCTGTGCCCTGGTGAGCCCAGCTACAGCTTTCTGGTGCCTCTCCACAGCTCAGACTTGTTTATATTTCCACAGCCAGTTTGATCAACCACAAACTTCGTTCTTCACCTGTGACGGCTGCACACTGGCCTACATGCTGCTACTATTTATGCTATGCTTACAAATGAATATAGATTTCATCACATCAGAAGAGATGACGTCAGGAGGACGTTTACTGCGAGAATAATTTACATAACTTTAATTTATTTATTGTTTCACTTATTTATATTTTACCCTCTGTGTGTGTTGTTTACATGCATATTAATGCTCTCCTGTGTCCTCAGTCCTGCAGGAATCATGCGAATGCCTACCTTTAAACTTTAGGTAGTCACACGGGGCGTGTCCTGGCTCTCCTGCCCGCCGGCCCCCGGGACCCCCAGTCTCAACACCCAAAATCTCATGTAGACGCCGTGTGGCTGGGGGCTTGTACTCCTGGGAAACACAAACACACACACGCTGTGACTATGAAGGAAAGTCTGTGAAGAACATGAAGGCTGTTCTTTAACACTTTGCTCAGCACACAACACTGAGACTCATATTCTGATGACAGAAAACTTCATTTAGCTCCGTTTCTCAAACTCGTCATCTTGCAGACACAATAGTCTCGGCTTAAAGCTGAAGCTCCAGGAAACAAAGGTCCTACATGCTCTATAAAATGTATGAATCCTTCTTCACAGAAAGCCTGTGAGGAGTCCTCACCTTTGCACTTCGTACTGTGTTGGGCCTGTTTTTGTCTTAATTATTATTATTATTTTTTGATCAAGGTCTTTTTATTGAACAAAGAATTGCTTCCAACAACAATTACGGCAATATTAACAAACAGTCGTGCCCCCCCACCCCCCCACCCCACCCCACCCAAAACAGTGTAACTAAAACCCAGCCAGAGAGGAAAGAAGAGATAAAAGAAAAGAAAATTACAGATACAAAGTAAATAATAAAATAAATGAACAACAGCAAGGGAAAAAAAACCCACTCACACGCACATTAAGCGATAGTATCCTGACTCAATCTTTCAAAGTAAGTAAGAAAAGGTTGCCAT
The DNA here is from genome assembly GCF_963576455.1 of Neolamprologus multifasciatus. NCBI lineage: Eukaryota > Metazoa > Chordata > Actinopteri > Cichliformes > Cichlidae > Neolamprologus > Neolamprologus multifasciatus. The sequence continues at coordinate 2,610,772 of NC_140449.1, forward strand.
GTGTCATAAAACCTCCGAACCGAACCTTTTACAGTGTAGCCGATCTTTTCCAGCTGAGTATAGTACATGACATCCTTAACCCATCGCCCATATACAGGTGGAAGTGGCTCTTTCCATTTCAATAACATCATTCTACGGGCCAAAAGAGTGCAAAAGGCCAGAAGATCAGAGTGTGATTTGGAAAGACTGACATCACAAGGCGTCACCCCAAAAATAGCTATAAACGGGCAATTGGAACACCAAATATGTTGGACATGGTTTCAAATATGCTTTTCCAAAAGCCACCCAGTTTTGGACCAGAACATGTGAAACAGGGAAGCTCTCGTTTGCACCGGTCACATGTGGGGTCCAACCCATCCTTGACTTTGCTCAGGCTAGTTTTACACCAATGGAGACGGTGAAGCACTTTGAACTGAATCACCGCGTTTAAGGCAAATAGATGACGAGGAAATTCTATTGATTATCTTACGCTAAGTCTCATCTGCAATCCGTTGTTTTTGTCTTAATTTTTAACGGCATAGATTCAACAAGCTGCTGGAAACATGCCTCAGTGACCCTGATCCACACTGCCACAGTAGTGGCTGCTGTGGATGGCTGTGTATTCATGAAGCAATCCTCCAGTTACACCACCTCCCAGAGGTGCTGTGTTAGTTTGTGATGTGGAGCGTGTGGAGGCCCTTTGAGTCCCGTGAACTGATGGTGACATTCAAGAGCCTGAGATGCTGAGAGCTTTGTGACAGCAAGTCATCAGACGATGGCGATAATGTGATGATGAAGGGATGGACATAGTTAGTCTCAGGTACCATGTGGTGTTGTTATGGTACTGAATCGATACAAAGGGCAAGAAAATATTCTGCACCCATTAAACCACCAGCAGCCTCAATACAAGGAAGGGTGATGTTACGTTTACACCCGACCATCCACACGTCACAGCAAACACCGAGGTAATGAAACATTTTTCTTTTGTCAGTGTGCTTCTGCTGCTGCAGCTCAAAAACACTCTTCTGCCCCTGTTATAGCTTCATCGTAACAGGTGTTAGTGTGTTATTTATAGTTACTGTCGCCTTCCTCGTCATCCTCTGATAGCTGGCATTAAGAAAGCATTTTCAGAGCTGCTGCTCACTGCACATTTTCTCTTTTTCAGGTGAACCTGATGGTTAGAGAAGAACACCGCGTGGATCCTCAGGTAGAAACAAAACACACCAGAAGCCACGAGTCACCTTTCTTCCCCAGTCTGATGCTCAGCTTGAACTTCAGCAGGTAGAGCAGGTCATCTATGAATCATCTACCAACTGGAAGGTTGGTGGTTTGATTCCTGGCTGCTCTGCTGGAGTATGAACATGTGTGTGACAGCAGGACGACAGGAAGGACTTGAACGGGAAAACGGGTGAATGAGGCAAGTTGCTTAACCCTTTAAGACCTACCATAGAACCAAGTCCGCCAGAGCTTATATTATATGTTTACATGCCGTGGAGCCATTTTTGGGAGCATTTCAAGTTGCTATACATCAATACAACCATTACAGCCCAAATTTTAATAATATGTCTGCATTAAGTGCATAGTAATTACATAAATTGCAAAAAAGTGCAATAAACTACAAAAAAATGAAAATCGTTTTTGTTTTTTAACATATATTTCTAGTTAGAGAAATTTAAGAGGCTTATCCCTCAAAACTGTAAATACAAAAAAGTTGCACAAAATAGTTTCCCACCACAGGAAATTTATTTTGAGTAAAATAAAAAAAAAAAAAAAAAACTTATTTTATTTTTTTTCAAAAATAAAATAAGTTTTATTTTTGAAATACACCAATTTTTATACACTGCAGGAAAAACAAAAATAAATATTATAATGCAAATTTGCAAAAAAGCAGCATATGCATCAAAATAAACTATTTCCAGCAGTGCAATATGAGTCCTAAGCATCCCAGAAACGACACAGAAAGTCATAAAGTCAAAGATAACTTTTAAAAACACCAGTATAGGCTCATGAGGCCCTGATGGTAAAAAACTACATTTCCACGAAAATGACGTCACTTCCGGTTTCGGGCAGGTCATGGCGGACATGTGATAGTTCGCGCTGATGGACGTAGGAAGTGTTACAAACAGCTGATCGGATCGGCAAAGCGTGTTTCTGGAATATTATGTTTTTGTTGCTGCAAGTGCTTTTTATGCAGTTTTTGCAAAACTATATGTGGAAGGAAACTGTGACCGAGGACAAGCTGATGGCAGAAGATGTAAGTACAACTCCTCCGGTTTCATATGCAAAAAAATTACTGCGCTAGCTCACGTGGTTGCAGAGCTACCGGGATTTAAAAATAGTTACGCAAAACAGAGCGTGCTGCTCTGACCGGTTTTAAAGGGTTAAGTGCTTCGAGCGCTCAGGTAGAAGAATGAGTCCACCTGGACATCCTGTGTTAGTCAACACTTGGAAAGTGAACTGAGCTGAACACACAAGTTAAAATAAACTTTTTCCACATGTGAAGTCAAAACAGAAGCAAACTTTACCTTCTTGACATCCTTGTTCTTCTTCACTGTCCACAGACCATCTGACAGCTTGTCAAAATACTTCCTGGCTTTAGGAGCTGCATCCAGCATGTGGCTGGGTGGAACTCCCAGAACCTCCACGATTTTATTCATCTGGTCAACCTACACACACACACACACACACACACACTCTTAATGTTGCTGTTGCAAACACATGCGGTCTTCAAATTAATGCTTCTCAGTAATCTCAAAGGAACTCAGAGTAGACTGTAAGAGACTTTCTATGTCATCGTAACGATCGCGTCCTCTCTACGCTAGCTTGCTAACACATCTAAATGGATGTAGCATAAAACACTGAGCACGGATGAAGGATATCACCGACTCAACCCGACACGTGTGTCACGCCGGTGTTGCTGTTACCTCATTGGAGCCGCTGAAGAGAGGCTCCCCCGTGTGCATCTCCACCAGGATGCATCCCAGAGACCACATGTCGATAGCCAGGTCATACGGCATTCCCAACAGAACCTCGGGAGAGCGGTAAAACCTGCTCTGGATGTACTGATAGATCTGAGAAGGAAGTGGAGTTTAGCGATCTGACATCAAGACTTTACAATGTAGCTATTTAACATCACGTTTGACCACACATTCATAGCTGGCTTTATTCTGTACACTTTAAGCACATTACCAAGAGTTTGGTCAGAGCAGGCATGAATGTCATGGTGACAACACAGAGAAGCTAAGTGTTCATAATTAACAAGAAGACAGAGTAGAGTAGCACTTCTTAAAGATTGAATCTGTTTGTTTTTGTCCCTGTATGGAAACTTTTGAGCCTTGTGTGGATCAAACTTCAGGTTTGTTGTCTAAGCTGCAGTATTGCACAATTATTCCATCACGGAAAAAGGACAGGAAAATTTTAAAAAAGCCCAAAATTCCCGTGACATTCATGCCGATGAGATGATTACAGCTGTGCCTCTTCTCCATTCCCACTAAAGCTAACCTAACCTGTCTTTGGGCAGTGGGAGGAAACCCACACAGGCAGAAGGGAAACATGGAAAAACTAGGAAACCTCTTATAATGAGCCAACAGTCCTAATTATTCTGCCGTCGTGCAAGCAGCGCTACATGCTATATTTCCCAAATCTGAACGTTGTGAGTAACGGCAGTGAGTAGACAGCAGGTGAGCAGCGTGTATAAAGAATCGTATCTGTGCTCACTCTCTGTCCGAGCTGGCAGGAGGATCCAAAATCAACTATTTTGATGGCTGATCTCTTGGGGTTACACAGCAGTATGTTCTCTGGTTTCAGGTCGCAGTGGATGATTGACAGCTCCGGAGTGGCCAGGAATAATAGTGCTGTGGACAAAACACCAACATGTGTCAACAACATTATGCAAAGACACGTGTAGTCTAAACAAGTGCACATCATCAGCATCAAACCTGCATCTACTGCACATTTCAAAATGATTACCAGTGTTTACATATCAATCAGTAAAAGTATTCAGACACCTGCCTCGCTGCACATGAACAACTCAACTGTTTAACATCTTTTATTCCCTGTAAGAACAAACATGGAAACAGCAGCAGGGATTGGTGCTCCCATCCTTAAGAGCAGAGCTGAAGGTGCAGGGTGAGGCCACTAACCCACCCCCACTAACTGCAAGTGTTTGGCCTGTGGGGGGAAGCCGGAGCAGCGGAGAGCACACGCGAGAACGGGGAGAACATGCAAACTCGAACTGAGGACCGTCTCCTTGTGAGGTGAGTCAGCGCCGTGCTGCCAACCACACAACATTTACAACCATTTATTCAAACGTGTTATTGTTACTTTGTGCCAGCTGTGTGCTCAGTTTTAAAACGCTCGCTGTGATTGGTTCAGCCGTTCACGGTCAGCGCTTCGTTTGTTCGATCTACGACTATCACACATGCTTCCAGCACCTTTTGTGGAATCACAAGTACAAACGCTCAGTGTTGCAGCTGCACGTGTCGTCCCAGCTCTACTTGCACCCACCTGTACAGAGCTGCTGTGCAAATTTCCTGGTGAGGTTGAGGGAAACTCCTCTGAAATTGGTGTTCCTCAGCAGATCGTACAGGTTGTAGCTCAACAACTCAAACACCAAACAGAGATGGTTCCTAAACATAAAGTGACGCTTCAGGTGGACTGCACAGAGACAGATCGACAGACAGACACAAAGAGACAAATGGGAGACATGGGGAAAAGTTAATCGTTTAAAAACACCACAGTTTTGAGACGTTTCAGTTTCAGGTGTCAAAGGTGAGGAAATATGTCATTCCCATCTATGTGAACATTAACGGGACAGATTGTCTTGAAGAAGCCCTTCAAACATTTGTTTAGTCTTTTGTTCGATCGTATTTCACTGCTAGGTGCTGCTTTTGTGTAGAAACAGGAAGTTTGTCATTTCAAATGCAGGAAGTAAGTGGAGAAGTGCTTGTATAGACAGATCTTTGTACTTAAACAGCCTCAGCTCACACTCTAAACACCTCGTATGTTTGATTTCCTTTGAATCCAGTCGATCCAAACCATCAATTCTGATGTTCAGCAACAGAGCGTGTGCACGCTAACAGATGTGTGTGCACGCTAACAGAGCGTGTGCACACTAACAGATGCGTGTGCACACTAACAGATGTGTGTGCACGCTAACAGAGCGTGTGCACACTAACAGATGCGTGTGCACACTAACAGATGTGTGTGCACGCTAACAGATGTGTGTGCACGCTAACAGAGCGTGTGCACGCTAACAGAGCGTGTGCACACTAACAGATGCGTGTGCACGCTAACAGATGCGTGTGCACGCTAACAGAGCGTGTGCACACTAACAGATGCGTGTGCACACTAACAGATGCGTGTGCACGCTAACAGATGCGTGTGCACGCTAACAGATGTGTGTGCACGCTAACAGATGTGTGTGCACGCTAACAGAGCGTGTGCACACTAACAGATGCGTGTGCACGCTAACAGATGCGTGTGCACCCTAACAGATGTGTGTGCACGCTAACAGAGCGTGTGCACACTAACAGATGCGTGTGCACGCTAACAGAGCGTGTGCACGCTAACAGATGTGTGTGCACGCTAACAGATGTGTGTGCACGCTAACAGAGCGTGTGCACGCTAACAGATGTGTGTGCACGCTAACAGATGTGTGTGCACACTAACAGATGTGTGTGCACGCTAACAGAGCGTGTGCACACTAACAGATGCGTGTGCACGCTAACAGATGCGTGTGCACACTAACAGATGTGTGTGCACACTAACAGATGTGTGTGCACGCTAACAGATGTGTGTGCACGCTAACAGATGCTGTGTGCATGCCTAACAGATGCTGTGTGCATGCTAACAGATGCGTGTGCACACTAACAGATGCGTGTGCACGCTAACAGATGTGTGTGCACGCTAACAGATGTGTGTGCACGCTAACAGATGTGTGTGCACGCTAACAGAGCGTGTGCACACTAACAGATGCATGTGCACGCTAACAGATGCGTGTGCACGCTAACAGATGCGTGTGCACACTAACAGATGTGTGTGCACACTAACAGATGTGTGTGCACGCTAACAGATGCGTGTGCACCCTAACAGATGTGTGTGCATGCTAACAGAGCGTGTGCACACTAACAGATGCGTGTGCACGCTAACAGAGCGTGTGCACGCTAACAGATGTGTGTGCACGCTAACAGATGTGTGTGCACGCTAACAGAGCGTGTGCACACTAACAGATGCGTGTGCACGCTAACAGATGCGTGTGCACACTAACAGATGTGTGTGCACGCTAACAGATGTGTGTGCACGCTAACAGATGCGTGTGCACGCTAACAGATGTGTGTGCACGCTAACAGAGCGTGTGCACACTAACAGATGTGTGTGCACAGAGAATAAATGCAGTAAAGGTCCGCCTGTGTGTCTGTAGTGAACCAAGAGAAGCTGTGTTGTGCAGCAGTGTGCAGAGTGTGTATCTTACCTATGTAATATTTCATCTCAGTGTCGTGCTTGTTCATGAGCTCCAGCAGGCGTAGTTCTATCTGTGCCTGGTTCAAAAAAGCCTTTTTGTTCTTAATGATCTTAATGGCAACCCACTCCTGCTCATGGTGGTCGTAGGCCTTCACCACCTGTGGACACATGAACACATGTAGTGAATCACTCGGTTCAAGGACAGCCGAACACTTCCTGTCTGACTTTGTCCTGTCATGTACACAATACATGTAGCCTGTGTCATAATAAGAAGGGCTTTGCCTTTGATTTCTTAATGTAACGCAATCTACTAATTACAGTTACTTTTTATTAGTTACAATTACTAATTAATTGGTTTGTTTGCTGCAATCAGTGACCTTCAGATGTGTCGCTGGCTGTCGCTGGGTCAGCTCTGTACATGACAGCTTTCACTAATCCTTCACACAGACTTTACTTTCAACTTTTCACACAGACACTCAAATCTCACTGCCTGCAGAAGCCACCTGAGACGTCAACTTTAGCTCAGACATGTTGGACTTTGCGTCTATCTATCCGCAGTAGTAATAAACGTGGAGAATGTTTCTTGTGGAGACCTCACCTGTCCGAACGAGCCTTTCCCAATCAGTGAGTCTATCTCATAGCGGTCCAGCCACTTTTCTCCATTTTTCACAATGTAGTCATAATTGTCATCGTCATAGCCATCGTTATAGATTTTTCTCTCCTTCTTCGTGCTGCTGTCCTCAGGAGGGACCTGCTGGGCCCGCCGCTTCTTCTTAGTATAGTACACCTGTGGACACAAACACAGCTCAGGCTCTGCTTCACAGCATCTGAAAGCAACAAACCCCAAATAAGCTGTGCACCAGCAACCACTGTTCTTCTCGGGGTGGAACAGTACAACTAGATTAGCCGTCGCTTAAGTGGAAGCTGGCTTTCAGTGCAAAAAATGACGTTCACATCAATGACCTGTGGCGCACAAGTAGAATAATAATGGATTGCATTTATATAGTGCTTTTCAGGACCCCTCAAAGCGCTCTACAATTCCACTATTCATTCACTCTCACATCCACACACTGGTGGAGGCAGCTACAGTTGTAGCCACAGCTGCTCTGGGGCAGACTGACAGAAGCGAGGCTGCCATATCGCACCATCGGCCCCTCTGGCGGTAGGTGAAGTGTCTCGCCCAAGGACACAACGACCGAGACTGTCCGAGCCGGGGCTCGAACCGGCAACCTTCCGGTTACAAGACGAACTGCCAACTCTTGAGCCACGATCGCCCCGTAACTAACGCTTTTCTACACAGATGAAAAACTATAGATCAGCACTGCTGAGGGTTTCCTTGCTATAAAAGCTCGTTCTGTTTCGAGGTCTGCACTCTTCTGGAGAGATCTCAGATGTCGTTTCTTGGAATCTGGTGAAGCCACTCGCCCAGTTTGGGGGTCAGTGGTCCAGTTACCACAGGCACCACTGTTGCCATCATCTTCCACGTCTTCCTGCGATCCTCTCCCAGCTGTTGGCATTTCTCAACCTTCTTGTGATGCTGCTATCACTTGGTATAGCTGCATCTATCCCTCCGGTTGGTTAGCCAAGATAGCATCTCTTTACAGTCTCCAGGAAATTTAAGGTGATGTCCTCTGAACGTTTGGACTGTAACTGTGTGTGTAGTCCAGCTTTTACAAATGCACCAGAGTCTGTTAGACAGTTACATTTTCCATTTTTAGGTAAATCACATGTAAGGTTTACAGTAAGTCTCCAGGAAATCATGGCAACACAATTTACAGTACAAAATAAAAGTGTGTGTAATGTTACTGTTTCATACCTCATTGATGTGCTTATAAGTTTTGATGAGGTCAACAGAGAGTTTTCTCAATGGAGCGCTGGCAGGGTCTCTGAAACTAGGGGGAATTCTCCGCTGGAGTATGGTCATATCAGACAGCACCTGCAGAGAACAACAACAAACTCGTCTCAGCTTTGATGCAGGAGATGTTCCTCGTGTGTGTATCAGGACAGCTTCACACTAAAAACTAATGTGTTCATTCTGTGTAAGTGCACATAAATAACCTTTGTACCAACTGTATGAGTTTGCTATTACAACTAATACATGATAAGTTGTTCCACTGCACCAACTTCTAACAAAAAAGAACTTAATACAAACTCTACAGACCATCAGGCAAAGCACACACTCGTCTTTTATTCACATACAGGCCAGTTTCTTAAGAGGTCAGGTAACAGAATCTGACTGATTGAGGATTTTTAAATTAAGATTTTAATATTTGGTCCTTTTTTTGACAGATTCCTCACCTCAGAAACATAGAAAGAGGAGGATTACTGATTGATGTTCTGCTTGGATCAAGTGCTGTTGCAGGGAAACTGCAAAGTGCCCTCTGGTGGACAAACTATGCAACAGCAACACTCATAACACAGTTGAAGGGAGTTAGTCTCATCTTTTTCTTGCTTTTTCGTTTTTATCTGTCTTCTGCTGCTCGTCTGGGTTTGGGAAGCAATGACTGTCTAGGACAAGCCTGAATCTCCTCACATAGGAGGCAGAGAGACGCTCACGCAGCTGAACCACCTAAACCTGCTGCTTTACTAATTAGTGTAACAACTCATATTTTGAGCCCCTCTGAGGTGTCTGAGCTCTCTAAGCAAGTGTCCAGCCAGTACCTGTAGAAATGAGACTAGTTCTGGTTAGTGACCCAGAGGTCAGGACTACATCGAGGCTTGGATCATAGCTCAGCTGGTAAACCCAGCCTGTTGGTGCTCGTTAGTCAAAAAAGGAATCTATTACACATTATTTGTTACTTTTCTTAAATGTAATGCAAGTGATCGCCACAGAGGTTCTACTTTCGAAACATGAACAGGTAGCCTGACTGCTCATTTGTTTGTCACCTGTTGAAGATCAGAAGTTTGCAAACACTCAGCTTTAACGTCACTCTGGGTTCTGGGCTAGCCTAGCGTTAGCATGAGGTCTGTGCAGATGTTTGCAGAGAGCTGAAGTTGTGTTAGCAGCACAGTGCAGCGAGCACTTTACCATAGCGCTGGTGTCCTTTAGTGTAATAAAAGCAATCTGCTGTAGACTGCTCCACCATTTTCCTCCCACTGTACATGAACTGAAATCAGCTGACCTTTAACAGGAGCGTGCAGGAAGATAAAAAAGCATCTTTGATGTTTCTTCTATCCACCCAGAGTGCAGATCAGGAACCTTTGTTACTTTGTGATGCATTAGAACCAACACTGCTCATCCTAGCCTTAGTACCTGCTGAAAGTCACACTGAGGCCAGACGAGCCACATTAGGGCAGCCACGTCGCTTCATTGCTTCTTTATAAATTCCAATGCTGGTACACTTACAAAAAGATAACGTCAGGCTCTAATATGTGGAAGAGCTCGGGACTGTGACATCAGCATTTGAGTGGAATGGAAGTTCTTTACAGACTGGAGTACAATTTGTTGCTCGTTCCAGTTTGGAAGCAGCAGCAAAGAGTCGCAAACCAACAACAGCTGGAAAAACATTACCGAAAACAACATTTGGGAAAATCACAGTAGTGTTACCTCTTGTAGTTTTCATTACACACCTTAGATGTGGCTGTTAGCTTGGTGGTTGCTACATGGCAGCATCAAAGAAACTCTATATGCTTTTGTTTTTAAAATACCGGGTACCATCGATACCTTGGACAAGTTGTTGTGGCAACCTCTGACCAGAGAACTACAAGCTCCTGCAGGTTTGTCTGCACACATTACAGAGCTACGGCTCGGTCGACTGAGTCGGTGCTCATCACAAACAGGTTCTGTGTTTGATCGTGAGCATCTGTAGCTGGTTCAGATGGATCTAGGGCTGTTCCATATAACCATATATATCTGATGACGATATAAAAACATCTATCGTTTCATTTTATGCTGTCGTTTGTTTCGTGGTGTCGCAAAATAAACTGTTTACGGCAACATTTTTTCATGGTTTTGATGGTCGCTGTAGTTATTATTAATTTCTTAAAGTTCTCTTATATTTAATATAACCACACTACGGACGGACAAGCACCTGTTTTTATGGGTTGTCGTTAGCAACAACGACGGTAAGACCATCGCGTGTCCGCATGTTTATTTTCCACATAAACCTTTCACAATAAAGCTCAAGATCCTGTTGAGACTTTTTCAAAATAAACTGAATCACGTGAAAGAGCAGAGTATTTACGGATGAGAAGTAAAAAAGACGCCAGGTGCTAAAAAATAAACCTTAGACTCAAACGTTAGAACAGGCTTTTCCCCGCAGCACGCCGTGTAATAAATACGCACAAAGAAAACGGCGGCCGTTACAACTTATGTCTAAAAATGTATTGTTTCATACATCGGTTAAAACACTCGACTCCAGCTACATGACGCACAGCTGGAAACACTTCACGTAAGTCGAGCTGCCCGAGATTCACAGAATTTACAGAAAATGTTAAATGTTTGTGATTTATATCGTTATCGGACGATAGATGTCTTATATCGGGATATGAGGTTTTGGACATATCGCACAGCCCTAGATGAACCCATCATTTTCTCCTAGATAAAGTATAACATTATTCGTTTTTGACCCATGGCATTAGCTTTCCTGAGGAATCCACGAGCAGTTAGTAACCACTATTGGATCACCTGCAGATTCCAACTTTGCTCATACTAGTTACCACTGTTCACTAATGTAAACTACAGTCTGTTCTATTCAGCTGTGTGAGGAGAGCAGCCCTTTGCCATACAGGCTGGTAGGACCTGAGATCAGGATCAGGAGCAAATTGTGTATGAGACAGCCGGGAGATGATGTGCCCTGCTGCTGCTGTCGCTTCAGTTTACAGAAGCCCCACGATGCCCGGTAGCTGTTTGCTATGAAAACACCTTAAGTGTTCACATTTTGAGGGATAAGATGTGGGTGGAGACCTGGCATACAAATGTCAGTATCGATTACAGTGACCACTATCTTCTAACTTTAGCTGTACTGGGTACATCTGTAACACATAAAGTGGAGACATCTCAAAACTGAGACCCACTGAGCCAGGAAACAGATTTTAATCATCAAATTCAAAATGCCTCTGAATCGTTCTCCTCAGCTTAGAAAGATCCTGGTTACATTTAGAGATATTTAGAGTAGTCGTGTTATCTTAAAGGTTAACCTACTTTCAGTTTGAATGGTTCTGGTTCTTATACAGCAGTAGGGTTAGCGTTAGCATGAACAGGTTTACATGCTTTCCTCTTTACTTTGCTGAAACTTGGTTGGTATTTCTGAACATGTTAAAATAGTATAACAACAATAACAACTGAGACAAAGAAAACAAAATAAGAACCATTATAAATAATTTACATGTTAAAAAGGAGGAGGAAGCATAAGCTTATTTAATCCCACCTCTTTCCACTATTAAGTAACTCATAGTTACACGTTCTCTTCCTTTCATGCATCCATCAGAAATTCTGCATTACAATTTGCTACATGATTTTTTTAATAACCCCAGTAACACGTCAACAGATACTTATATAAACATACTTGTACACCCGCATATGTACACATCCCCACTGTGAACATCGTGGGTGAGAACGCCCTGCCTCCCCCCTGCCTCCTCCCTGTAGTTTGCAGTATGTGCAAAGGAGGAACGCCACGTACGGAGCAGATCCAGATGTTTAAAGTTACAGAATACAACGCTGACCTCAGAGTGACTGTAAATCTTCACAGAGTATCACAGCTGATGGTAACAGTAGCTACTTTGGTTGTGGGGGCGGTGCCTCAGGAAGTGTCCAGCTTAGGAACGGATCCTTTTGAATAACACGTGTCATTAAACCTTCATGACCTCACAGACATTTCATGTTCAGCAGCTCTACGAAGCAACAATGTTTCAACATCTAAAATAAACACAAAATGTTGACATGTTGTGTGGCACTGTGCCAAAGGCATGTGTGGTGGTACCTGCTGCTGCTCGGCCATGGAGTGGATGGAGCTGAAGGAGGGGTGTGTATGTGAGTGCTGGCTGGTCATGGCTGGCTCAGCGAGGGAGAAGCCCTGGGCAGTGGAGGAGGAGGAGGAGGAGGAGGAGGAGGAGGAGGAGGTGGGCGGACATCCTGAGCTGCTTACACCTAAGAAGACAGAGAGAGATGATTAGACAGGGGAACCCCGACACCTTTGTTTGCATTATGGGAACATCAGAACTACTATTGTTGTGTTCCTGCATCCTCATGCACCGCGCTCATCACCATCAACACTGCATCCTTCATCCCACACGTCGACTATGACGTGTGGTATTATTTTATTATCATATTAATGTAACAATGTTCAGTTACCTTTGCAGAAAAAGAACTTTCAAGCAGCGAGTTTTTACTAAGCTAATATTTGTGTTCACTTTTGGTTGAGTAAAGAAGATGAATCAGCAGTTTCACAGAGAACAGCTCAGAACAGAGATTTTAAACTTCTAACAGGACCAAATATGATGTGTGAAAACTCATAATCAGATAAGGACGTTTATCTGAACCAGTGTCTACAGCAGGCTGCTATGTTTCATCACCATAATCTATGATGTCATATTTAAAACCAGGTGAATGTGTTTGTGTACCTGCAGTTACACTACAGGAAGCCGTGGGGCAGTATCGCCTGTATCGTCTGCAAACCACAAAACAGGAGGAAGGAAAAGGATTTCCCAAAAACGACGCTACATGCAGACTGTGCACGCCGCTGCAGCGCTCGAGCATTTAAACAGCGGCACGCTGGAGCGGTGACATCAGCGCTGAACGCTCAGTTTGAGTGTGACACACTGACTCCTTCATGTTTGTGTTCTTCTCACAGTCGTTTCAGCATCGATTCTGAATAGTAAACCTCTTCCACCTAACGCCAGCCTGTTGATCTGTGGGTCGGCCTATATCATTAATTATATATATATATATATATATAAAGAGTTAAGCAATTTAATTGGTATTGAACACGACACCTTCTGGCGTACAGATGGGTTTGTCCTGTAAAGTCATCTTTCACATGGTTATCAGCAGCTGGGAACGCTGCAGTTGGGAATTCACAACCGGAATCATCTGTAAACTTTGGAAACTGGAAAAAAATTATATTTAAATTTTTAATTTGAAGCTTGAACTTAAGAACAGAACATCTATAGTTTCCTATTTGCACATTACTTTTGTTTAAGTACTCGCGCTTTCATTTGTATTACCTAATAATTAATTTGCTGTGGGATGAGACAACAGGGCGATATTTACAGGGGGGCAGCCTTAGGGATGGGTATTGATAAGATTTTCACGATTCCGATTCCATTTTCGATTCTGTTTAACGATTCGATACTTTATCGATTCTCTTATCGATTCTTTTTAAAAAAGGAGAACCCCAAGCTCGATTAGCTTAGAACTTTTTTTTATATCTTCGCTTTGAACAAGATAAAATTTAGGAGTAACATGGCCTTACAAACCCAACAGTGAGATCTTAAGAGATCCAGCCTACGGCTCTTCAATGGGGTGTCACAGGGTCCCCAGGAAAGAAAATTGTAAATGTAAAGTAATAAAATAAATATTCTTCTGTAGCAATAACAAAGTATAACATAATTATTCTGTAGCAATTACACAAGAATATCCAGTAATGTCCCTGCCTACAATTAAACACATTCACTTACTGAAAATCATCTGCTGTGGCAAACGGCTGCAAGCCTTTGACCACAAACTGAGTCTCTGCTCGGTGACATTCGTCTATCCTGCCTGAAAGGAGACGCTACGGTAGACTGCAGCGAGAACTGCCAGCATCTGAGCCAGACTCTGTCTCATCATGGTCACCTAAATGCACAGTAATGGCAGGTTTTGTAATAAGGCAGATCGCGCTAACATAATCTGCACTGTTTGTTGATTATTTACCTGCCGCATTAACGGGAGAGGACGTGCAAACGTTACCGCTGCTGCTGGGTTGAGATTCACGAGTCCGGAGCGGAATTAAAAACACGACATTCATTTAAGGTCATCGTGTGTTTTGTGAGCAAATGCTTTTGCATATTCGTAGTGTTTCCTCCCTTAAATGAAATATCTACTTTGCAAGTATTGCAAGTTGCCCTGTTGTCATCCGTTCTCGTAAAGTAGAACCAAACTTTTGAGCGTTTGAGCCGCTTAGGCGCCGTGTTTCCTGCCAGGTAAATGACGCTCCACAACGTGGTGACGTCATTCGGGGCGACTGGAATCGATAAGGGAATCGTTTGTAAAAATGGCAAACAATTCCTAGGAATTGAAACAGTGGGAACCGGTTCTCAACAAGAACCGGTTTTCGATACCCATCCCTAGGCAGCCTACAACAGGAGATTACAGGTGACTAATCGACCGATCCAAGAAAAATTAGGCGGATTAGCTGACTATCAACAGAATCGTTAGTTGCAGCCTCGTTTACAGCTGCTGCATAGCTAAAGCAACCCCCTAACTGGATAATCTGCCACACCCCTCGATTGGTCTTTTCCACACGTAATCAGCCTTTTCTCCTGATTGCATGTGTTACTTCATGGTCAGAGTCCATATTTGGCTGAGACTGTCATTTCTATATATCGACGTTCTCCAGCTTTTCTGAAGGTCTTTCTCTGGACACGGTCTCATTTTTAGTCCAGTCCTTATACCAGAGGAGTGTTTTGTTTGATACTTAACAGACCTGTGAATCATCCAAGCTGAACAGTGTCTCCACATGAAGACAGCTGAGGAAAGAACCATTTCAAACGGTCTCTTCAGCAGTGTGAGCAAAACCGTGAGCCGAGGTGAAACACAGTTACGGTGCTGTTTTACATTCTTACATTCACAGTAATGTAATGTTTTACTGTATTAAATGTAGTAATCAGATTACAGTTCCAATTATGTTGTTACTTGCATTACAAGGTTCTTTGATTATCTGCATGACAAACTCAACTTTAGCTCGCTGCAGGCGTCCACGACTAATGAAGAGCTCAAAGTGCTCAGACTTCTTCCTGTAACAAAGCTGGAGCCCTCTGTGCTCACTGGGAGCTTCAGCGGTGCTGCCTCCACCCTCAGACCTGTGCCTCCACACCATCCTGTCTCAGAGGCCTACAGACGATTCCTCGGACTCGATGGCTTAGTTTGTTCTCTGGCACCAAAAATATTTCTTACCCAGTTACTCAGTTAAACATCAGTCAATAGCTACAAGCCTAATGTTGTTACATCATCCATGTTCGAGGGAAGAGCCTCGCTTGCGTGCACATCATGAAACTTGAAAAATGCACAAATGCTGCACACGTTCTGATGAGCTCTTGAGATGGAGCACAAACGAACATTATCTTCAACATCCTTTGTCCAGTATACCCACTGCACAAACCACCAGTCCAACCAGTCCATGACCACTGCAGACTAGAAGAGGCTTAGAGGAGATCTCTGATGTAATTCCACCCCCACCTCGAACCCATATGTCACTCGTTTTGCACACCTCACCACTGTCCTCATACATGTCCTGCACCACCCTCACAATCTTCTCCTCACTCCTCACGCAGTACAACAGTTCCTCACTTCTGTTTCTCTACATCCACAAAGACACAGTGAAGCTCCTCCTGACCTCTCCTACAGCTCTCCATTAATATTCTCCATGCAAACATCACATCTGTAGTTCTCAGCATCAAGCCACGCTGCTCACTGATCATCTCCTCTTTTCTTAAAAGCTCCGGACATCACGGTTGTTCATGAAGACTGCCACCTTTTATTTAAACGTCTCGCTCTCCAGGATTGTGTTAAGCAATATTTATCCCAAACACCTCCACAGGTATGTTTGGACCAATCACCTTTCCACATTTCACTTCCCCTTTCCTCTGCAGTCTCTGATTGTCTACATTCATCAGCTCCTCTGTCCACTCCGTCCATCTTCTCAGCACACTTCTGACCTTTTTTGGACTTTTCCATTTCTGTCCTTGGTCACCTTAATCAATCTCTCTCCCTAATAATAATAAATCATTTCTGCACCTTTTGCATGTTGCATCAGTCCTTTTGAACAGTTATTGTAGGTGTTGCCAACAGTATGCAAAGTACGTCTGCTTCTCTGGCCAAGCAACAAACAGGTGTTTGCAAACCAAGTGCACTGGTTTCATATTCATTTAAATTCTGTTCATCCTTCTAGTTTTGCATTTAAGGCTCAGACCCAGAGCAACAATTCAATTCATACAAACGATCAGAACAATAGATCGATCAGGATGTTGTGTCTTGTGTCTGAGCCCATGAGCCTCATAGAAAGGTCCGGTAAAAATACATTTGCTGAGCGACCCTTTTATTTAAATATCACAGTTTAAGTGTCTTCAGCTCGGCCATGAAACTACTCAACATAGCACAGTAAGTCAACTAGCTACCAAAACAGGACGTGTGACTTATAATACCCTCAGTCCTTTTACATAATTAATGACGGTTTTAGAATAAACAGGGAGCGGCCCGGCTGCTGACCATGTTTCTTCCTCCAGTTAAGTTACAAGAATGAGGAGTGATAAAGGTTGCTCTTCTTACTATTCTCAGGACGAGAGACGCAATAAGAAGCGCTCCGACATGTCTCCCTACTGCCAGCTGGCAAATACCAAAACCAAAATAGAAAAGTGTTATTTAGATATGTGGTTAAAAATAAGGCCGCTCACTACGCAGAGTCACTAAAAATGGGATCACATTAGAAATTCTCTTTGCCTCCTTCAGGTGGCACGCAGCTCCACACGGTACTCTGTAGATAATCAGGCACACAGGTCGAAACCATTCAAAGAGTTTTCACATTAGGTCAACGAGAGGCCAAACCAACAGAGATGTGACTGCTGCCATCAGCTTCAGCACAGGCGTTTAAATGATACACCTACACATAACAAAC
This sequence comes from Neolamprologus multifasciatus, assembly GCF_963576455.1. Taxonomy (NCBI): domain Eukaryota; kingdom Metazoa; phylum Chordata; class Actinopteri; order Cichliformes; family Cichlidae; genus Neolamprologus; species Neolamprologus multifasciatus. The sequence goes on from NC_140449.1 coordinate 2,628,027, forward strand.
TAAACTAGAAGAAATACGTCACATACAGATGGCATTTTGACAGCGTTGTCGAGCTCTGCCCTGCACTCGTGTCTTCATTACTCAGACAGCACAGCTGAGACTGGTCTACTGGCCTGAATCTAGGGGTGGGGGGAAAATGGATACTGTGTAGCATGGTGATATTTTGTTTCTAATAATGTATGGATACAGGGACAGCAGAAATCGATACTTTGTTACAAAAAGGTTTTTGTGCTCTGACTTCAGAGCATGTTGATCCTTTTTCTGAGCAAGAATCCTGACATTCCTTCACTGTCCAAATGTGTTTAACTTGTTTTTGGCAGCAATGAACATGACAGTTTACTTATTTTAATTTAAGACATGTTTTATTTAATTAAGTTTAAAACTTTTTTATTTAATGTAAAATTATATTTTGTTTTAATTTACTTTCAAATTCTTCAGTTGCTGAAGGGGCTGCATAGTTTTCATAAACTGCATAGTTCAGAATAGCTATAATTGTACCAGATGGTTGATTCAGTTAAGTTGGACTAGACTGTAATACAAACCGTTCAGTTTGTCAACAATCAAACTGAAATGAGAGAAAGACTGAGTGTGAGACTTTGATATTAGATAAAATGAATATTGATAAAGTTTACCTTTATGTACAGAATCTGAATATCGCAAAATATTTTTAAAAATTGCAATAATATCGTATCGTGGGATGTATGGTGATTCCCACCTCTAACAGAATCTGACGTAGAGTATAAAACATCTGATTTTTACTTAAGAGGATATAATAATACTGATTGTCAAAATCATCCTTTGCTGTACTTATTTTATTTACTTAAATATAATAATTAGATATTGTTACTTAAGATACAAATGAAAAAAGTACTCGGTACACAAAATGGGATGAAACTAAAACGGAGCAGAAAACTTCAGTGATGTAAAAACAGAGGAGCTAACATGAACTCAAATGTTTACAAGTGAAGGAGAACGGAGCAGAGCCAAGAAGACCCCAATCCTCTATTTCACTGAATAACAAGAGCACCTGTAAGAATGAGCTGCCACACACACACACACACACACACACACAAGTAAAGGCTGCTAGCCGTGGTTATGGCCGTGGTTATTAATAAAGAGCAGAGAACAAATATATGTGGTATTTGTTGGCTGAACACTGGAATTGGTGCAGTGCGCTGCCACTAGGGCTGCCACGATTACGTCGACTATCAAAATCATCGACGACTGATTTAATAGTCGACGCGTCGTTTGAAGCTTTGTAAGATCCCAAAAGACGCAGGAATAAGTAGTAGGATTTAAGAGTGTAATAACAGACTGAAACAGAAGATGGCAGCACTGCATGTACAAGGATGCCAGCTGCCGTTAAACCCCCGAAGAAGAAGAAGAAGCTCTGTCCCAGAATTCATAGCGCAGCCCAGCTCAGTTTCCAACAATGACGGCAGCTAGTTAGTTTTAATATTACTCTTATTATTCTTTCTGGGTCACAAAATAAACGTTTAACATATTTTCAGGCGAGAATGTAGCTGTGTAAACCTCAAATATCTGCTCAGTTTATCAAGACACCACATATTTTCAAAAGCGCTCCAATGGTTTCGGAGACGTCTGTTAGCCACTAGCTCGATAGCTAGCCGGGGGCTAGGCTAACTAGAGCCGTGAGAACACCGGACTCCCGGCAAATCGTTTTCAAACCCACCGCCGTCTTTTGCTACTCAGGTTAAACATGATATATAAGTCACTTAGATAACTTAAAAATGTTATTGTTTGGCTTTTTTCAGTATTTTATTTGTTCCTGAGTAAATCGGTTTGGCTGAGATTAAAGTTATAGTTTTTACACAGCTGAATAAACGTCAAGCAGACAGCTGATTATCAGAAGTGTGAGATACTCGAGAATATACTCTGGTGTCCTGTTATATTTTAGATAGCAAGGAGTTTATTAAACTTCACCAAAACAATCTGCAAATGTCATTAAAATTTAACAAACTATCATCTTGTCTTTATTTTTAGTTAGCACATACCTTAAACACTTAAAGCTGTAAGCTAATGATAGTTATATAAGAGCAGATGCTGCTGGTGCAATAAGCTGTATGTTTTACATCCAATGGATGATGATCTGATTAGTCGACTAATCGCAAAAAATAATCGGTGACTAGTCGACTATCAAAACAATCGTTTATGTGTAGATGCTGGTAGAGTTTTCTCAGCTTCAATCTGACACACTGTGACATCATGTTACGTTAACACTGTCAGCTAATGTTATTGATGGGCCGGACTTGTATCGTAGAATAGAAAAGCTCTTTATTGGAATTGCACATGTAGAACAGAACTGTAGGTGCTCCACACCAACTGTGCCGGAACAACCGTAGACAGCAGGAAGATGCAGAATCAAGACGTATATGTACAAAACAGGTTTTAAGAAAGTTCAGTTTCAGGTTATTTTCTGAGCAGCAGTGGGAAAAGTTCTCTACCTCTGTCATGTAATCTGTCTCATCTCCATCAGAGATGTGCCCGAGCATGGCGGTGTCATCGGCATACTTGACGATGATGTTGGTTGGATGGGTCAGTGTACAGTCATAGGTGTACAGGGCGTAGAGTGGGGGGCTGCTGCTCAGTGACAGTGGGGGGGAGAGGTGGAGGCTGAGTCTGACTGGTTGAGGCCGGTTTATGAGGAAGTCTTTGATCCAGGAGCAGGTGACGGGGGATCTGAAGGTGGTCTAGGTGTGTCAGGGAAAACCTGAACTTCACACAGTTTAGTGTCACTTGTTTATGACAGTGTGTCCCTGACTGGTCCCTGTTGTCTGGGCTCTTCTCTCACTCACAGAGAGTGAGCAGGTGCATCACAGGGATGCCCAAATACAGTGGTTTTAGAGAGTCAGTAGTAATCTCTACTAACTATTCTTTCACAATTCTAGTAAGCGTGCAGTGACAGGAAGCTACTGCAAGTAAGAAATGGAAATACTGTTTGGGAATGCAACTGGAATTACTTATCTCAATATGGAGCCTGGATCTGTATCCCTCTTTACAAAGTATGAACTGTGAGGCATTAGACACAGTAGGCAGTGATAGGTGGCTAGCATATCAGAAGACGATTAAGACTCAACTGAACCTGGTGAAAGGAAGTACTGAGAGCTGATCATGCAACTACAGGAATGCAGCGAAACAGTTTAAGAAACAACATGTTGTTAGTGGAGGCGCCCAGTGTCGATTGGCCCACCCTCTGATGATAATACAGGTCAGAAAAGCTAAAGCTGCTGATCGTGGGCCTCATGGAAAAGGCCAAACATCAGTTTAGATCATCATGGTAATGGCAGGTGGTTCTTATTTAGCGCTCTTCTACTATATGTGAGCCCTCAAAGCGCTTTACAACAACAATTTGGAAAGCAGCAGTCGTGCTTAAAGTCCAGCGTTCACTACATCAAAGTAAAAGCGATGTCATGGCTTCATGGTTCAATCAGGGCAAGCATGTCAACATGGAAAAACAACTTGTAATTCTAGGCTTGCCCCCACTATCAGCTTCCATCCACAACATGAAGAGCTCTTCTGTTCATCGTTCTCTAAATGGCTCAATGAGAACGTAAACGGAGGTGTGCAGCTGGATGAAGGGCCTGGAAAGCTGCGAGTAGCTTCGAAGCTGTGCTGGACTGCGTGTGCTTGCTTGTGTGGTAGAAACTGATTCGGTGTGGGACTGTTGTGGTCCAGGTCCTGGCCTGCTTACAAACATGACACTCCTGGAGGGAGAGAGAGAGAATATCTGCCTAGTACTGAGAAACCTGCACTGTCTCTTTAAGAGACTGAGAGGCAGTCACAGCACTTCCTCACTCGGCCCCCCCCTCGCGCCTGTTCTGCCATTGGTTGAAGCGCGTTCTTTCTCTCTCAGCTGATTCGCTGTTGGTATCTAAGGGCTGGCTGGCCAGCACTCTATAAATAAACCCAGTGCTGTCTCAGCAGCCAGGCTACAATACTCATTAGCTACTTCTCTCTCCTCTTCTCCTTCTCCCCTGCTAAGCAAGTAGCTTCCAATAGCAGTCCTGGCTCTCAGCAACACTCTGACATACTCTCCCCTAGCAACTCAACCCACCCTACCAGCCGCTTTCTCCTCCCCCTCTTCTCCTCGTCATCTTTCCTACTTTCTCAAATCTCACTCCCTTCTGTCCTACTTATCCATCCATCATTCATTCATCCCTCACTTTCTCGCTTCACGACTTCAGTGCATCTCAAACAGCCATCTTTTCTATTCCTTTCCTGACCGCTGTTTCAATAATGAGAGAAACAAAGAGGAGTTACCTCAGGCAGCACAGCAACACACACCAGTCAGAAGCAAAGGCTCACAACAAGTTGGTCGTGTAACGCAAACACTGTTCCTGCTACAGCCCAGTGAAGAAAGGCCTCCTCATTATGGTAAACAAAGACACCACCTTTCACCTTCTGAGGTTTGATACAATAATAGAAAATAAGCTGTGTTTGTGTGTCTGCACACCTGGCTGCAGTGAACAAAGGCGAGCACATCCTGAAGTTTACTCTGAGCTTTGATGCTAAAGTTTGTGCTGCTGAAAACAATATGTTCTTAAGGTGTACATGTTAATAATTCATAATAATTAAATGTTCACCGCCCCAGGTCAGCGGCTCAGCTTCACTGGCCTTAAAAAAACGGTTATTTTTGTATTCAAAGAAAGTTGTATTCATATAATATTTTATTCTATTTCACTTTAAATCTAAAAAGATAACAAAACAATGTTTTGAAAAAAGCATTGAAGCAAAATGTTTTGCCTCAAAGATTTTTATAATGAACGTGTTACTCGATGAATTGTGGCACAGTTTAACGGTCTAGGTGATGATGGGCTGGGATTGGCATCATCTGACCAGTTACACTGGTAACTGTATCAGCAGCTGAGTGAGTTTACAGTAAACTTTACTCATAAAAACATAATACAGAACGCAGCTAACACAGCAGTGTATGAGGAATGGCACGTACAGCAGTGTAGTGTTCTGTATGAATGTGTGTTTGAATCGTTTTGGTCAGTAAGACTGGAAAAATAAATAAATAAATAAATAAAGTGTGGCCTATTTAAGGGCAGCAAAGAAAGTCTGCAAAAAGGTCACTTGTGTGAATTAACAGACTTCTTAATATTATTACAACTTTATCATTAAGCTATGGGAGAATCTGATGGGTTAAATGCATGTTCTGACTTGCACAGCTTAGTTTTTACTCTTCCAGCTGCAGCCCGATGGTGCTGAATGGTTTCAAATGTTTACATGTTTACAAACAAACAAATAAAATCAAGGATCCCAGCCTATGATTCAGTAGGTTGTAGAATCTCTTTCAGTAGCAACAACAAAGTCGTTTTTTCCTGTATGATTTCAGTCTCTCACATTACTGTGGAGGGATTCTGCTCTACTCTTCACACAGCTTTGCTTCAGTTCATTGAAACTGGTGAGCTTTGAATGAGCCGTTGCTTCACCTTCAGACTGATGGGCAGCAACAGCTGATGATCACTGCTGATGTTGATGAGCAAGGACCAGATCATTTTTATGATGTCTTGATGTAAAACCTTTAACATTTTACCATTTATGTCTATACGATCAGAGTAGAGTCAGATCTATTTAACTCTACTGTGCGCTGACATGACATCCAACAATAAAACACTACATGTTTTGTACCTGTACACGGAGGACTGACATGCAACTCATGGAGCTAGTAGCTCATGTTCTCTTGGTGTCCATCATACCACACAGAGCTTCATCCTACAGAAACTGGACTCCACAGACAGGAAGGTGGGCGAGTTAGGGGAATGACATGGAGAAAAGTGACCAGGTGTACTCAAACCTGGGACATTGCAGCAGGGACCCCTTCTCTTGGTACACACAGCACATACCACATGTACTGTTGCTGTATTTAAAGTGTGTTGAGCAAACGGCTCCTTTTTTGTTTGCACTATGACAACCACAAATTTCTTGCTTGTGTAAAAATCTGGTAAATGAACTGCAAATAACACTTTTCTACTCTGAGCATTTGCTTTAGTCAACTTGCCTCAGACATTCCCACAAATCTACCATTCACACACATTCATACTCCGATGGATGCATCAGACAGCAACTTGGATTTAGTATCCTTCCCAAGGATATTTGGGATGCAGACTGGAGCAGCCAGGGATCGAACCACCAACCTTCTGATTAGCAGATAATGTGCTCTACCTCCTGAGCTACAGCCCCCCCCCCCCCCCAAAAAAAACCCTCTAAAACGTGGCAATAATTATGATGAAAGCAAATGATAGATAAAGGAAATGTCTTCTACCTGCCACACACATCTGAACAAAGATGATAAAGTCTGAGGTGGATGGCCATACATCAATATCACTGGGCTTCTTTTCTAACCACCAGTGTTCACTCTAATAATGCTAATGCAAGAGCCTCTGACCGTCTGTACAGACTTATTTTGCACTTGAAAATGGGGCTAATTCTTGAGTCTGCTATCCACTCTGTCCCAAGCTTTTAACACGGACTCATTTCAATAAAGAACCTGAGTGTTGCTCTGAAATGACTCTGTCATGTTTTAGTGTGATTCTTTTGCAGCATCAGACAGTGACGGCTTGATCAGTATTTGATGTCGATGAGGAATTAGAATCTCTGGATAAATATCAATACCTGGCCCTCACCTGTCCTGTGGTCATGACCAGTCTGAAGCAAATGTGCTACTGGTCCTCAGCAATGTCACAACACTCAACTCTGATTCAAGCCGTTCTGTCTGTAGCCATAACTTCTTGTTTAAGAGTAAGCGCCGCAGCAGCAACAAAGCAAACAAACGTGCGTGTCTTTTTAAATGTTCGACGGTAACATGAATGCTCTAGTACAAACCTCCGAACTATCGACTGGGCATGGGTTTTGCAGCAGCCCTGCTGTAACATGCCAGCAGATGGCAGAATCTGTTACACCTACTGTGTGTGCCACCAGCACAACGAGAGTTATGGATTTCAATTCTGTGAATGCTTTACATACGTGACACAGCTGGTTCCTAAAGTAGTCCTACAGGCACTCCATACACAACAGATAATTACAAAGAAACACGGCTACTGCTCTGAGCAAACAGGTCCGTGAAATCCTTGGAATGTTCCATCCAGTCGCTCTGCACCTGTTGTTTGGGACAACACTGTCGTCAAGAAGCACCAGCATCCAGTGAGTATGGAGCTAAGGTAGCTGATGACCCGAGATGCATCAGCACGAACATGAGTGTGTTTGTGAACATTACAGAAAAGTGCATGTATGAATGTGACTGGGTCAGTGAGGCTTTCATGAAAGCACCAGTCCAATGATCACTTTTCAATCAAAAGATATTGACAAGAAACTATTTTTCAACAATTTCAAACAAGGAATTTGTACATAGAAACCAAAACTATGACGACATTAGTTAAATGAGGATTCAATCTAAAAGGCAGAGCACCCTAGTCTTTGTTGGATGATGCTTTTTAGCTCCATCTGCAAAAAACGTGCAAAAAAAACAAAAACAAATGAAAGAGTATGTTTAGAAAGGATAGTGTTGCACTCCTCTGGTGGTTTTCAGAGACTCTATGAATCAATGTGAACATGCAACACATTAAATGACGGCCCAGCAGTTTAGTAAAGGCACCTGCATGGTTGTCAGTCCTATGGAGACAAACACGCTCTGTGGGCTCGTCTTGCTTTTGCTCTTGTTGGTCCTTCAGCTGGCTGGAGAAGACTGAAGTTCTAACACACACAAAGCTGCGTCTACTGCAGCCACATCCTGTCCTTTTCCCCACGTCAACTATGCTGTCAATCCCCTGGATTGGCACACTGCATACTCACAATCTTTCACTCTGTGCAGCCTAATAGCAACACAAAGACACTAACGAGCAGCCTTGAACCCTGATTAAGACACCGGACATCAGGTGTGAGCCTCAAAATAAAACCACGAGTTTTCAGGAAAAGTTTGCAACAACTTGTTTTATTGATGCGTGCAGCTTGCATTTACAAGTGCACGTTAATATAACTCATTTTGTAATGAGTTACTGTCACTGATGACACACTGCCAGGTTTGAATCGTGATAGTGACAGTCTTAGCTGAACGTAAGCACAGAAGCAGGTTAGATGGATTTCTCCCTGGAAATTTCCAGCAAACGTATTAAATTACTAATTAAGACTTTAATTTAACAATAAAGTAACTTCCTCCTTGTAATGCTTCAGTGTTGTTACAAAATACACAATCATACACGATACAATAAAAGTGAAAAATCATTTCTAGCTAGGATGTTGTCGTTTTTTTGCTCATGGATTTCCATTCCAGACATGGACATATTTTAATGGTTTAATGCACATCTGTCAAAAACCCACCAAACCCTTTAATAATAGCATTGTATCTTCTGGATGAGGTAGGTTTCATGTGTGTGTCTGCACCTGTGTGTGTCTGCACCTGTGTGTGTCTGCATGTTGAAGTGTATTAGTGAATGAGTAATTTTAAAAGAGTACGTTAGGCTACAACGAAGAAAAGTATTAGCTAAAGCTCACACTGTGATGCTAAATGTTGTGCTGCTGAAAACAAGATGTTAGATGCTCAGAATGAATGGGAATGTAATTCAGTGTCCAACATTAGAGCACCAGGAGTTCTACTGACCTGCCAAAAACTTTTCTATTTATATTGGAAACACTAACAGTTTTATTAATATTTGATTTCATTTAGCTTTAAAACTGAAAAACAATGTTACAAATGGTTTAAAACGTGGTCTAGTACACCCCGTGCCCCCATCAGACTCCCCTCGACTACTGCTCTCTTAGCATCGTAGAACGTTAGGGTTTTTGATTTGACCTGTTCAGAATTGGTTCGTTTCTGGTGTGACTTTGCTTGTTGTCATTTTAATTTGTTTCAATATCGGCTGAATTTTTTTTTATTGTTGTAAAGTGGGTGATATTTGCACAGGAAGATTTCAGAGAACTTCCAACACAAACAACAGTTGATGTTACGCAGACGTCCCAGCCTCAGTGAACATGACCATCATGGCTGTGCTGATCAGTTTGACACAGACTAAAGGAAGACGCTTCCACTTTGGCTGTTTTACGTTGTGCCAGTTTTGTAAGCAAACATTGTTATTTCATTTATGTGCGTTTGTAGTGTGACCATTCAAACCAACTGCATGCCACATTTAGCTCATTACCCATGTTAATAATTTCACGCACATCAGTGCTTTATGCACGTTGCATTCACGAGTACAGTTGATTAGAATCACCAATGAAGCTAGCAGATGTCTGCACTGTGGGAGGAAGCTAAAACACATCTTTTCCTGCTTATTATTTTGACCTGAGTTCAATTTGTTAACTTTGATCCTCGTCTATGGGCAGCCGTGCCCTCACTTCCAAATGGCCTCTCCTAGTGTTGAGCTTTTCTCTGTAGGATACCGGCCTGTTTGTACCTCTGTATTGTGTGTCAGATATCGCCTGTCATAATACCAGGACACATTTTAGGTGATATAAACATGTCAAAACACAATATAATAGCAAGCGACGGCATCCAGTTACATTTCGTAGCGCACACAACGGCACAAGCTAAGATATCACTGAGAGAGACAGAAACGCGTCCGTCTCCAGTGAGCATTTAGTCAATCAAAACTGAGCTTCTTGAACAATCTCACAATACTTGGAAAAATATGCAAAAAAGTAACAAACCGTGTGACTCAAACACACACTATCGAGTGCAGCCTGGCTATGACAGCGTGCAGGGACGAGATCCTGGCAGCTGCTGATGTGCAAACCAAAAGCAAACACAACTCCACCAAGCATCGCTGCAACATTTCAGCTAGCTGCCCTCCACATGACAGGAGGAGCAAACAGCGTGATGATGTGGTTACATGGTGCCAAAGTAGCTCGTTAAATAACTCGACCCAAAATACAGAATCAAAGCCTGAAGATATGTTTTAATTGTAATCTTATTGTGCAGATTCCTGAAGAGTTACAGAGTGAAGTTATTGTTAAACTAAAATGGCAGGATATACTTTTCCTTTAAAATTTCCAGGGAAAATGCTACTTGTAGCACACTTTGTTGTCAATGTCAGTAGCTGCTGAAAGAAGGATGGAAAATGCAGTTTTGTTTGCACTTAAAAATACAGCTGCTCCAAGCTGCAGTTAATAACCAAACATCAGTATTTGTTTGTTTTCTATACTGTCAAACATATCACAGCTTTCCTTTAAATGCTGTAAAAAAAAAAAAAAAAAAAAAAAAAAAAAATATATATATATATATATATATATATATATATATATATATAAATAAATAAGAGATCTCTGTCCAGAAGAGCACAGACCTAGGAACAGCTAAGATACTGCGCAGGACCCTCAAGCTCCCAGGCTGTGGTAGAGGACCCGAGCTTGAAGGATTGACTTCCCGCAGCGGCGAGTGGGGAATTTTATGTGTATGTATGTAATAACTAAAAGCAGAAATCCAACTACAGGCCAACGTCAGGCAGCTAGCACACATGTAACTGCTAGCAGTAGACAGAGATACTTGTGTAGGCTACATTAAAGGCTATACATAGGTTCACTGCACCAGCATAGATCAAGTAGAAGCATTTGCTTTTGTGTATGTGTGCGTCTGTGTGTGTGTGTCTCTGTGTGTCTCTGTGTCTCTGTGTGTGTGTGTGTCTGTGTGTCTGTGTCTGTGTGTGCGTCTGTGTGTGTGTCTGTGTGTGTGTGTCTCTGTGTCTCTGTGTGTGTGTGTGTGTCTGCGTCTGTGTGTGCGTCTGTGTGTGTGCGTCTGTGTGTGCGTCTGTGTATGCGTCTGTGTGTGTGTGCGTGATTACACAGTTGCATTTGAACCAGGTAACCTTTCATTGTCATTTGGTTTAACAAAGTCCTAAAGGCACACTCCTGGTGCTGGTCCAGACTGTCTCACATGGTGTTGCTCATTACTATTAAATGTCTGACTCACCAATCTGTGCTAAACATCAGGTATACATGCACTACTGACCCTCAGAACATCAAGGCCAAACTTTGGCATGTTTAATCTCAACCCAGAGGTAATCCACTGCAAGGACTCTAGATTTACCATCAAACACGTGTGAAATAGATGTTGTTCTTACAACAACAACAACAACAACAACCACCCACTGAGAGAAACACTGACCTGTGTGAACATAACTCAAGTCCACTCAGGTGCAGAGTATTTGGCAGGAGTGGAGCAGTGCATCAAACACAGGAAACAACAACGTGAAACAACTTGCACTTGCTGGTGAATAAGATGTTATAAACTCACTGACTGGAGAAACAGCAATGACAAGTATTAAGATGCTTTAGCGCTGACCCATTTGAAATCTTCATGCAAGTAGAAGCATTCACTACATCAGCCGGCCCTCTGCTCTAGTCCTCACAGTGTGTTCATTTCTAACTAGCTTGAGCGAGAAGCACAGACAGACCTCAGAGCAGTTATAATTCATGCTGATCATGTGCTAGAAAACAAAAGACATTTGTTGCACTTTCTGAACACTACTAAATAGATTACTAAACTACGAAATTTTGTTTATTTGCTTTTTTAAGCCCATCGAAACGCTAACGGTCCGACTGTAGACAGACATGAGGCCACTTTTAGAACGCTCGGGTCACACACCAGGACCCTGACACATTCAACGCACAATTTAAAGTCAACACATGCTCCTAACATTGTGTATATATAAATGACCACACACACACAGGTTACTATACTGTGAGTAAAGAAGAGTTTCCACTGTTTTGAAATCAGTGGGGTTGTGTATATTCTGGTGTGTACTAACTCTTGTTCTTGCGGAGCAGGGCTGAGGCGATCCAAGGTTCTGACTGGACCATCCTGCAAGTGGGCACAGTCTGGTCTTCCACAGATGACGACGTGACAACCATGGAAATGCTTGGAAATGTCCAACGCAGCAGGGAAACAGTGTCAATCAAAACGCCGTGACAGACGAGCAGAACTCGTGCGGGTCAGGTAACTGTCATCAATCCCAGAGTTTGCTTCAAAAGTTTACATCCAACTAAAAAAAGGAATCTTGACGTGGTGGGAAACCAACCAACCAACCAATCAAAAGGCACCGTCTTCTCTGGCTTGTTTTTAAAAAAAATGTTTTTTTAAATCTTTTGTGACTGTGGTTTCTAAGGCAACCAAATGGTGTACAGGCAGCTTGTCTCTCGGAAGTAAAAATATAAAGGATGTAATTTCTGTCTTTTGTGGTGTTACACTATATATAGATCTCTCATGGTACATATAGATATATATTCTGTCTCTCTGCAGACATGGGAGTGGAAGGGAAAGAATATTTGGTTAGTCAGGTCAGTTTTTCGTTAGGTTGGTTTTGGCAGTTTCATGCATTCTTTCTGTGCGCTGGAGGCGTGTATCACTCCAGGTCGCTGGTGACTGATCTTTCAGGTAGTCAAAAGCAAGCCTTTTATCGAATCTAGTGTCTACTGCGATTACGCGTTGAGGCCAAACGTCCCAGGGATAAAGGCATAGAGTCTCTTTGATACGTTCAGTAAGTCTTGGCCAGAATAAACCAAAAGTAAGTAGCTAGTTCTTCAGCCATTTCAGGAGCAATCCAGAACGGGCTTTGTGTCCGCTGAAGATTTGACTAGTGGAGCACAGGACTGCTAGTTTTGCCAGGTTCCTTAGACTACATGGTCAGTATGGTTCAAGCACATCTCTTATTATTATTATTATTATGCAGCAGAGTATGTCCAGTTGTTGCTGTTTTTCCAGACTACTTATAAGCCACCTCAACTAGCTGTAAGTGGAACCTGTGCTAACCAGGCTCGCCAAGCATACTGCCAGGTGGACGAGCGAGGTAGGATGATAGATGGGATGGAAGAGAAGGAGATGGAGGGGAGTTGGGTTTCCAGCTGCCTGCTTTTACCCCATCCCTGACACTAAAAATAGCCCCAATTACTGGTGCTTTCTGGGGGACTCGTTGCCAGACAGAGTAGGACAGCACAGAGTGATGTGATCACTCAGACTAATCCAGTGACACAAACAGCCTGCACCGAGAAAGTCACACAGTGTATTCAGCCTGAGCTCCACGGAGTCCTGTGCCGTTTCCCTTCAAAGCCTACAGCGAGAGGTGGCTGCCCTCTGTCAGGCTAAAAAGGCGCCCTTTTATTAGCCAAACAATATTAGTATACACTCAGCCTTAACAAGAAGCACTTTTTTGCGCAATCCAGTGCGCCTTGTTGCTTCAGAGGTGTGTAGCTCCACACAAAGTTATTCTAACTGTACTTGAGCATTCACGAGTCAACGGGACCGCCGGCTGGCGCAAAGTGACGAACCACCAGCACGGGAACACTTCACCTCAGCCGAGGAACTCTTTCAGCTCCGATTCAGAAGCGGAGGAAATACCGAGAGGCGGTATAGCTCCAGCGTCTGTGCGCTGGGGCCGAATGTCCCCCGCGTTAGACAAAAGCCGACGACGGGCCGCGCTACACTCCGAAACACCGGCCCAATAACACGGTCCAGGAAGAGGTCGAGTCTCTGAGGTAATTACTCGCTAGTAATATCGCAAACAACGACTGAACTGCAACAAGCCAAAACTTCAGAGTCGCCTCGGAGTAAACAAAAGAAATCAATTCCAGAGTTCCTGAGCTTGCTGCCTTTCGCTTCTTGACGGGCCCACTCGTCAGTCTGCTTCCGCTTTCTTCTCTCGCACTCACTGTCCTCGTATACTCGTCCTTCTCAGAACGGGAAAAATAGTTTTATTCCTTCAAGGTGGAAACCTTCTCCGGGGCGATTGTGAGTCATGTTTTTCGCCCGTTTCCTTCTCCGTTAGACAGAATCTGTGCGCCTCTCCCACACGCTCCCCCACCCTGCGATAGGGACTGTACCATGTGCCGGTGGCAGGGGTCGCGGCTGGTGTGTCTGGCACAGATACACCGAGTACTATTAATACCAGCAGAGATGCGAACACAGGTTAAACACGTGGCATTGTGGACGTTTCACACAGACTGTCATATCAACTACCAAAAGCGTTTCAAATAACTATACGAAACAGCATCAACAAATCAAGTGAGTTAGCGGTACAGCTGCCTTCCCTCTGACAGCAGTAGTCTGCTCCAAGCAAACCTCTCCCGTCCTGTCCATTTATAGTAACAGCGGGATATATATACTGGAAGTTTATACACAGGCATACATGGAAATCGAAAAACGATTGAACATTGTATACACGGGACAGCTTTGACGGACGACTCTTTTACATAACATTAGTCCGTGTTAACAGTGTTAAAATGAGTAAAACAGATCATCTCTACTGCTCTGTTTTACTTCAAACTACATCAACCGTAGTTTGTTCTCGGTGGACAGCAGCCTGTGAGACCGTAAAAACGAGTAGTTAAAATGACAGTTTAATTAATGCGTTATTCGGTTGTCAGAAATGAACCGAATGCCACGTTTATGTTGCTATCGTGTAACACACAAAGGCTCTTTTTGTTCTGGCTTTCAAAATGTTCTAACTTCTCTGTACTCTGGCAGTCGTAGCCTCTACCCTCACTCTGCACGCACACTCTCTGTTGCTACCCGACGCCATGGCAGCTGCAACGCAATTGGCTACATAAAGTCCCATCCCCTGCTGTAATTGGGTAGCAACGGCTCTGTGGGCGGGGCGGTCGGCTTAGTTTCCCTGGGTCTCTTCTAACGGCGCGGTGCGAGGCAGTGGTGACGCGGAAATAGTTTGAAGATGTCAGGTAGAAATGGAAAGAAGGACAGGCAGACCGAAATGGTGGGGGTGGAAATACAGCGGGGGAGAGAAAGGGGCAAAAGGTTCCAATAAGCACATGGTCACTGAGTGACTTTACAGCTGAGAGGTTTGACTTGTCTTTACAAACCAGCCAAAGCTAAAAGTTGTTCCTGTTGCTATCCGAGCATTCTGGCTAAATCAAGCACAATGCTGCCTGGGAACAGCACAGTGTTAGAAACCAGCTGATAGCTCCTTGCATTAAAATCACCCTCAAACTCAACTGCCTCAACAAATGTGTCAGTGCTCATCAGTTTTTAGGATTTGTTTTAAATACAGGCTGACTCTGGAACTGGTGTTGAATGAAGTCATATATGGTTTTAAAAAAGTAACAGCCTAACTAGTCCACAATAGCTTTGCGTAATCACCTCCCAGTGGTTCATCATTCTAAATGTAGTGCTGTTTCAAAAGGGCAGAATCTTCTGTCACGTCTACTGTTGGACTTTACATCCTGATTGTTGTATTTGTGTTATATTTCTGTTATTTTGAGATGACACAGCTTATTAGCTCCAGTATGTAATTCATTTATGGGCAAATGCTGTTAATATAGTCCTATGAAGGGCATGCTACAACAACAGACAGATACTCTAGTTTTGAACAACAAGCTAAATTTCACACCAAATGTATCAGAAAGTCCCCAATTTATGCCTTTGCAATGTTCCTCTGACTGCAGCCATCTCCAAAACACTTGGGGTCCAATTTCCCTCACAATCACATGACGAAAAACAGCAGACCAATCACAGTTAAATTAAGACGGCCTGGCTAAATAATCAAATTTGCATTTAAAAACAAATCAATGAAAATAAAAGGCATAACAGACAAATGCAAGACAGTGGCAACAGGATATTACA
The DNA here is from genome assembly GCF_963576455.1 of Neolamprologus multifasciatus. Lineage (NCBI taxonomy): Eukaryota > Metazoa > Chordata > Actinopteri > Cichliformes > Cichlidae > Neolamprologus > Neolamprologus multifasciatus. The sequence continues at coordinate 2,643,613 of NC_140449.1, forward strand.
TGAAGATTTATTGCTACAGGTGCTCTACTTCAAAAATGACTCATGCCCAGCTAAGGGTGACTGGGCCTGTGTAGGAACCAGTGCAATGTAAAGCATGCTACAAAGGGAAAAGTGTAGCCCCCAAAGTTCTACAGGGAGACTGGTTTGGCGGCTATGATGGTTTTAGTAAATATGATCTAACCTAAAGTGAATTTCTCCTGAACAATGATTAAGCTGCTATTTGGGTGCAAATGCCAGAAATCTCACTGGATCTAAAGCTGGAAATAAAAATAAGAAAAGCTCCAAACTAAGCTGTAAGACCAACAGTGAATAAAAGAGGCAGATCAGGATTTATAATAAAGACCGATGAGTAAGGAAGGTTTATACATTACAGCCAGATGTATCCATAACAATTAAAAAGAGAGCTTTTCACTGTCCTACCACAGTGCAGACCTGGACAGTCAACACTCTTTGATAAACTCCTCATCAGAAAATGGTTTCTGCTTATATGTGACCTTCAAAATAAAAGCAACAAAGGTGTATTATAATTTCCATAAAAGTAAAAACAAACAAACAAAAAAAAACCTCCTGATGAGGAGTTTATCAAAGACTGTGTGACTCAAAGACTGCTAAACTTTCTCCTTGACACTGGACGAGAACTTTCAGATTTGAGACACAGCCCAGTTTCTCATTTTTGTATGTGGGATTACAAAAGTGTTTGATATTACGGATAGGCTGGGCCTGAAATGGATCAAACTGGCAGGTGTTACAACGATGGCTGTCCAAATCTGATAGAAACAAAACACGTTTGAAGCAGGTGCAAGAAAATGAAGCCAGAACTGAAAACAGGTATTTTTGCATTTATCATACACCAGCAGATGTTGTATAGCATAGTGTTGGTGTTAAAATCAAAATAGTTAACTTCATTAGGCAACAGCAATGATCATAGACAGTTTATTGAGCATGATACAGTCGACGGTGACATAGGCTACCACACATCTGGTGGCTCAGCCAAAGTGATTCAAAGCATTCAAGAGTTTTGTGAGAAGTAAGGCAAGGACATCCCAGATCTCCCAGATGCAGAGTGGACGGGCGATGGTGCATTTGCTCAGACCCTGAACCTGACTTTAATGTACTAGTTCAAGCCCAAATCAGAGATTTCTCTCAGGGGATAAGGAGAAAGAACTGAACAAAATGAGAGATGAAGCAACTGAATTACAATTAAAATAGCAGTAACACTTTATATAAAGTTAAAAGTCACATGCAACTGATTAAAGGGTAACATATGTTGGCTTTTGCTGTGCTGATTTCACATTTTCATTGGCCAAGGACAAACAGTACTATGACAAAGTTGACGTCAAACCGATGTTACATCTGCTGTCACTAGCAGCACTTTGCAGGTCATGCACCTCTTAATGCTTGTAACCTGTCATGCTGTGCCGCTACCACTGATTTGAACACACAACGGTATAATCAGTGCAAAGACCAGAGATTCACAGATTATACACAAAGATATGCTGCAACAGTTGGAAAATCTGAGATTTTTTGGGAAAAAACAAAACAAGCTGTAAACAATTTCCTTGCTTCCAGTTTTCGGTGTTTCTCCTGCTGTAGCACTGCTGATGGGAGTTACTGTCTGAGAGGCCACGCCCATTATTCAGTGATGATGTTAACGGCGATGTGCGAAGCAACTAATGACAATTTAATTGTAACATCTACTCTTACCAGAAGGTTTATACAATGATAAAATTAATACTGATTATAAACAAGTTAACTTATTGGTACTCCACAACAGACCTGGTTTTTTATGTGGCCCTTTGGGAGAATGAATTGCACAACCCAGAGCTTATAACATTTCTACTCTCACGATGCAGTCCGCCACCCTTCGAAACTATAAAACCAAAAACATTTAATACAAATATCTAAACTATGACATTTATATACAACAAGTCTTGACTCACATTTCTTTATATTTATCGTCCAAAGCCAGAGTTACTTGTCATTTTTTTCACAGTGGTCTTAAGCAAAACTTCTTCTACTTTCTGAAGGTCTTTCCGAGTTTTTATTTGGACATTGGCTTCTTTTTCACTTGTTTTTAGTCCAACGCTTGTACCTGAACACTTTCAACATTACATCTTGATATCTGGCCCATGAAACATAAAAAAGTACTTAACTTTTAGGCATGTACTAATCTACACATAAAAGACAGTTCAGCAAATAACCAGTTTTAATTGTTCTCTTTAGGCAATTTTATAATAGCAGCCTTTTGCAAAAAACACATCATTTGTTCTTTTAGTTGACTCAATTTAAAAAATGCAAATATAGACATTAAATGGTATTTTTGAAGTAACAATGTGATTCCCAAAAAGCTATTAGCTGAAAACTATCATATCTTAAGAGTGTTTGCAGTGTCCTTAAAAAACTGAAGGTGGACAAGGGAAGGAGTCCAGTAAAGACATGAACCTTGACTGCGAGATGCATCTACTATCCACTGAAGCCTCATCAGGAATGGTCTCAGTAGAAGGGTTGCTGTCAAGAAACCATTTTTAAGGAAGAAAAATGGGAAGAAAAATGGGAAGAAAAGACTGAGGTATGCCAAGTTACACAATCCAAATGTAATAATCAGTTCAAATTGAGATCAGTATGTATGAGGAGGTCAAGGGAAAGGTCCAAATGCGAGCGCTGTCATGGTTTAGGGGTGCATGTCACTCAGTGGTTTTAGAGAGCCTGACAAAATTGATGAAAGTATAAATGTAGAAACATTCGGTCTGGAAATGGTTTGGTTTTTCAGCATGACGATGATCCAAAACACACTGCCATTGCAGTAAAAGCATAGTTGGATAGAAAACATCACAATGAAACACTATCAGTCGTGGATTGGGTTTCCTCAGACCTCATCATTAAAACACGATAAGATAAGATACGCTAAGATGAGCTTTCCTGCCATTGTAAGCATGAGCATCCAATGAAATTGGAAACATAATGAAACACTGAAGCAGTGTGGGCTCTTCTTGACAAAAAACAGAGCAAATACAGAAACATCCAAAGAGATTTGAATGTCCTTCAAGACGCCCGGAGAACTATTCCTGAAAACTATTTAAAGAAGTTACGGGAAGCTGCTGTAGAGAGCAGTGAGAGGAAGTAAAGAGAGGCTGCTTTGAAGAGTGAAACTGGTCATACCAAATATTGACGCTCAAGCTAGTTAGAACTGTATGTACATACTATATCTCCATGTAAGTGCAGCATTATTTCCCGTTTTCCTAACAAAATACAAAGAAACGCGGAGTGGCTCATGACTTTTGCACAGTACTGTACACTCAGGACTACATGGATACTGGTGTATATTAAGCACTAGTTTCATTTAAGTTCCTTTGTACACGGAGTTTTGATCATAGCTGGTATTTTCTCAGAGTCTTGCTTTTTCACATTTTTTGTGCTTGATTTTAACCGGTACTTGAATAGCAGTTTAAAATGTATCCTGACCTGTAGTAACCCGGTACAATTGGCTTTAATATAGATTTTCTCTCGTAGTATTTTTGATTTTGACTTTGATGTAAAATAATTAATTCTAAAACTAAAATCCAGCTCAAGTACACTATAATTATGTGCGTCCATTTCCTGCTGAACTGTTCTTTTTGTGTGTGTGTGTTTTATTTCTCTACTGCTGTGACTATATTTCCAAATATGTGAATAAACTTTAGTATTTCCCTTCATGGACTTACTGTCTTCCACTAAATCACGTTCAGCTGTACTAACGACCAGACAGCGGAGATTACAGCAGCAGTGCATGGAGGCAAGCAGACTTTGAGTCTCACGTGCCTTGCAGCAAAATTCCACCCGGCAACTATGCACTGTACCATGGCAACAGCCCTGCTATTGGTCCCCGGTGCGTTTTCAAATGACCAATGGGATGGCCAGCCGCGGGTGATGCTTGTTGCTAGGTAAACATGATGCAGAGGAAAGATAGAGGAGCAGAATTACCATGCTGCTACTGCAGGGTGCTTTAAGCAAGGAATGGAAGAGCACTTTACAGTCGGAGATACCCTTCTCTTTCTCAGCACTTGGCGGTGCCATAGAGACAAAGACAAGACGAAGCAGGAATGACACAGTCAAAAAAAGAGATAAATATTAGACTGGTGAGGATGGCACTGCCATGGGGAGAGCTTCCTTAGAAAAATTTAAAACAGTAACGTTTTCCAGGTTTGTGTGTGTGTGTGTGTCAAACCGAATATTACTGATTTAATGAACATGTCCATTTCCATAGGAGAGAAAAAAGCTGCCTCAGTACAACTCAGCAAATGTGGCTAACACACCCTAACAGATTAATGTTAATGAATACGATAACACAGTAAAATACACAGTGCTTTAGCATTATAGTTAAAACAATCATGTAGTGACATTACTATAAGCTACAGTACTTACTAGCAGATCAGGGCACAGGGCAGTGATGCACATATGAACAGCTGTGATCTACTTCAAACACGGGTTTTCAGTTAAATGATACCTGGAATAAAGGAATTACACACAGGCTCTTAGCCGGACCAAAAGATACTGAACTTCCTGTTTCAACTGTACAAGCTGAACTGCACATGACCTCATTATTCTTCTACCAAACAGTCACCCATGTACATATCCAGTCATCTCACATCATCAGCATCAGGATACTTTATTATCATGTGGTCACGTGGGGTTCCACCTAGCTCAGGGTTACAAAGTTTCTGTATGACATGGCCTCTGACAGCATCCTGATTTCATTTATTTAGAAATGTTAGGACAAAAGAAACGTACCAGTTGGCTATTGTGTTAGTAATAATAACTATTTGTTATTAATAATAATAACTAATAAATAAGCCACACAGTAAAGATAAGTATACATGTGTGAACCAATAACTGTAGAAAAGTTGGACGACTTGTTTGTGGGGCTGCCATGTTCCACTTTATCGACTTGAGGTGGAGTTACGCCAAACCCCGCCCACACGCCCGCTGGACTTGCACGCGAACACGCCCCCTCTACACTTTTTACGTAGCTTGGCTGCTCCAGTTTTGAGGACATGTGCTGAGTGGGGTTTCCACGACTGACAGATCGCTAAATCAGGATAAGTACAAGAACATCACCATAATTAAAGAGACGCACATCTTAATTTGTTATAGTTCTACAACGTCTAATATCACTCTGTAGTTCCTGTTGTTCATTCTTTAGCTAGATCAGCCATTAGCATGTCTATATGTTTGGATAATTGGGCACTCCTTAGTTTTCGTTGTCGTATTTTAGACAGAGGTTACTGTTAATATCAGAATTATCTGGAAATTAAATGTTGAGATTTGAGACGCGAGCCGGGCGATGATATAAAACTGAAGAGTTTACGATCCGTTACACTCACAGAGCACTCTGCAGCCCGGTAACATGGAAACTTTAAATAAAATGTTCGATTGAAAACACAGCAGCAGGAGGTTTCATACAAGTGTAATTAGTTCTATTCATTTAATAACAGGATCCAGAGTCCACATTATTATTAACAATTATCCTGGTGGAAAACTAATGAGCGAGACCATCAGCACCAAGGTTTGGAGAAATGGCCTCCCTTCATCACAGCTGTCCTGTGCCAGATGTTGTGTTGACTCGCTGACAGACATCATTTGAGAAACCTCAGGAAGACTGAAGCTCACGCAAGGATCAAGGAGGGCTCATCATCTTTATCAGCAACTTCAGACCTCAGCCATAAGCTCACCCCATAACATGGACAACCCAGCACCTCATGAACAGTGTGATACTGACCTTTGCTCATTGTAATGTTAGAAATACTCACATCATCCTCATATAATGCAAAGAGGCTCTCAACTTTTAAAAATGTTATATTCAGTCCTGTACAAAGTTATATACATATAAAATATGCACATTACTCTCTCTGATTACTCTGATATGACACTGAAGTATTTCATGCTCCTGTATACTGACACCAGTTTTGTCAAAGCTGGACCTCCTCTCAGCGTCCCTGCTTTATCTGCTGCTCCCAACAAATATACGCAAGTTTCTCTGCGACTGCAGCTGCCAGTCAAAGTCTTGATATCATGATGATGTTGCACCTAAACTTTACAGCAACAAATTAAATCAAAGTTATGAGAAAGGAGACCCCCCTCAACACAAATCACTTTGATATGAACTACTAATAATGGCAGGAAACATCTTTGGGACAATTCCTTTCTCTGGAGAACTCAGAGAAATTTACAACTTGGAGTTTTTTGCCCAAGCAGACTAGAACAGAGTTCGAACCACTACCCTTCTGATGAGTAGATGGCCGGCTCGACCGCTGAGCTACAGCCATCATCACCATCAGTGGTTCAAACATACACATAATAAACCATACAGTCAGACATTCATTCCAACACACATGCAAACAGTCAAAAACTATGGCTGAAAATAAGAGAGAAAGATTACATGAACGTTAACCTAGAAAAAGTCATTTTCAGCAGCTGTTTCAAACAAATCTCACAATCTGCAGACCTGATTGGCTGAGGAAGCTCCACAGTTTGGGCACCACAACCTCTAAAGCATGATCACCTGGTCATGGTTAGAAGATCAGCTGCAGTGATAAGGTCTCAGAAACTCTGCTACATATGCAGGAGCTCATATTGGAGTCATATTTATTAATAACAGGATTTTAGGACCTGGCGTCCACACATGTGGACATCACATTTTGGGTTATTTAGACCAAAATACTCAATTTTGCTCTACAATGGACTGATATCCACTTACAAGTACATTATCCTGCTACTGTTCTATCGAAATTTTAAACGAATATCCTCATATGTGGCTCTGATTTTTCTTAGAAACAAAAATTAGGTAAAAAAAATCTGGTAATTCTTTGTTTTTACATTCATTGGGTCCCAATCAGCCCAAATATCAAAGAGAAATTAAAAATGCTGCTGTGGAAGAGTTCAGGTAGATTCTAAACGTCGGCAGTGAAGGGATGCAAGAATGGGTGACTAGCTGAAGAGGTTACTTGGATGAGTGATGAAATGTTTCTCCCACTGAAAACGCTACAACCAGATGAACAGAATCGACTTTTTGGGTTACCCTTACCGGGATGATCGAGCACGCATCAAGACAAAAACTTATTATAGTACTTCACTCGTGATATGTGTTGCAAATGTAAACACTTTGCTATTGCTAAGTACTGCAGTAACATATATTGGGGTGGCTGCAGCTCAGGAGGTAGAGCGGGTGCTGATTGGTTAGTGGTTCAATCCTTGGCTAATCCAAGTCTGCATGCTAAATACTAACCCCGAGTTGGTCTCTGATGCGTCCATGGGAGTATTAATGTGTGTGAATGGTAGATAGAAGGCATTTCTATCGATGAAGTGCTTGTGTGAATGGGTGAATGAGAGAGTATCAGAATCAGAATAGTTTAATAATCCCAAGAAAAAGTAAAAAGCGCTATAAAAGAATCAGTTCATTTAAACACTTTTCTTCAATGGCTCATACAACCAGCTGTAGCTGTACTATAACTTTACCATTCACTTCTGTGTAGTGATTATGACAGCTGTGAGAAAAAACATGTGTCAGTACCTGGGTCCCAGTGTCATGAGAAAGAAACCAGAAATCATTTTGTAACAACGTCAAACACAGGTGTTTGCACATAAAGTAGATGATGGATTGTGTAGCTCACTCCTGATTGGGAGGTAGCTTTGCGAGGCTAAGTGCGTCTATTGGTGGTTGGTTTTTCAGTTGAATCAACATCAATCAATCAATCAATCAACAGCTTTGGTGTGCTAAGCTAGCATTATCTCAGGATGGTGGTGCTTGAGATGAGCTCTCATACTAACAGTATTCCCAGACTATTTTACTTATAATATCACACTACTTGAAAATCTTATGTCACATCCACCTACTTGGTCCCATCCTTGCCAAAAGAAAAGAAACAAGTCAAAGCATTGGATTTGAATGTGGACAGTGCTTCTGGTTGCTTTCCCTGATGCCACCACTTTTTTTTTTAACTGTGCAGCACTAATGTTAAATATGATATGAAAAAATGTTACGACAAAAGATTAAACTATTACAAATATATTCGTTTTTTTGGATATTAAAAATATCCAAAAACTAATCAATTGAGACTGATCAATTTTCTTGCGCTTATCTGAAGTCAGGTTGCAGGGACACCAGCCTACGCAGGGAAGCCTCCCTCTTGCCCGCTACCTCCACTAGCTTGTCCAAGAAAACCTTGAGGTGTTCCCAGGCAATCCGATATAATCTTTCCAGCATGTTTGGGTGTACCCCAGTGCCTTCTCCCAATAGGAGAGAACACCTTACCCAGGAGGTGCTGTAGGGAGCATCCCCTACACACAGATTGCCTGTGCTGCCATGATTAGTGCCTCTGTGCTGTCTTTCAGTCCAGCCACTGGCAGGATTTCTGGAGGCCAGCCGCCTCCTCGATCTGCTGGTGGTACGTATCGTGCAGGGCCCTGTCCTTCCATGATGGTTCCTCCTCTTGCTCCTCTTTCTTGGGTTTCTGCTGCCTGAGGTATTCACTGAGCAGATGTTCGTCTCATCCTGGACTGTGGTGCTGACACTCACCAGTCCCAGGCCTCCTTCCTTTTGCACAGCGTACAGCCTGCATGGTAAGGAGCTTCCTTGTGTTGATGTCAGTGGCTTCTATCTCCTCCTTTGGCCAGCTTATTATCCCAGCAGGGGACCTGATCATGGGAAGGGCGTACGTGTTGATGGCCCAGATATTGTTCTTACGGTTCAGCTGACTTCTCAGGACCTGCCTGACCCTCTGCAGGTACTTAGTGGTTGCAGCTTTCCTAGCAGGGTCTTCGTAGTTTCCATTTGCCTGCAGGATCCCCAGGTACTTGTAGCTGTCCTCTATGTCTGCAATGTTGCCTTCTGGTAGTTCGATCCCCTCAGCTCTGACTACCTCCCCTCTCTTCATTACCATCCAACTACACTTCTCCAATGCGAACGACATGCCGATGTTGTTGCTGTGTATCCTGTGGGTGTGAATCAGTGAATCCATGTCTCGTTCACTCTTGGCATACAGCTTGATGTCATCCATGTACAGCAGGTGTCTGACAACTGCTCCATGCCGTAGTCGGTATCCGTAGCCAGTCTTGTTAATGATCTCACTGAGGGGGTTCAGGCCTATGCAGAACAGCAGTGGGGACAGAGCATCTCCTAGATAACACCCACACTTGATGGTGACTTGTGCTATGGGCTAGAGTTGTCCTCTAGTGTTGTACGCCACATCCCCATTGAGTTCCTGATGATGGCTCTCAGGGTCCTGTTGGTCTTGTATAGTTCTAGGCATTCCAGTATCCAGGTGTGGGGCATTGAGTCATAGGCCTTCTTGTAATCAATCCAGGCAGTGCACAGTTGGTCAGCCTGGTCTTGCAGTCTCGGATGACTGTTCTGTCTACCAGTAGCTGGTGTTTTGCTCTACTGGTATTCTTGCTAATTCCTTTCTGTGCCCCACTCATGTACTGAGTCATGTGCTTGTTCATCTTAGCCGCTATGATGCCTGACAGGAGCTTCCACGTGGTGCTGGCGCAGGTTACTCGCCGATAGTTGGATGGGACTGGTCCCTTCTGGAGGTCCTTGGAGATCAGGGCTGTCCGGCCAAAATTCCTGGTGAATTCCCTCAGTGAATTCTCCTTACCGATATGCGCCCGGATCCACCTTTCTAACATTTTTGTTAATGTCATAAAAATTCCTTATCGTCTAAAATAAATAACATTTTGCCAACATATATACAAATGTCTGTAATTATGTTTAATATTAAAATATATTGTGTTTAACAAAATAAAACATTGAATTTATTAAAAATGACTAAATGTTTCTTATTAGCATGATGACTTCACCTGCTGTGACCAGGCCAACAGTTTGTTTCCACATAGAAGATTCAAACTGTTCTCACTTTGTGATATTCTTGTTACTGAATCTGTGACTCTGCCCATCATCATTACCCATATGGGATTATACTCGATACTTTTCTAAATATAAACAATATTTTTTATAATCACAAAGAAAATGTAAGGCTCCAGCATGAAGCAGTGCTCAAGGTTGTGCAGTTTGCTAGCATTTCAGCTTATTTGTGAACTTAGCCAAGAGCGTCTCATTAGTGTTACTCATGATGGTCATTAACACTCAGAAGGATCTTAAAGGTGACGAGAACCTTTAATGCGGAGATGAGATCCTGATATAAGATTCATTTTAAAAGCAGTTAAGAGATTTTGTGTTTAAAACGTTTCAAACGTACTAATATTGTATTTTTAGATTAGCTTCAGAAACAAAGGGAAAAACTGTATCTGAGTGCTGAGCTGCTCGAGGAGTACAGGACACATTTGGTCCTTCAGAACCATGAATGATCACTTTGAGCAGTAATAACAGTAACATCAGTCTTTCAAACTGTTGTTTTTACTTTCTTTGTTGCATCTTTTCTCAGTCAATCAGGTAAACTCAATTATTTTCATTACCATAATTCTTATCTGCACAAGAGACTTTTCATCACTGCTGTGCATGAAAATGTGCAGATTTTTAAAATGTTTTATCTTTCAGAGACAAGAATTTGTCATATTTATCAAAACATTTTCTTAACTGTCGCCCTGCTGGTGTTTTTGTGAGTAATTTTTGGTAACAATAACAATTTAAAAATGAGCTCTACATTTGCGTGTTTGTGTGCCGGTCATGAGAAATATATAAATCATTAATTTTCATTTATTTAGGTAAATCAGAAAAGATCTTTTAAAAATCTTTTCCTAATTAATGGTCTCAGTTTGTCAGTAATGAGATTTATTTTTGGATCATGCTGCCATTAAATAAGAATAAAAAGCCCATGAAACTGTTTTATAATAATACTTTTATCGTATGGCAAGTTTACAGAATCGCTTAAATAAGAGAGGGAATATTTATATTTTGATCTTCGTGAGCATCACCCGTGAACGGAGCAGTCAGAGCGTGGTGCAGCGGTGTGTGAATTACAGGTCAGGGTTTGGGTTGATCTCAGTCTGTGATGTTGGGAATTTTGTGAAAATTGATGGAATTATGAATGCAATACCACCTGGAGAGGATCTGGTTGGAAACAGCTTCATTTTTTTCAGCATGACAATGATCTCAAACACACTGCCAATGCAAGAAAAGCATACCTAGACAGACAAACTTACAAAGGAACGATCAGTCATGGATTTGTCTCCCCAGAGCCTGGATCTAAACATCATTGAAGGATCATCTTGCCAGAGAACAGAGCAAAAGGCAGAAACATCCAAATTAGAGCTTTGAATGTCCTTTAAAAAGCCTAAAGTATCATTTGTATAGACTAAAAGAAATTATATTAAGCTCCTGAAGAGAGCTCAGGCTGTGTTCAGGCATAAAGATACTCACACCAAATACTTTTCAATCTTATTAGAATTTTATGAACTATGTTTGTATTCTGTTCTGTACTATGACAAATTTACAGTGTGGCGTGTTGTGATGTACATTATGAACGACGCATGCTGTTCCAAAGTTCACGAGAACAAGTTCAATAAAAGTTCAAATCTAAAAAAACAGAAAAATAAATTATCCATCCACTACAGCCAAAAATATTTATCACGATATACATTTGAAATTTAGCGATAACGATATAACTGACGATATAATTGACACAAAATACTTTACAACTCCACAACTTTATTAGTGCAAAAAAACCCATCAATGTATTTTCACTTAAACAAGCAGCTGTTTTTATGTGCATTAAAGTTATATAAAAATGTAACAGTGCAAATTCCTGTCTGACAGTTTAACCAAAAGGCATTTCCAGTGGAAACTGGTCGACATGTCCTCAGCATAACCATGTGTAATATCCACAACACTTAAAAAGAGGTTAAACACACACAATACGGTAATATTATGTTGAAGCACTGTACGTATCACTCCGCGAGGCTCCGCCTACGATAGCCGTAATGCTCCGACAATCCATCAAGCGGTGCGGGTTCGTAGCTTAGCAAAGTCGTACTGAAACATTTGACAGATTTTCGAGCGCCGTGTACATAAAATTGTTTCGAGGTCAGTAAACACAACCAGAGTTCATACATAAGGCACACGGGATTATAAGGGGCTCTGTCGACTTTCAGAAAAATCAAAGGATTGATTTTAAGTGTGTCGTATTTTCCAAATAACACGGTAATAACGACGGCCCGCTAGCATGCGCTACCAAAAATAGTGCTTTGTTGTGTATCTGACGGAAGCTAAACCAGTTCCACACCAGTGAAGCTGCAGCATTTTTACAAACCAGTTCTGGTTCATCGTTTCATTCAACGATCCGCTTCCGCCCTTCTCATTCTCCGTTGCCGCCATGCTTTTCGCCATATGCGTATGTAAACAAAGGCACTGCGCATGCGCATTTTACCCATATTCTATTGCAATATTTCATTTTCTTATCGTTGCCTAACATTACACCGGTGTTACCGTGAACGGTATGATATGGCCCAGCCCTACCATCCACTTTATTCTGCTTATCTGAAATTGGGTCGCGGTGGCAGCAGCCTAGCAGGGAAGCCCAGACCTCCCTCTCGCCAGCTTTCCTTGCTTATCCGGGGAAACGTTCCCAGACAAGCAAATAGAGACGATCTCTCCAGCGGACACCGGGTCTACGCCGTGCCTCCTCCTGGTAGGACATGCTTGGAACATCATGAGTTGACTGCCTCATCTGTTTCCAAACAATGGCGGCTCCACTCTGAGCCCCTCCCGAATGACTCTTCCTCACCTCAACGCTAAGGGAAAGCTTCTTCCTGCCCCTTGTATCTAATGTTTTGTCTACTAGCAATAATAGTGATTTATGTCCACTTGGTGACAGATGGTTGCATAACATCAGGACTTATCAGTAAATGCCTGGTACCTCTGGTACCGACTAGCAATGGCGGAGGGTCAGGGTGGGGCGGACGTGGCCACCGCATGCAGAATCCTGGCCACCCTGACCACCCTATGCCTGCACTGGTGCCGCACTTCCAGACACGTTTGGAGCGGTCAGGAGGTGTGTCCCAATTTAGGGACTACATCCTTTAAAGGACCAGGCCAATCCAAGCAGGCCAGGTCTTTTGAAGGAGGCAGCTGTGGCTGTTAACTGCAACATGACACTAGCAGGTAGAAACATTTCATACAGCAGTGCTTGACAGAAATGAACATCGTAATTTTTTACGCTGGTATGTATGTGAGGCTGAGAGACCAGCAGTAATTTTAACATTAGCTGATTAACAACAGTTAGCTAATGTAGTTCATGAGACTAGTGTTGGTAACATAAATGTAAAAATGGTCAACATTAAATTTAATGTATTAATATATGAAAATTAATTAAAAGATTCAATTCAAATATTGAGCATCAGTAAAAAAATAATTCAAGGTGCATTTATTTCTTTTTCATTTCACTTTATCTCTTCATCTCAAGTGAGATGGAAAAGATATGAAAGTCTTAAACGAGATTTTATTAAAACTTTTAAGGAAAAAAACAGAAAAGTAAAACATCAAAATAAAACAAATAACACAGAAAAGAAGCAACTACCATTCTGAGGTCGTTTCATCCACAAATCTGTTTCTAACTGTAGTCTTGCTGCCTTTTTTTCTTCTCAATCGTTTTCTGCAATCAGCAGCATAATTCTTAATAGATATATTTCTCCTTTATTATATTGTCCAGGGGTTTGCCAAATATATAAAGTTACAGATCTAACATAGCATCAATTTGCAACATGTTTCATCTCTTTTTGAAAAAATAGAGTACCAGTAAGGACAGGTGGAAGGACCACGCGCAACAACAACATGCCTGCCCAAATTACCAGCACATATACTGAGAGGAGGACGGACAGGAAGCTCAGAGAGCTGAGCAGACAGCAGGTGTCTAACACACCTGTTAAGTGTGGCTGCAGATTACTGGGCAGAATCACACATGAAGCATGAAGACGTGATGGTAAACTGAGAGGAATCCATACAAACATTCACACAGCTCTTTTTATTCTGTGCCTTTAACCACTTTCAACACGCACGCACGCGCGCGCGCACACACACACACACGAGTAGCTGGGATCAAACCACAAACTTTGACCCCCTTTACGTCCTGAACTACACCTTTTGAGGGTGTGAGACCCTGTATGTGTGCACCATAGACCTACAGAGACAGCAGCAGCTTAGCACATGCATCATATTTCTGAACGGAGATTCATGCTGGATATTATAATGATGAACACGCCTCGTAAAAGAGAGCCTCCAGTACCTGTCATTTAAACGTAGGCTGACCCAGTTCACTGGAAACGTTTCATCACGTCACCTCCAGATGGTTAAGTCAGAGTTCACTTTCCAAGATTTCACCTTGTGATTGTGAAACTGCATTCAATGTCCTTAAAGTGACATTTCAACTGCCTTTTACTAAACTGACACATTCTGTGACTTCAGTGCTTAGATGCTAACTGCAGGTTTAGCTGCTTCCATCTACGACTCGACTGTTCCAAAGTGTTCGACTCGGCTGCCCACAGCATGTAGCCATGACGCAAAGCAGAGCTGCGTTAAAGCAGCAGGTGGCGTTGCTGGGAGTTGCAACTTGAGACGATGAGCGCAATTCAATTGCTAAAACTAAAAGTGCACAGTACTAAAAAGCTAAAGCTCTAAGAGACAGTGAGGGCAGCTCCATCGTTCATCGTGACAATTTATCTGGAAACTGTTTCACTTTAAAATCATCTGTGAACTTGTATTGATTACACTTTACTAAATAGTTATTTCTAATTAAACAATTATTTCCAATCAGCAGTGTTTGGTTTGTCAATCAACAAAAGGAATGTACTGCACATTAACACTCTTTTTAAAAGTAATGCAATAAGTTACGTAGTTACTCGCTGGAGAAAGTAATTTGTTACACTACTTGTTACTCCATAAAATGACCTGAAACGCCAAACTATACATCCCAGATATAAAATAGTCACTTGGAAAATGAATGTAATGATAATAATGATGATAATTAAATAACTGTGTGAGAATTACAGGTAATTAAAACTACCAGGACTCCTGTACTGTACATATCGTAATCAATAGTTCAGCATTCGAAAAGCTTGTGGGAGGCAGCTGTTGATCTAGAGCTGCCTTTTATACTGCAGAACGTTTGCCTAATGGCAGCAGTTCAAAGAATATGTGGAGGGCGTGAGAGGTCCTTCATGATGATCAGTGGCCCAATCCTGCAGAGGCTCTGAAAGAGGTCCTGGAAGGAAAACTCGGTGACGTTCTCAGCTATCCTCTGAAGTGCTTTCTTGTCTGACATCCTGCAGCTGGAACATCACGCTGATGTGCAGTAAGTCTCCACCACGCCTCGGTATAAAGTCCTGAGGATGCTGGAGGAGAGACGCCTTTCAGTCTCCTCAGGAAGTGCGGTCTCTGATGGACCCGTTTTGTGATCACGGAGATGTTCTTGCACCAGCTCAGGTCCTTGGAGATCTTCCACTCTTTCCACCGGGCAGCTGCTGACACTCAGAGGAGTTTGCTCGATCTGCGTCTTCTGGAAGCTGAGATCATCTCTGTTGCTTTGGCTACAGCCTACAAGACGTTCAACTTTACTGTACACTGAATCATCGTTTCCGCTAATCAGTCCTGCCTCTGTGTTATCACTGGTCTGCTGCACTTCAGGAGAGGTTTGCAAGCAGGCACCAGCATGTTCACACCATGCATTGCTTCAGCTTGGGAAGCACAGTCGTTAAACTGGTATGGTTAAAACCCCCACCATCACTACACAGCTGTCCCTCTTCTGTTTGCATTCACAGCGCTTTCCCTCTCTCTCCGTAGTCTCCGACAGGACGCCGTATTGACTTCGTGTGACCAAGTCAGAGCTGAGCTTTGCAGTTCCAACCACATACTTTGCCCCGAGTATTACTGAGGTCTCATTCTTACGTTTCACAGCCACAACGTTGAAACCACTTCCACTCCCACTTGTCCCTAGAAGAGCCGCTGCGTCCATGCGAAACACAGAAGCACATTACCCCCAGCACAGCCAGTTAAACTATAATTCATTATCACTCGTTATCTATGAATAATACACATTGTATCATAGCTGATAAAACATGAGCTACATAAGCTTTTATATATCATGTCCTCATAAATAAAAGAGTCAAATGTTTTTATTTATTCATTTATTTTTAAACAATAAAGGTTCCACCACTGATCAGTAATCCTGTCCTCATTCCCAGAGCATCACGATGGTGCTAGCTGCTAGCTATGCACTAAAAACAGTGAGACCAGTAACTCTGTTTCTACACTATGGATGCTTGAACAGTGCCATAACCACTGACATCAGTTAGTATGGCATGAGCTACTGCAAGAGAGTCACCTGTCTTTTGGAAATGCATCCTACATATAGCACTACCATGTCTCAGCACGGTGTGCAGTCTGCCCTTAAAGAATTTGAGGAAGCTGGACTCTCTACAGGCCTACAAATCTCCCAACTGCATCTGAAAGTCATGTCCTTAACTATAAAAAACAAACCAACAAAAACGTGTACTGTGCTGATAGTAGAACCCCTGACACTAATATTATCAATAAAGTCTTACAGATATTCATTCCTGCTCAGCAGCACTCGTGTCCACACAAGACCAGAGGCAAATGTCACACTACTACAGCCGTGCTTAGCACCAAACTGCCTTTATTGTTGAATGAAAGCAGATGAAGCACAAGCTTTGAAATTGCTCTTTTTGACAAAACCTATAAAATCATTTTCACATCATTTCTTTGAAAAGACAAAAGTCTAAATTTATGGGGCGACCGTGGTTCAGGGGGTTGGGAAGCTCATCAGTAACTGGAAGGTTGCCAGTTCGATCCCCGGGCTCTCTGTCCTGGTTGTTGTGTCCTTGGGCAAGACACTTCACCTACCGCCTACTGGTGTTGGCCAGAGGGGCCAATGGCGCGATGTGGCAGCCTCGCCTCTGTCAGTCTGCCCCAGAGCAGCTGTGGCTACAACTGTAGCTGCCTCCACCAGTGTGTGGATGTGAGAGTGAATGAATAGTGGAATTGTAAAGCGCTTTGAGTGTCTAGAAAAGCGCTCTATAAATGCAATCCATTATTATTCATTTCAGCTGCGTCATGTAAGTGCTTTAGCCGCTACTGTAAGAATTATGGCCAATGACGTGCTTTTGGATAATATGAACTTCAACATTTGTCCAAACTGCCCCAAACATTTGTTTTAACAGAGACAACATGGCATCTATAAACAAATAGTTTTCTTTATAAAGTATAAATTATTTCTATTTGCACACAATAACAGAATTATATCAGAAAAACTGAAGTTGTCTGTGTAGCTAGTTAAAGCCTACACAAGCCTTTAGGATGGCAATAGTTAACCAGTTACTGAAAACAAGAAACAAAACCGTCTTAACCCCTCGTAGACCAATCTCCAACCTTCCTTTCATATTAAACATCCTTGAAAGAGTAGTTGTCAAACAGCTAACAGATCATCTGCAGAGGAATGGTTTATTTGAAGAGTTTCAGTCAGGTTTCAGAGCTCATCACAGCACAGAAACAGCTTTAGTGAAGCTTACAAATGATCTTCGTCTGGCCTCAGTGGACTCATCTCTGTGCTTGTCCTGCTAGACCTCAGTGCAGCGTTCGATACTGTCGACCATAATATTTGATCATCGATTAAAGAATGATGAAGGCGGGTGATTCTCACAAAGACTGCGAGATCTTTCATATTTTGATAAAAGTATTATTATAACACAGTTAAGGAACTGTAATCTTATTTAATGGCAGATGATCCTAAACAATTCTCATTACCAATAAACGAAAAACTGAAATAATTCATTGAAAAATTATTTTTAAAGAGTTCTTCGACTGACCCAAATAAGCATATAAATGAACAACACACTCCATGAAAATTGATGATTTATATATATTTATATATTTCAAATCAAGCAAGTCTCATGACCGACACACAAACATGTAAATATAGAGCTCATTTTTAATTAATTTTATTACTCACAAAAACACCAGCAGGGCGACAGTTAAGAAAATGTTTTGATAAATATGACAAATTCTTGTCTCTGAAAGATAAAACATTTTAAAAATCTGCACATTTTCATGCACAGCAGTGATGAAAAGTCTCTTGTGCAGATAAGAATTATGGTAATGAAAATAATTGAGTTTACCTGATTGACTGAGAAAAGATGCAACAAAGAAAGTAAAAACAACAGTTTGAAAGACTGATGTTACTGTTATTACTGCTCAAAGTGATCATTCATGGTTCTGAAGGACCAAATGTGTCCTGTACTCCTCGAGCAGCTCAGCACTCAGATACAGTTTTTCCCTTTGTTTCTGAAGCTAATCTAAAAATACAATATTAGTACGTTTGAAACGTTTTAAACACAAAATCTCTTAACTGCTTTTAAAATGAATCTTATATCAGGATCTCATCTCCACATTAAAGGTTCTCGTCACCTTTAAGATCCTTCTGAGTGTTAATGACCATCATGAGTAACACTAATGAGACGCTCTTGGCTAAGTTCACAAATAAGCTGAAATGCTAGCAAACTGCACAACCTTGAGCACTGCTTCATGCTGGAGCCTTACATTTTCTTTGTGATTATAAAAAATATTGTTTATATTTAGAAAAGTATCGAGTATAATCCCATATGGGTAATGATGATGGGCAGAGTCACAGATTCAGTAACAAGAATATCACAAAGTGAGAACAGTTTGAATCTTCTATGTGGAAACAAACTGTTGGCCTGGTCACAGCAGGTGAAGTCATCATGCTAATAAGAAACATTTAGTCATTTTTAATAAATTCAATGTTTTATTTTGTTAAACACAATATATTTTAATATTAAACATAATTACAGACATTTGTATATATGTTGGCAAAATGTTATTTATTTTAGACGATAAGGAATTTTTATGACATTAACAAAAATGTTAGAAAGGTGGATCCGGGCGCATATCTGTAAGGGGAATTCACTGAGGGAATTCACCGGGAATTTTGGCCGGACAGCCCTGATCTCCAAGGACCTCCAGAAGGGACCAGTCCCATCCAACTATCGGCGAGTAACCTGCGTCAGCACCACATGGAAGCTCCTGTCAGGCATCATAGCGGCTAAGATGATTAGGCACATATATTTAGAAATGTATTGAGTATAATCCCATATGGGTAATGATGATGGGCAGAGTCACAGATTCAGTAACAAGAATAAAGAGAGAACAGCTGATCTGAGAGATGCAGTGTTGGCCTGCTCGTCAGTTTAAACCTTTAAAGGTGAAGTCGCATCATGCTAATAAGAAACATTTAGTGCTAACAGTAGTTTTTAATAAATTCATTAATTTAATTTTTTTATTTAAATAAATATAAATTAATGTTAGGCACAATTATAGACATTTTTACATATCTTGGCAGAATTGTATTTATTTTATATGATAAGGAATTTTTTATTATTAACAAAAACACAGAAAATGGATTCAGACTCATATCATAACAAGAATTTACTGGGAGAATTCTCCGGGTTTCTTGGTTAAATTATTGTGAAATTGGGGTTAAATCTTTCTTTACATCAAATATCATGGTTTATATTAATAAGAACAGAGCTGCTGCTCCACCACATCGAAAGCAGCCAGTTGAGGTGGTTCCAGCATCTGATTAGGATGCCTGTGGGCATGTCCCACCAAGAGGAGGCCCCGGGCAGACCCAGGACCACAGTGGAGAAGGTAGATCTCTTGATGGCCTCGGTGTTCCACCGGCAAGGCTAGAGCAGGTGGCCGGGGAGATGGAGGTCTGCAGCTCTTATGGTTCTGCTGGTCCTGTACGGTCGTAGGTGAAGCATTGAGTCAATGCAGGTGGTCCAAAGGTTGATCAGTCTGGTCCTTTCAGTGCTTCACTTGTTCTACATTTTCTCCTGTTCCAGCCTTATTGCAAAATGGATTCAATTCATTTTTCACCTCAGAATTCGATAAACAACGCCCCATAGTGAGAAAGTGAAAAAAACAGCTTCAAATTTTTGCAAATCTATTAAAAATAAGTTAATTTCTCCTGACTTGCATGGTCCACAGTTTCCTCTTCTTCTTTTTGCATTATTCCTGTTTGTATCTGTTGTTTCCACTCTTCTGCTGCAACACTGAATGTCCCAAATCTGGGACAAATTAAGGCCATCTTGTCTTGTCTGAAGTCTTGTTGAGTACGATACTACAACCTTGCCACACCCACTGTTGTTGTCCTTTTAGACGATGAACCTTGCCCCAGATCCGGAGCAGTGCATCTTCAAGCTGAATGCTTAGATTGGCTGAGTGACCAGCTCCTGGTGATTCCACACTTTTATATTTGTGGATGATGGAGAACATTGTTCTCCGTTTTCAATTCAGTGTTATGTGTATAGCATCAAATCACAACAATCACCTTAAGGCAGTAGGATAAAGAAAATCCAAACAAACAATGAGATGATGCCCTGTGAGGAAGCGCGTAGTGATAGTGGGAAGGGAAAAACTGCATTTACGAGGAAAAGAAGTCCAGCAGAACCAGGCTCAGGGTCAACAATAGGAGCTCTCACACTGGAGAAGCACAGGGGATTAATAATAACTGATAATTCAATTCAAAGTGGTGTATAGACACACAGAGAGTGAAGGAGAAACACTCATCATGGGAGCCACCAGCAGCCTTGGCCAGCAGCAGTGTAACTAACCACCTGATCCAGCCCTACCTAAGTTTTATGGCTAATCTTTAAAGTGTAGAGGGTGTCCATGTCCTGGATCCAAACTGGGAGCTGGTTCCACAGAAGAGGAGACTGAATCTGAAGGCTCTGCCTTCTAAAACAGCCTTGGGGTCACAAGTACACCGTTAGTCTGAGAGCAAAGTTCTGTATTGTGCTGATACCATACGACGAAATCTATAAGAAAACATGGGTGCTGATTATCAGGCTCTACGATGCTGCAGACGTCTATACCTTTGCCCAGATCTGTGCCTGGCTCAGCAATCTACAATCTCAAATTCTTCATGGATTGGTTTGTGCTGACAAACACCCTCAGCTATGGGAAACACTGTGGACTTTATATAGACAGGCTTTACAAATCAGGTCAAATCAAATGAATTTACCACAGACTGGCCTGAACTGATCATTTTCCTACTGAAGTCAGCTAACTGTTGAACAACACGATGTCTCAATACTAGTGTGGTGTTCAGCAGCTCCACTGATACTTGCATGTTCACAGCAAGTTGAAAAGTTTAACATTTTAAGACTCAAGAAGATGCATTTCTACAAGACAGCAGGTCACAATATTATAGTGGAAAAATAAAGGTTTTAACTCACCAGCATAACTCAATTATTTGAACTGATGGAGTTTGATGCAGCACATAAGACTTGATGTGGAGTTCAGGTCACCTTTAAAATTAATGGGCATTTATTTAAATTTACCCATCATAAAAAAAACCTGTAACAGTGATACCGTGGTTACTTTTGGAACGGGGTTTAAAGTCTACAAGACTTTTAAATGCAAGGCAGCCGGCTATACATGTGTTTTAGAGGTAAATAGCCTTAAGTTCCTGTGGGCCAGTGATGTTCAGTTATTTTGAAAAGAAGCGCATCCAATGGAAATCAACTTTTAAC
Source organism: Neolamprologus multifasciatus (assembly GCF_963576455.1). NCBI lineage: Eukaryota > Metazoa > Chordata > Actinopteri > Cichliformes > Cichlidae > Neolamprologus > Neolamprologus multifasciatus. The sequence continues at coordinate 2,665,168 of NC_140449.1, forward strand.
AGCAGACTCAAACTCTTTAACTACCATTTGTGGTGATATTTTAAAAAAAAGAAGAAAGAAAAAAGAAAATACACTTAATACCTACAAAAACATGCCTCCTCCCTTAACACAGGGCAAAAAGAAATGCTGCAGAGGATGCATATCCATCTTTCTCTGGTCCAAATATATGACCAGTGTAAAGAAAAGAAAACAGGTTCTTTCTAGGAAGCAACAGACAATCTAACTGCACAACATGGACTGATGCTGATTCTTGTACAGCGCTTTTCTGCTCTCCCAGCACACTCAAAGCGCTCTATACAACATGCCACATTCATCATCTTTCTATGTATTTAAGTGCTTTCTAACTACCAGTCACACACATTCATACTCCAGTGGATGCAGCGGGATTACGATCTTGCCCAAGGATATTTGGCATGCAGATTAGGGGGAGCCAGGGATCAAACCACCAACCGTCCGATCAGCAGATGACCCGCTCTACCTCCTGACCTACAGCCACTCCTAAAAGTGTGAAAGAAGCTTGAGTAACAGTACCAGCACTCCGCATGTAAAGAGCCTCGGTCATCGCTGAATGTGGAGGTGTGTTCAAAAAGACCTCGTCAATTTTTGGAATGAACCTGTGAAGAGTCGACACTAATTTTAAACTGGTTTGCAAGAGCTGTCACACAAACAGACTTAGCTTGTTGTCACAGCTGTGCTATCAGCTGGGAACAAGTCTATTGACCATTTCTGGCCAAAAGACACAGGCTGCACACCCCTCAGTGGTCAAAGTAAACCAGAACATTTACTTGACACTTTATCAGTGAGATGAGGCGTTATCTCGGGAGTAAGACAGAACGCTAATAAAAGTGACTCGTGCAGAGCACCCTGCCAGGAATCCAGACTTTTATTGTATTGTAGTTAACCTTAGGATTTGTTTGATCACAAAGTATTGTTCATGATAGTTTGAAAGATATCAGCATCTTTAAACATACGGACTTTACTCTGGGTAGGACAGTGCTTCACATACACACAGCCACTACATGGTAAGTGCTGATGACCCAGGGAAAAGATATTCAGTGAAACTGAGCTGAATGCTTTCCTTTATCTCACTAAAAGTCAGCTTGGATTCTTCTTCTATTTGCCGCCTTCCATCTCATTGTTAATGCAAAATGACATGACGTTTGAATGAGAACACGTCAGAGAAGTTTGCAAATCACAGGTCGAAAGATACTGTAACAGTTCTGAATCCATCTTCTGTGACGTGCAACTGTGAAGCACAGACCATCAAACATTCAGCCTGATTCCTGATCACACAGAATAAAGAAACGAGACAAACACATTTTCTCTTGGAGCCATGCAGCGCACTGTGGCTGCAGCTGCCCAGACGCCAGGTTCAATTGCACAGGAAGCTCACACACTGAGTAAGCACACCTTCACTGAGGCATCAACATGATGTCACAAAGAATGAATGAAAACAATTAAGCAAATTGTCTTTCACCCATTTTATGACCGACCCACCAGCACCCAAAAAACCTACAGAGCGCTAAATTGGGTGTGTTTGTAGTGAGGGCATTCTGTGACATTTAAACAGTGATAAATATCAGCCTGCTGTTAACCAAGAACAGGAAAGGAGCACGGAAATAGATTAAAAAGGTGTCAAGTTATGACTGTTCCAGATGTGCTTCGGCACCGTCCATTTGTCGCTCTGTTCTTGGCTACGAATAGCTATCTCCAGGCAACTGGATGCCAGTGTGCCTCTATTTGAGGGTAGGGTAGGGTAGGGGCTGGGGCTGATGCGGTAGCTAAGCTAGCGGCTATGTTAGCTGCCACAGCAGATGAAATGCTGCAGGTCCGCTGAGGACAGCCCGGGGTTGCTGATCGGCTGCTATGTCACCTAAACTCATCCGAGTCCTCGCGGTACAGCAGAATATCCGCACATATGCAGGAGGACAATCAACACGTCTCTAATGCAATCGTGTAATAGCACACTCATTCAGCTCCCATCGCTTTTCCCGTTTTGCTCCGCCGGCATCCCATCCCAGTCTGCTGGATGTCGCGCGTTAACGCGAGGCAGGTCACAATATCACAGTATGACACTTGTGTTCGAATTAACCAGTACTCCCTTAATGACCAGCACAACTATGTCAACTCCAGATGGTTACTTGTCAGTCACAGGCTAAAGTGGAGGAGCAGGGGTTGGCAACGCTGCACACTATTAAAAGCCAGAGTAACGACTAGTTATCGTAAGGCACGTCTCAGCCACCGAGACGCATCATCCCAGCTTAAGCTGTTCAACATCAACCACTGTGCATCAGCAATGGTGACCAACCTGTTTCAGTCGAAGCCTGCCTCTTTGCCTCATCAGCTATCTGAGGCGCCGCGCCGGGGAAGCGGTAACACGAGGCCGGTAACAGGGGCGAAAAGAGGGTAACGTTCTTCTACCAAGCACTGTTACCACTAACCCAGTGTCAGCCTCCACCATAACCAGCAACTCCTCCATAAATAAGACCAACGCCGGCCGGCTAGTTCTTACCTCAGGCGGTGTGTCGAACCAAGTTCCGACTAGCAGCCATGTTCGGAACCCCTATTTCCCTTCGTCCACACGAACCGAGCCCCCTCCCCCAGGTCAGTTGTCCTTCGTTCAAAGCAGAAATCCAAAATAATGTCGAGTTGACTTGTTTGCCAGGAACTGGTTTCCCGTTTCCAGTACAATATGATAGTCTATGTTCTTCGGAGCTCGAGGAGCGGGGCTGTCGATGGGGACTGATTGCCGGCGCAGCACAGCTAGCCGTGCCTAAGGGGTGGTGGGCAGCCCGCCGCTTCAAACACGGACACCTCGAACTCAGTCTTCTTTCTGTTAAGCAAGCTTAATGTACTGGATCGATATTTATTCTCAGGTGCACAACAAAGTCCCTTGCAACCACAGCGTGGGGCAACTGAATAGGCGATCTCGTCCTCTTCTCAATTAATTTAAAGGCAAGATGCTAACATTAGCTAGCTAGCTAGTAGCTAGCATGCTAGCTGTCTTGATTAAAACACTGCCATTGGAATTTGAAGGAAGACAGTCCGCAAAGTGCAGGCTGTTTGATAGTAACGGCCAGCCGACGGACCGAACCTGCAGACGCTATGAGAAAGACCGTATTTTAGCAGACACGGCTAAAGCTAACTCTATGCTGGCCAGCCCCTCTGTGATGTTAATATCGGTCAAAGGAGAGGGGCTGCATTGAGAGCGCACTCCCGACACTAGGCAAGTACGGCCCAGCGCGTTCCAGAGAAATTTCCCACAAAATGGCTGCCAAAACAAACCGTACCGCATACTATCGCACAAACTTCCCAAAGTTAAGTCTGTAACGGTGCTAAAGCAATCATTTTAAAGGTCTGCCCGATGCAGACCGTGTAACGCTTCGAAAAGATGATGGTAGTGTTGTCAAACTAGCGCGAGTCACCACTTTAGAGAGCACTTCCTTTCCTCTGCAGGTACGAGCAGTTAGTTTCTCCTGTAACTGCACAGAGCGATTAATGTGAGAGCTGAAATCCAGGTTTCACTGACAGTACGGGCACAGGTAGCAACCCAACGAGCTAAACGGTCAAACAGCCGCCGCACACAGAGAAGGGGTCGCGCTACCTGTCCACACGCGAGCTGTGAGTCACACCTGAGAACAGGTGGACACGTTCATCATAACGTTAAACCTGACGGCCGTTCGTCGGGGGAGGACTGAGCGGTTAGCGCTTAAAACAGCGCGAAACCTGAGCGGTGGTCGTTAGTTTTGTACCCCAGCACCTGTGCGCTCCACGGTCGCTCAGGGACGTCTTTGAGTGACGCGCAAAGTCCGCGTGGAGCTGCACCCCACGGACACACTTGCTGGTTCAAAGCTGCCTGAATCCTTCAATAAGGCGCTGGAAACGTTTCTGGCAGCGTGACACACCTGCTGCACTTTCCTGCTGCACAGCTGACCAGTTTGAAGGGACACGGTGAGTCATCGTCACACAGCTACAGCGTGGATATGACACGGTAACAATACTCAGGTAAGCTGTGGCGTTTAAATGATGCTGGGGCTCTTGACTGTTGACACCACATGTATGGAGCCACGTTTGCCAGCAGAACCGGTGTTGTGCCAAAAAGTGATTTCTAATGTTTCTGTGTATTTTTTCTGTGTAATATCTTTACGTATGTTGGTAAACAGACTTCGGTGAACAGCGTTTACAGAGGGGTTCTATAGAGAATTTAAAAATTATCCGTTTTTCAAGCATCTTTACAGCTCTGTGTTATTGTACTTACATTATAACCAATCCGGTCCTTTGTCCCCACTTAAAATATTTTACAGAACTATTGTAATATTTGCTGCCATTTCTTCTCCTCTTGGCCAACTTACTCTTACAAAAGACATTTTTAATGTTAATTAAAACTTTTTTAAACTGCATAAATAAAGGTTATATAAAAGTCACTGCCAAAAGCTGATTGCGGCTTCAACCTTGTTACACGAATGTTGTTTGTGGCTCAATATGACTTTATGTCATCCATGAAGGATGCATTTGACATGTTTCACATATTATAGCCCAACAAGTTACTTATAGCAGTTTAAATACGAGCAATCAGTTTTTGTCACAACACCGGCCTGTGCGGTCTTCTGCTGCAGCTTTGACACGTTGAGTGGAGCTGCTGCTCTGCATGCCTTTGTTGTAACAAGTGGATCTGAGTTACTGTTTGTATGAGCACTCTTACCTCTGCCACTAACCAGGTATCACAGAACTGCTGCTCACTGCATTGTTCTTTAGTGGAGACCAGTTTCTGCAGCCCTGTGGGACCTTCCACATTCAAAGTCATTAAAGTTACCTTTCTTCTCAGCTTGAACTTCAGCCAGTTGTGTTGTCTAAACGCATCAGGCTACTGCCACGTGACCTAAACAGGCCGTTGACCATGTGTACCTAATAGAGTGACGCCATGTTTAAAACCACCTCACTGCTGTGAATCTGGACCAAAGAAACCAGGAGAGCAGTGAGATGAATGTTGGTCAGTGTGATGTGCATTTAGCTGAAGAGTTCAATTATAACCAAAAACATTTATTAAAACAAATATGGCAGCTATGTGGAAAAGAAAAATACTTAAACTGGTTCAAACAAAACAGGAAGTGTGTATAATGGTCCACTGTTTAAAATACCAGCAGTGTGGGTGCAAGTTCAGAATATGGAGCCAGTCAGACTAAAAGATTCATTCATTAAGAAAATAATCATCACAGAAGCCAACAAACAAAACAACACAGAGCAAACAAGCTGCAGTCGGACTGATCAGGGTCCTCGGCACACAGACGTCTGCTGGATCCAAAGTCCCAGGACAAGGCAGGTGTGTGTTACTTTGTAACCTCATCTACTGTATACATGTGCATTACAAACAACGGGACCTTTCTACAGCGCAAACCAGGTACTGCACTGATGGACCAGGTGTCACATAATGTTCTCCACCTTATCTGTGAGAACTGGAAGCACCAGAGGAGATGGATGGTTGAGTAAAGACTGGATGAGGAACCCCAGCTGAAGCTTCAGTGTGCTTGGAGGAAGCTGCAGACGGTGACTGAAGACGAGGGTGACAGACGGCAGACGTGCCAGGAGGAGGTTGGAAATCCTCCTCCGGCCCAGCTTACATGCACACATCACTTCTTCTGTTTCGGTGGAGGTCTGAGAACAAAAGAAAATACAGTTACCACAGATACAGTTTACAGACAAATGCAGTGATTTTGGGGCAGGTCTGTGCCTGACAATTCAATGAAGATCAATATGGGAGGGAGGAGGAGGGGGGGGGGTCCTTAGTAAGATGGCGAGGTGTTTAAGTGATGATCTGGTGACTGAATCATGTGGTTCCCTCTGCACTGACAGTCAAAGCCAGAACAGGTCAGAAACGATTCTTTGAGCAGTTCAGCTGCAGCTTCTGGTTCCAAACACAGATCCATGTTTGTAGATGCATGTATGCATCATGTGGCTCATTACCTGAACTCTGGATGTTCATTAAGTTCTTAATGGAAGCAGTGAGAAGTTTTCCTTCCATCTCCTCCAATGAACCTTAAATAAAACTCTACAGACTGGAGCTGACAGCAGGCTGTTTCTTCAAAGCCACCAGATGGCGCTAACGCAGCGCAGGAGCTGCGAGCTGTCCTCAGGAACCACAGAGGCTGAGGAGCTAAAAAGCCTCGTGTGCAAATCTTCTGATGCAGAAGTAGGAAACTGAACTGATTAACTGAGTTTCAACTGAGCGGAATAAGCTCCGCCTTTCTGGTAACAAAGGTAATGTTAGGGCTGCGCTTTCTTTAAAAACTAAAGCAACATCACATGGTTACTCTGATAAACAGTTACAGGTCACTCAGCAACTGTTCCAGCTTTCAGAAAATGTAACCTTTGACCCGGAGGTTCAGCAGCTGCAGCCATGGCTGCCCGACGACAGGCTGGTCGCACGCCCGCCTGTAAGAGGCTGGTATTCACAGTCAGCCTCATTCACACCAGTTCACCTGCAGGCAGGAGCACCATCAGTGTGGGTCCTCGCCCCGCCCTGCAACATCTGGGCAGGGTGAGGAAGCGACCTGCCAACGCTGCCCATCGACATCAGCGCTGCCTTTAACAGCGAGCCCAGACATCCTGCGACAGCCTTCGGCTTCCTTAACCTGCATGTGGATTAAAGTCATCCTCACCGATCGGGCCAAGCTTTACAGTGAAGCTCGGCCCACATCTCTCCTCCACGCTCACTTTGTAACGTCTCGCAGCTCTACACTCACTACAAACTCGTCCTCCTCTAACGCTAATAGAAATAATCGTGTTACAGTTGGCATAGCTGGACTCATCTCAGGGTCACCTGGTGCTGAACAGCAAGACAACAAGAGGTCATCGTGGGTTTTAGGAAGTGCAGAGCAGCCTGTGGACACGATCCAGGATTTCCCACAGAGAACATTTGGACTGCCCACAGCACCGCCGTGAACAAAGGTCGCAGCACCTACGCTTCCTGAGAGATCTGAGGAGAAACGGGTTGTAGACGCAGCTGCTGGTGTCTCGCCACTCCTCCCTGCTGTCACGTAGCCTTCACCTACTTTACCTGTTGCCCTCAGGGCAGCGTGTCAGGTCTGATAACCCCTACAGGCAGGAACGACCCTTGACCCTTCATGTGAACATGCCTCATTAAGACGCAGACGAGGTGGCTTTACCTGTAGATGCCCACCACCACCGCGTGGTCTCTCTCATAGGGCTCCAGCGTGAGCTGCTCCTGTGGTTTCATGTTCTCTGCACTCATCTTCTTCACTTCTGAGGCAAACACTGCCTCTGGAGCTGCTGTCGAGTCGATACAGTTAGCCTGAGGAAGAGGAGCACAGCTGGAATCAGACTCACGAACAACCACAACAACAGACGAGTATCCTAGAATACGACTACAACCAGTTTGAGTCCAAATCAAGGATTCAGTCACAGATAACCTGATTTAGCAGATTGCCAAAGAGCTCTGATAAGGATGTGAACTCTCCTGACACACACACAGTTACATGTTTCTATCACAGCTGCTGTGAACACCACAGTCATCATTCTGTAGTAAAGCAGGAGACGAGTCCTTTTATTCTCTTTAGCAACGTTTGCTATTAGAAATCATCTACGGTGAGACACGTACTCGTGTTTGTGGGTCAGTAACTCGACATAACTGACTCGGAAAATGTCTTTATTAGTTTTTTGAGATTCAACAAAGCCTACGCCAAAACATTTGTGTGAAGATGGCCGAAGAGGACCCGTGAAAGACGTTTAGAAAGCCTGGAGAACTTCAGACAACGTTAACACCTCCAGCGTTCCTCAAACACCAGAGCTCAGGGAGCCGTCACCTGCTGCGGCGTTATCAGCGTACCTTGATTGAGATGACAAAGTGGCCGCCGTTCTTCAGAAAGTTGTGCGCGTTCAAAGCAACGATCCTGGTCTGGTCGGGCTGGGCAACATCAGCAAAGATCACATCCACCATGCCTGCAGAGGGACAGACGGCGTGAGTGCTCTGCAGGTGTTCCTGACGGGGCGACGGCCGACCCTCGCCGTCGTTTCACCGATTACAAACAAACCTCATCTGCAGACTACTCACCAACAAGCATCCTGTATTTGTGCGGGTGCCGAGCGTCCTCGATGATTGGAATGATGTTGGTGCGTTTTTTCGCCACGTTGAGAAGGTCGCGACCCGACCGGTGGGAGAACTCCACTGCATAGACCAGCCCCTCCTGTCACACAACACACTCATGTCAATGCTTCTTTGTTTCCTGTGTTAGATCCACGCTGCAGGTACACTTTAACAGCAGAGCCTACGCCCCAACTACACCACCCTAGAAACTCCAGTGAGGAATATCCCATGACAGGGATTCCCACCGTTCAGTCCCCCAGATTTTGATGGCGGGATGAGGGTCGTATTATTAATTATTGTGTTTGTTCCTTCGCCCCCTCCTCACATGTCCCGTGTGGTCCAACACTACGAGCAGCGGTGGTCTGCACGTCTCCTCACTACAGCTACAAAGAGAAAGCGTGCGGTACTCACGGGTCCGACGATGTCAGAAACGTGGGACACCGTGGTGCCCGAGGCCGCTCCCAGGTACATGACCTTGGCTCCAGGCTTGATGTGGATCTGGTCAACTCCTCCCAAGATGGCCGCAGCCAGCTTGGAGCGGAACGGATTCCAGGCTCTGTATTCGATCTTCGTCTCTCCTTCCTACCGAGACCGAAGCGAACATCGACTCAAAGCGTGCTCACAGCAGCAGGAAGCTGCACGGTTTTATATTTGCTGAGCTGGACTCACCTCCACACTGATCCTCTTCTCTCCGTACACAGACTCTCCTACCACCATGTTTTTTGTCACCAGGGCATCCTCCTTCCCCCTGCAGATGAACACTCCTGACACACACACACACACACACACACAGTGAATAAAATGTGACATAAACTGTAGCCGAGGCTCAACAGTCCAGCCTTCAGTGCAGAAAGTTCCTCTAAAATATGAACAGTCACCTTCGTGTCTGTGCGGCTCGATCAGGACCTTCTTCCCTCCTCCGAAACCACCTCGGCCGCCCCTCCCTCCTCTACCCCCTCTCCCTCTTGGGGTTCCTCTGCCACCACCACGGCCCCGAAATCCTCCACCGTCTGGGGACTGGAAGCCTCCACCTGAAAAACAGAGAAAGTTCCAGAACCTGGATCAGCAGGTCGCAGAGTGATGCATGTCTGTGCTTCACTGGGATGTTGGCTGGACTCCTGATCATTAAATACACCAGTAACTGTTTTGTTTAAAGAACAAACAAGCAGTTTTTGGGTCTCTCTGTCTGTTTTTTCCATCCTCAGCTCTGTGTTTACAACAGCGTGGCCCTCGGAGGGCGATATAAAAACGTAAATGGCCCGTCATATGAAGAAGGCTTCCCTCCCCTGCTTTACACTGAAACAATTTATTCAGAATGAGGACAAGCAGCAGTCAGCTAACACAGAAATAACTTGTTTATTAAAGACATAAGCCTACACTGGTGTTTTTAAAAGTCCTGTTTGACTTTATGCTTTTCTGAAGAGTTTCCTTAAACTGCTGGAAATAGTTTATTTTGATGCATTTGCTGCTTTTTTGCAAATTTGCACTATAATATTTATTTTGTTTTTCCTGCAGTATATAAAAATTGGTGTATTTCAAAAATAAAACTATGAAGACACTCAAAATAAATTTCCTGTGGTGGGAAACTAGTTTGTACAACTTTTTTGTATTTACAGTTTCGAGGGATAAGCCTCTTAAATTTCTCTAACCAGAAATATATGTTAAAAAAATGATTTTTTTGTAGTTTATTGCACTTTTTTGCAATTTATGTAATTACTATGGACTTAATGCAGACATATTATTAAAATGTGGGCTGTAACAGTTGTATTGATGTATAACAACTTGAAATGCTCCCAAAAATGGCTCTATATAAATGCAATACATTATCATTATCATTATTATTATCGTTATTATCATTACTACTACAGCATGTAAAAATATAAAGATAAGCTCTGGCGGACTTGGTTGTTAAAGGTCTCACAGGGTTAAGAAAAAGTGGAGCTCAATGCTGGTTAAAACGCTGCGTTTAAAGACTACTGGGTAATTGGAGAAACAAACACAAAGCAACACTTCATCTCTGTTTGTGATCAAGTGGAGCACTGAATGTTTTGTGAGCTGCTTTAACTCTGAAACTGTCTCTATTTAAACTTAACATAACATTATATTATTAGCAGATACCTGAATAAAAATATTTTGTTCTGTAATTGCTTCAAGTCGTCATCCTGGCATTTGAGGATCACATCCATGATGTGATGATACCAACGACACGTTTCCAGTCTCACCTCTTCCTCCCCGGAATCCTCCCCGGAATCCTCCTCGTCCTCCGCGGTCACCAAACCCTCCGCGGTCACCAAACCCTCCTCTGCCTCCACCTCTGCCTCCACCTCTTCCTCCTCTGTCCATGCGAGGACTGAAACCTGAAACCATGAATCGTTATTATGTGTGTAAATAGACACATCTATAACACTGACGTTCACACACACATCACATCGAGTGCATCGGAGGAACTCTGGCAGACTGGAGTGGGTGTGGGTCAGCCCACAGACGACCCAGAGCCACAGCTGCCCCACACGTGGACCTGGAGGCTGTGAAACACCAGCAGAAACTTCAAGCTTCACATCCAGCTCTTCAAAACAAGCCATGTTGGAACAACACGTTCAAACTTCAAGTTATTCGCAGCAACCAGAAAGTCGAGGACGATGGTGCCACTGTTACACTCACAGCTACTCCAAAAGATCCTGTTGTGGTTGTTTTCCGGCCGTGGAAAACCGCCACGTGAGTGGGGCCGTCACAAGACCCGCGATCTCATCTGTGCGCCACAAACACCGCAGAGGAAATCAGGACGATGTTGCTCGGTGTACGGCGTCCCGTCAGGCTCAGACCGCGCTGCGCTTCTTTGTCTAGTTGTGTTTTGAATGAGTTACTCTCAAGACTCACTAAGTGGTGCCACTGGTGGGCCAACCACTCCACTGGTGTCACGTTTTTGACCCCACTCAGCCAAGCAGGCACTAGTGAAAAGCCGACGTTAGAGACTTTGAGTCCCTGCAGGTGAGACAGCTGTTGCCTACATGAAGGTGGGAGCCAAAGCAACCTTTTACAGTACATGGCTGCTTACGTCAGTGCCGCCATCTTGGATCGTTAACCCGGGTCGCTGCTCAGATTTAAATACCGACTTCGACTACTTGAGGGACCCAGCACAGCACGCACATAACGCGGCTGTTCAAACACCCGCACTCAGAAACATCCTTAATAAAAAGTAACGACTCACCGCCTTGTGTCGGGTTTGAACGACAGCGTGCTCGCGGCGTGCTCAGCGTGGCCGTGCCCGCGATGTTTGGACACGCAGACACACAGAGTTCCGACCGGGCTAACGTTAGCGCGAGCTACGTCTCGTGGAGCAGAAAACAGCTGTAAACGGCTCGAGCGGGTTTCAGGCGGCGTGACCCGACTTTGGCTTTTCCTCACGGAATAAAACTGTGGTTGTAACGGAGGTCGCTGTGTGGGCCCCACGGAGTCCCGGACACGTGCGAGGAGACACAGCGCGTGTTCAACTCAGAGCGCGGACACATCAACGGCTCCCCGTGAACACACCACGCGCTCAGCCAGCCAAGTCTGCGGTAGTTTTCACAGTAACGTGGCCGTGTAGGCCGTCCACGCAGTGTATCTGACTGCACAGGCTCACTCACAATCAGACACCAGCCCGCGTGTAAGCACGTGTGATCTTACCTGGCTTCATCGTTTCTGGCGTAAACCACTGGAATGAACGCAGCCCGCGGAGTTGAATCTCTTCTGTGTTGATCCTCAGTGAACAGACACGGCGTGATCACGTCCCACGTGCAACTGTGCGACCGAGAGCAAACTTTCTTCTTCTATCTAATCTATTGTTGCTTAGCAAGCAAAGCGGCGCATTAGCGCCACCAACTGGACACAGACGGAAATCGTGTTTTCAAACAGAGCACAGCTGCTGTCAGCTGCCGGATGTTGTGCCAAAACAACCTTCCGGTCACAAGGTGGAAGCTGGAATCCGTCTGTGATTTCTGACTGATATCTAAACGATAACGGTCAGTCTTTGGAGGATGCTAATGTTTGAAAGAGGCACTTATCTGCACAATCTCATGCACACATTCAATTCAATTCAATTTTATTTATATAGCGCCAAATCACAACAAAAGTCGCCTCAAGGCGCTTCATAGATACAGAGAAAAACCCAACAATCATATGACCCCCTATGAGCAGCACTTTGGCGACAGTGGGAAGGAAAAACTCCCTTTTAATGCACACCACATATGCACACCTTCATACACCAAGTTACTTTTTGCACAATCTCACTCTTTTGCACAACCCACTGTCGTTGTTTTTGCGATGTCTCGTGTCTGTATTATTGGGTTGTGTCTGGTGTTGCACTCTCTTTGCTTTGGTTTGTTGCACTTTATGTCATCCTGTTTGATTGTCTGTAGCAGCGTGGTCTCAGAGGAGCGTTGCTCCGTGTCACTGTGTACTGTTCCACTGCACATGTCCACTGTGAGCAGCCGTCTTTGACACCATCTGTCTGCCATCTACAGAGCAGTTTCAGATTCCTTAACAGACGCTCGACAGACGCTAACCCTCACTCACATCTTGTGTCAGGTGATCTCAATGGGTAGCATAAGGTCTCACAGTAACTTCACCCAAAACCTCTGCTAATAATGACCCCACGCCCTTTTTCACACCTCGGTACATGTGATAAGGCGGATGATCAATATTGTTGGTCCTCTTAAGGCTCCCACATGGGATTACATGCAGGACTCTGCACCCTCTGCTTTTAGAAGTGAAGAAGCTCGATGAGAGGTGAAACGTCTTCAAGAAACCTAAAGAAGTCCAGTTGTTTTTTTCCAAGCTCTCTGGACGAGACAACTATTGAATGACCACTTTAAACTGACAAGAAAGTCTTTGTACTGATGTTAAGTGATCAGAACACACAGACCGTACAAGCACATCACTACTGCTCAGAGGAGCAGAGTGTAATTGTTTCTGAAATCAGATTCATTTCTATTGAGCAGAAATGTTGGAAATCACAGTGAATAATCACTGAGTCATTTGTTATTCTGATATAGGCTCAGAGCATCAGGTGAAACCCCCACACCTCTGTTCACTGCTGCACGTCATCAGCATACATCTTAGTTCCTCTTTTCTTCACCATTATCTGAACGACTGTCATTGTCCTTTAAGAACAACGGAAACTGTGCAAACCTGCTCTGTGTGAGTGAAAGAGAAGAATATATGTATAATAAATAACAATACAACAATAAAAAGAAATGAAATAAATAAAAAATATAGTACATAGTATCCAAGACTGTATATAAGAGTGAACAATGGAAAATACGGTTGACACACAGTGACGTAGCCCTCTCATGACCTGGTGTCTCCTCCTTGTTACTCGTACAAAGTGCTGCTCAGAGTGCAGCTCTGATTGATGGCAGCTTGATTAAACTATAAAAAATATATAAATAAAACTGAACGAGTCAAATTTTAGGCCCATTTTCAACAACAGTGAGTTCCAGTGTCACATTAATGCAAGTTTAAAATGTTAAATGAACAAACTCATTGGATATAAGTTTACAGTTCTTACACACACAAACGGATGAGTTAACACAATTAATCAATTATCAATTTTATGTAAATCTGTGTTGCTGAGACCATCCAGAGATGCTGGCAGCATTGATTTCAATGGAAAAGAAAAACAAACATGAGGTGAAATCAGCTATCATTAGTGTTTAGGTTACATAGAAGTGCGATCAGTGCAAGAAACACGACTTAACACTTAATTTGAATTTTGAATTTATTTATTTTAAAGGGACAGTTCAACATAGTCCAAGTACAAACATGAAACTGATGTAACGCACATACGTTTATAGCTAATTTTCAACAATTGTCCCTTGTTGGGCTTCAATCAAAATAGATACATTTTACAATAAAACCAAATTACATCATAAATACAATTACAATTAATAGACAATAAATTAAAATTAAAATCATCAGTTAAAATGACTACATCTCTGATTTCCCTTTAACCAGACTTTAACCTTCAGTGTAAAGGATCTGATGTCTGTGATCAATCTGATTTCGGTTCCACAGACGTCAGGCCTGTGTGGACAAAGCTGACTGACCGAATGTAGATCTGCGATAATATCTTGCGGTTGCCGTTCACCTTGCTCCTGGTAACACGATTACTGTCTTATCTCTGGATGGATCTATTGAGACACTCTGGGGCCATCCTATTTATACATTTAACGACTAATTTAAGAAAACACAGATGATTAAAACTCTTAAAACTAAGTAGATTATATTTCTTTAAATGTCCACACTCCAGTCCAGCAGGCGGCGGTAATGCGCATCTAAGCTGGTTTACCAACCGCCATTAAACTCAAAAGAAGAAGAAGGTTACAGTCTCATGGCCATCAGTCGCAGCCAGTGTTGCCAACTTAGCGACTTTGTCGCTATATTTAGCGAGTTTTCAGACCCCCTAGCGACTTTAGTCGCTAAAAAAAAGACGTGAAAGCGCATATCGCTTTTACTCTCAACAAGCAGCGGGTGCTGTAACGCAGTCAGTTCTTCTTTTACTCTTTTACTGTTGTTGCTGTTTTGTGGATCACAAGGTTTAAAACTACTTATAAACACACACACACAAAGTAACTCCACCAGAGTGCCTGTTTCGGGTCACTTTTGCCGGTCCAAGCCCGGGTAAAGGAGCAGGGTTGGAATTGTGACATTAAAAAAAACAATAATTGCTAAAATAAATTTAATTTGTAGTTCTAAATAAATTCTAAATGCATTTAGGACGTTTTTTACTCACTTTATGTCTCTTCCACAATGTTATTTCTCTCTCCAGCAGCGTAGGTTACAATTACATTAGCATGACCAATTATGCAAATTAGGCGATGACGTCATTTAGCGACTTCTAGCGACTTTTAGGACAACCAATAGCGATTTTCCTTACTGAGGAGTTGGCAACACTGGTCACAGCCCGGGCACTTTTCAGCAACTCTCAATGTTTATGGTTTTAACTGTCAGAGGGAGAATCAACTATATTTTGATAGGTTGGAGGAGCGTCTACTGCGCTGCTCATCTAAATATCACAATTCTTTTATAATGTTTGCTGGAGACTGTAATACAGTGTTTAACAGGCATTTGGACCGATGGCCTTCAGACTCATTCATAAGACTGTTTGCACAAAGATTCAACTTAGTCGATTCTTGGAGGGATTCTCATTCATCTCAAATAGCTTACACGTGGTGTAATAAGACTCAAACCAGCCACTGACGTATCGATTATTGGCTCATCTCAAAAGATTTAGAGAAAGTTAAAACAGATATTTATCCTACACCGCTCTCAGACCATAAAGCTTATCAATCCCATCCTCCCTCATCACTAAAACTTCACACTGGAAGATAAATAGAACCATTCCTTAGCATAAAGAGGTGATTTGTGAAGTTCAGAGATTCATTAAACTTTATTGGAGTAAAGCTCTCACAGATACATTTTGTAGCAACTGGGAACTTTTGAAATATAAAATTGGAAAATTCAGCAGTGATTTGGCAAAAAGAAGATCTGATGAGACACAAGTGATACAAAAGATCACACGCCTTACTTCCAAACCAATAGACCCTCAGTGAATCTGATAAGATAGAACTGGTTGACCTGCAGCAGGTTGGATGAGATTTACAAACGCAAAGCTGACGACGCATTTATTCGGTCTCGCATCAATCTAACACCAACTCCATCCTACAACTAAATATTAATGGGACAGTTTCTAATGAAACTTTTATTGCAAACTTTATTCTTCTAGTTATCGCCCTGAAGCTTGTCTGACAAAATCACTCAGCTGAATGAGGAGGAAAGTCAGCTTTGCGACAGATCAATTTCTTTGATCGAGGTTGCAGATGCTATAAAACATTGAAAGATTAACAAACCACCTGGACCTGCCGAGGTTTACAAACAGTTTGCTGACAGTATAGCCCCGTTTCTTTTAGACGTTTTTAAGGAAAGTATGGATAGAGGTGCACTCCCTGGACAACTGGTGACCAATCTCTTTACTGAATAATGATTATAAGTTCTGGCTAATAGAATGAAACCTGTATTAGATAAAGTTACTGATGAGAGTCAATCTGGATTCATGCAGAATCGTCATATCCCAAACAACATAAGATTAATTTAGACATAATAGATTACCCAGAACTTGTACAGGATGATAGTCTTATTCTTTTTTTAGATTTCTACAAGGCGTTCGACTCCTCAGAGCATGAGTTTATTTTTACTGCTTTAAATAAATTAGGGTTTGGTCAGTCCTTCTGTAATGCCGCTCGGACACAGTAACAGCTCCATAGAGCTCGCCACTGGTACTTCCCCGAGAGTCTCTCTAAAGCGTGGAGTGAGGCAAGGTTGCCTCCTATTCGTATATTTATTCCTTCTTTCTGTGCAACTCCTTAATTCCCACATTAAACTCAGTTCTTTAAAGGCCTGGTCATAACAGAGAAATACTCTGTAAGTCAGCTGGCAGACGATACAGCTCTCTTCCTCAGAGACGCCTCGCATTAACAACATACAGCCTATTCTCTAAAGCCTGCGGACTTTCACTCAACCTGCATAAATGTGAACTTCTACCAGTTAAACGTTGTTTAGCAACTTCAATTCATGGAATACCTGTAAGAAACTCTGTAAGATACCAATTCAAATAATAAAAAACGAGCAATCCAGATGCTCCACAAACTTCACTCCTGTTATAGATAAAACCCAAAAAAGCTTTAATCACAGTTAGACCTGTCGTTGAAGGGAAGAGTTCTGCTGTCGAAGGCTGAAGGCATCTCCCGTCTAACCTGCTGCTCATCACTACATGTTGATAATACAACCTGTGAGTCAATTAACAAATTATTATAAAGAATCTTTTATGGAAAAATAAACTCACTACTTGCATAAATAAAGTAGCTTTAAATTCATATAGGAGGTATACATTTTATTGATGCATTTTATTGACTGCGGTGCTCTTAACAACACTTTTAAAATAAAGTGGATTAAAAAGTATTTAAAAAATCACTTCTATCTGGAACTTTATCACATCGTGTGTTCTCTAATGTAGGCGCCTTAACTTCCTGCTGCTCTGCAGTTATTCCACAAATACCACTGAAACTTTCATCAACAGATTCTTTTGGCATGGGCGCTGATTTACAAACACAATTTCTCTCCACAAAACGGTTTTATTTGGAATAACTGCAATATTATTTATAAAAATAAAACTCTTTTTTTATAATAACTGGGTTAATAATGGAATAATCTTGGTTAGTCAGTTATATAGAGAAGATGGACTCATATAATTACTCTGAATTCCTCAGAGATACGATGTACCGATAACGCCTAAAGAATTCTCAATAGTATTCGATGCCCACCTGGTCCATGTTACTCAGTGCTCCCACAGTGCTCCACTATCGATCACTCCCCCGATGTGTTACATTCTTCTCTTGGCAATGTTTGCTTCTCCTCTCATACGTCTATAAATACCAGAATAAGATCTCTTTCAGGATGCAATGGTCTCTGTTCCATCAGCCATATTTTATTGGGCCAATCACAGATATTGAATGGAAAAAAGTTTGGACTTTACCACAAAGGTTTCTTTTAACAAAATTAAAGAGATTTCCTTTAAATTGATTCATAAGTTTTACCCCACCAAACAACATTTGTCCAAATTTATGGCTGAAATAAATGTAAATTGTACCTTCTGTCAAGAGCGACGTGAAACAGTTACTCATTTGTTTTGGTCACGTAAATTCTGGAAGGACTTCCACAAGTTTATTACTGACTCTGTTCTCCCTAATTTTCAGTTATACTACAAGAACTTTATCTTTGGCTGTTATCATTTTAAACACAAGGACAATGATGCTTTCTTCTTTATAAATATGTTTGTTTCACATACACAAAAGCAAAGTCCTCGGCAGAAAACCTGAACTTCTTGTATTAAAAATAGAACTCGCACAATAAGGACAATCTGCTCATCAAACACACCGAGGCTCTCAGGACTGTTAACATCTGTAACTGTTTGAAACCGCTAACTTGATTTTGGCTCTCGCAAACTTTTATTTATGTTCCCCTTAATTTATTTTATTTTTGTACTCACTTTAGTCTCACTGTCACTCTCATTGTTCCTCACTGTAACACCACAATGTCATCTTTTGTGTGATTCCTGTTCTACCTAAGTGTATGTCTAATAAAGTTTAACAAAAAAAACCCAAAACCTTTTAGCAACTCAAACATTACAGAGTTAAATAAGCCAAAGACACGGTCAAGCAGTTACATTTAATAACAGTTAGACTCAGGCTAAGGGTTGAATCACACGATATCACAGGAGCATAGGTTTAGAGTTTTAATTGCTTTTACATTATGGAAGTCTATGAACTTTAGTCAGTAAAATGAGTAAATTAATCAAATAAAATTAGTTTGCCCTATTTGCAGATTAATCAAAAAAATATTTCCCATAACAGAGAGAAGTCAGAATAGATAAAAGAAACAACAAAAGTACAAAAGTGTATGATATGATATAGTTCTGGTGGGGTATAAACGATGAATGATTTCAAAAGACATTTTCTTTACTTTGTTGGTTAACAGGAATTTCGATGGAAAGGTCAAATTCTCTTCCACTCCAGGTCCCAGTATAAATGATTCCCATAAGGAACGGCCATCGGGACACAAATTGTGTCTTTCTGCACTGGAGTCCTCACTGCATGCCAGATGGTGAGGAGAAACCCACTGTGTCTGTATCACGTACACTGAGTGTAGGAGAAAAGAACTACTCAGAGCTGGATAAAGAAGGATTAGCTGTAATATTTGGTGTACAGTATCTCCATCAGTCCTTGTATGGCAGGACGTTTATGATTATTGTGGATCATAAGGCATTGATAAGTTTGTTTCATAAGATGAAGGTGGTGATACCAGAACGGCGTTCTTGCCCCGTGCTGGAACAGCTACATCACAGTCGGGAATGTGAAGGGCCTGGCCAGAAGTTACCTGTGGTGGCCACATATGGAGACTGACATTGAGCATGAGGCAAAGTCCCGCATTACAAGAGCACAGACACAAGCCTGCTACACCCCTGAGAGTGGTGAGCGGTGCAAACTTTCAAGGAAAAAAAGAAAGAAAAGAAGCATATGAGAGACTTTGTGCAGTGACTGACAATAACAGGAAGGGGCACTGACAGGATTTTACTGTTATAGTGAACCTAAGTCTGTCGGATCGCTGGTTAATTAGTAGTGAGTGAAATTTGATTTTGTGGGGTTTGTTTTATATTTTAATTAAAGGCTAAGTTTTTATATGGGTATTTTATTTACTAATTAAACCACAGAGTAGTTTCAGTTAAAGGGGGAGGTAACAGTTGGTGCACACGGTTTTGACCACCAGGGGGCAGCAGTGTTTTGATGCTGTGCCGGTGTCTTTATGGCTGTGAGGTCGAAGCCGTCTCTGTTATTCCTTAATGCTCAAAATATTACAAAGAAATTAAAATTAGCTTCTGCTTTGCTCTGATGTGCAGAAGGAAAAAAACGTTTTTTCTTTCGATCCGCCGGAAGAACTTTTGTAACGCAACTAAATGTAGTCCAGTAACGCGTTACATTGACGCCTTACTGGAAATGTAAAGATGGCATTTTAACCAATGCTGCTTGTTTTTCCACAGAACCGCGTTGTTCCGGTGTCCGGCCGCACGTGGAGCTCGCTCACGCTGCAGGCGGAACAAACGCTCGCGCGCTCACAGCTGACGGCGGAAGTAGCCTGACGTCACTGAGATTTCGGGAGCAAAGATGGCGGCCACCTTCCAGAGTTTCAGCTTGTAAGTGAAAATGAAACAGTAACATCACACAGCCTGAGTTACGGTCCACGCTGAGTGGAGAGGCGTGTCCGTGTTTAGTCGGAGTGTAACTATAGCGACACGCGTTTCTGTCAACGTTAGTTTCTCGCTAATTAACTGACGCTAACGTCCATTTTATCCCAACTTGTTTTGTTTTTTTTAAACAATTTCCATTCAGTTGTTTCTAATCACATTTAAATATGTGAGCAAACGCAGCAGTTAGTAACGGAGCTTCTGAGCGAGGTTAGAAGATGTGATGGATGTTTCAGAGCAGTAACCGTCAGCGCTGTCGGTGTTAATGTGAGCTGCTCATGGGCTCATGGTGGCTTAAACCCGGTCTTGTCTTTCGCATCAGGCGCACCACACCAGAGAAGTTTTACGTAGAAGCTTGTGATGATGGCTCCGTGGATGTCCTGGCTATTGACAGGGTGTCAACTGAGATGACTCTAACAGGTAAGCAAATGGACACGCCCCCTGCCGAAGGTCGGGATGCTGTCTAAAAATGTAGAAGAAAACAACCTCAAACAAGCGACGGAGACCATTTAAACCTTTAACGAAAAGCCCAAAGAAAACCTGCTCGTTATGGTGAATGGACAGCTTCTCTGCCTGAGCAGTCGAAGCACTTCACACAACCTGCCTCATCCACCCAGCAGCTGTTTCTGTGTGAGTGCTCACACTCCAACCCGGTCGGTACCTTGCCTAAGGATATTTGGCTTGTAGACTGAAGGATTGAACCACAGACCTTCCAGGTTGCAGATGATCGGCTCTACATGCTGAGCTGCAGCTCAAAATGGCATTTAAGTTTATTGTTATTTAAATATGGAATTAAAGAAAGTTGATCAAATTCAAAAGATTTTTTTGCCAGTCTTATAGACACTTTTTATTGTGCATTTCTTACTTCTTTTTTTTTTTTTTAAACTCAATTTTTATTATAATTTACAACATTGTCAATGTTCACAAGTAGGACAGTTACAGGAACCGCAATACAGAAATGTAGATTAAAATAAGAACTGCAATTAGGAAGCACAAAACAAAACTGGAAAGCAAAACAAAACCCAAGCAAGCAAACAAACAAACAGACAAAAACAAGAAGAAAACAAAACAAAAACTTTATGTAATATTAAATAACATGTGACAAATCTAGCCATTAATGAACAAAACGAAACAGACCTATGCTAAATTATTGAAACAGTAAAGCATGTATGGGTCGCCAACGCTCCGTAAACAATTCTCTCTGAATCCGCAGAGCAGATGTTATTTCCTCCATCTGGTAAATTTCTCTTACCTTTATCAATCCACATACTATATGAAGGTGGGTCAAGATTCAGCCATTTAATAGTGATACACTTTAGTGCTGCTGTAAGCAAGATTCTTAAAAGATACTTTTTGTTTCCCGCAAAACCATTTGGTATTACTCCTAAAATGGCTAGCTGTTGGTCTTTTGTTAATGGTTGCTGGAAAACTGTATTGAGAACTTTAAATATGTCATTCCAAAATGAGCAGAGTTTTGGGCATGACCAGAATATATGTGAGTGGGTTCCTAAATAAGTACCACAATTTCGCCAGCAGGTGTCAGGATTTGTAGGCTTCATTTTGGCCATTATCTCCGGGGTTCTAAAATATCTCATGACCACCTTCCATTTAAATTCTCTCCACAGCCCAGAATTAGTCACAAGATGGGCTTCACCGAACACCTCTTCCCTGGTGTCCTCCGAGATTTGAGTGCCAGTCTCAGCTTCCCACCTTGCCTTAATATCCAAAGTTGCATTTGTATTGAAACTCAGAAATGCGTTATAGAAATTACTGATTAATTTTGGGGAGGAATTACTTTGAAATATTTTTAGAAATATTTCCTCAATGGGTGAGGGCTCCAAAACTTGCCTCCACTCTTTATGTTTTGTCAAAAAGCTTCTTAGCTGCAGAAATCTAAAAAAGTCAGAAGAAGGAAGCCGAAACTGACCTCTCAACTGTTCAAATGAGCTCAGGTGCCCATTCCTCACAACATGACACAGTTTATGAAGCCCACTCTTTGACCATGCTTTGAAGCCAGAGTCTTCCACAATAGGAGAAAAACCCTGCAGGGAGGAGAGGCTTGATAAAATTGAAATTTCTTTTGGAAGACTGCCATTTTACTTCTTGTATTGTCTGTTTTTGTTACTGTTTGGACTGGAGCACAGTTACCAACATAATTTCCCCTCGAGATCAATAAAGTATTCTGATTCTGATTTGAGCCATAGTTTATTTGTAAAGCAATTTATTAAACAACACATGGCCGACCAAAGTGCTGTACAACAGAAATATAAAAAATACAATAAGAAAGACACTTTAACTAACATTTCAATATATCTAGCTAAATTGTATTTTGTGTGAACATTAAAATAGGAAATGGTTTCTAGATCTTATAAAAAACGAAACAAAAACATCTCCCATTAAATTTAGTTCAGGGGTGTCCAACTCCAGGCCTCAAGGGCCGGTGTCCTGCAGGTTTTAGATCTCACCCTGGGTCAACACGCCTGAATCACATGATGAGCTCATTATCAGGCCTCTGGAGAACTTCAAGACATGTTGAGGAGGTCATTTAGCCGTTTAAATCAGTTGTGATGGATCGAGGACACGTCTGAAACCTGCAGGACACCGGCACTCGAGGCCTGGAGTTCGAGACCCCTGATTTAGTTGATTTGGCAGATTTAGATTTAGATTTCCCGTCTGCATCCTAAACATCCTTGAGCACGACAGTAACCCCAAGTTTCTCTCTGATCCATCAGAGTGTGAATGTTTGATTTAAAGCACTTACCGATAGTTAAAGCTTGTATCAATGGGCTGCACATAAGTGGTGCGCATTCGCTGTCAAAATAAAAGACGTGCACCAGATAAACAGTTGGAACGCGCGTTTGCGTCCATAAGATATTTGTTCAGAACTCTTAAAGACGTCGAAGAAGCTCCGTAATTACTTTGGTGTTCCTCCACCACAAAAGAAGCGCATATTTATATTATTATATTATATTTATATTTATCATAGCACATATTTATATTATTATATTATATTTATATTTATCATAGCGCATATTTATATTATTATATTATATTTATATTTATCATAGCGCATATTTCTGTGAGGTCCGAGAGTTAAAGGAGCAACTGTGACCACATAGCTGAAGACAATGTGTGGCTAAGTGTTAAACACGTTTGAGGGTGTTTTCCTTCTTATTTGTTATTGTTTTGTTGTTTATTTTTTGGCGTGGGCTGAAATTGTGGGAGTGCCAAGATTTTCTCTGATCTTCAGTTAATTTCTTTCTCTGTTGGGCTTCAGTAAGTCTGGAGAGTAGATCATGAAACGATGATGCCCTCCTTAGTTACAATCCCAGTTTCGATGATGTCACAGATATTTCCCGTGTCCATAAAAACCGTTGTTGTGTCCCCGTCGCCCTCAGTGAGACAGGATGTCCCTGCATCAGCTGAGACCAGGCCAATATGTGGACTGATGGGAACTATACGCTTAGTGGCAGGTAAGTGCAGCATGCACACAGTATGGAGATTCATTATTTCACTGTGAAATATTGGAAGCTGGATAATCCAGAGCATTTCTGCTCTGCTTTCTCCTGTTTCTGGAAGGCACGTACCTGGTTGTCATCACAAAGAAGAGGAAGGTGGGAGACCTGCTGGGCCATGCTGTGTGGAAGGCTCTGGACTTTGACGTGATCTCCTATAAAAAGACGATACTGCACCTCACAGACAACCAGGTAGTGTCTCCTGAATGTCTTCTGATTCTTAGTGGAATTTAGCAGAACAACCTTTAACAGCAGTAACACAAAGTAAACACTGTCACACATCGTTGTGAGGACTTTTGTCTTCTTCCTTCAGTTCACTGAGGTTTGCAGCCACGTGTTTATACACAGAAACCTAAAAGTCCAGAGAGTTTTGAACTTTAAATGCAGCGACTGCGTCGCCGCCTTGTCTTTTTTCAGCCATTGTGTTACAGATTTGCTGCTGAGCTTGACATCGATGTGCTGTTGACCCAGTTTTAGCTAGGCTTTGCTGCGGAGCACACGTGTTGGCCTCACGTTTGACGGTAGATACTTTGGTATACTCATGGCTTCATGGTCCACTCAGTGCCTGTCAGGTCCCCGTGTCCAAATGACTCCTGAACTATTTTTGTTTTTCCTGCAGTATATAAAAATTTGTGTATTTCAAAAATAAAACTATGAAGACACTCAAAATAAATTTCCTGTTGTTAGAAACTATTTTGTGCAACTTTTTTGTATTTACAGTTTTGAGGGATAACCCCTTAAATTTCTCTAACTAGAAATATATGTTAAAAAAACAAAAACAATTTTCTATTTTTTTGTAGTTTATTGCACTTTTTTGCAATTTATGTAATTACTGTACACTTCTGAGAGTTAGTGCACTCCCAGAACAGTGATTTTGAAGTTAAAATTCAATTAATTGAATTAATTTTTTAAGCAAATTTGTCAGATGGTTCAATAAACTCTCCATGAAAAAAAAGAAGAATTGTTTTATTGTTCAGAGTTAACATGATGTCACGTTAGAAGTTTCAAAGTAGTTAAACTTGTTCCAGCAAACATGCTTTGATATGAGCTTTGGCACTGACTGCATGAATCGGGTGGTTGAGGT
This sequence comes from Neolamprologus multifasciatus, assembly GCF_963576455.1. NCBI lineage: Eukaryota > Metazoa > Chordata > Actinopteri > Cichliformes > Cichlidae > Neolamprologus > Neolamprologus multifasciatus. The sequence goes on from NC_140449.1 coordinate 2,689,704, forward strand.
GCAGCAGAAGGGTGGGGGTCCAGGCCCTTTCACATCGCAGCATGCACTACACTGACCGAAGGACAAACATTTGCACTGGCTGCTGCTTTGTGTTGTATTATGTTCAAATGTTTCATTAAAAAAACGTTTTGCTCATTTCCTTTGTAACAATCCCAACTAGTAGTCTGAGCAGAGTTAACCCCGGACTCAGCCTGGTTACCATACGACCCTCCAAGTTTAGCTTGAATTGTCTGTCCATATGCTAATCAAGGCTACGTCCACACGTACCCGGGTATTTTTGAAAACGCAGATTTTTCTATGCGTTTGCACCTTTCGTCCACACGTAAACGGCGTTTTCGGTCACTGAAAACTGAGATTTTTAAAAACTCTGGCCAGGGTGGATATTTTTGAAAACTCAGTTTTTGCGTTTACGTGTGGACGAGGAAAACGCTTCTATGCCCCATCCTTGTTTACTTTTTCCCGCCGAGGCTTCTAGACTTCTGATTGGCCAACATTTCTACACGGTTAGGAATATAGCGCCACCTGCTGCTTTGGCATGTTCCTAGCAGCGTTTTCCTTCATTTCTGCCTTTACGTGTGGACGGGATTATTTTTAAAAACGAAAACGGAAAATCTCTGTTTTCAAAAATACCCGTGTACGTGTGGACGTAGCCCAAGTCCAAAACCTCGGTTTCTGTCCATTGACTCGCTCCGTCTCCAGTTACCGCCGTGCTGTCTCGTTTGTCTTCTCCGGCGCTGATATTTGGCGTCTGTCTGGTGTCAACATAAAAGACGGATTTCATGCGACATGACCATCAAACAGCAGCTTTCTATGTATCGGATTCAGCACCACATACGAAAGTGACCCAGGTCGGGTTTGTACTGTTCACGCTGTCACACCATGGTCGTATACGGGTCACATAGGGTGCTTTGGCCTGTAAACGCAGCCTTTGTACGCATATTCAAATGTTCCTCACGTGAAACATTATTGCTGAAGCAGAGATCACAGCTGCACACCCAGCTTGTCGGGTATAAAGAGAGTGTTTCTGGCTCGTGTGTATCTTTTGCTTTGTTGCTGGATTTATTTCTTGTTGCAGATGCAAGACAACAAGACCTTCCTGTCCATGATTAACAGCATGCTTCATGCAGACGGTTTCTACTTTGCAACCGACTATGATCTGACACACACTCTGCAGCGCCTGGCAAACACCAGCCCGGAGTTTCAGGAGATGAGCCTCCTGGAGAGGGTAAGATGTTTCTGATGTAAAGTCTTGTTTGTGTATTTGGACGACTGTGTGGCTGCAGCTCAGGGCTTAACTGGAAGCACTTCTTTTTTCAATGATGGTTTAGAGCAGGGGTGTCCAACTCCAGACCTTAGATCTCACCCTGGGTCAACACGCCTGAGTCACATGATTAGTTCATCATCAGGCCTCTGGAGAACTTCAGGACATGTTGAGGAGGTCGTTTAGCCTTTAGATCAGCTGTGGATCAAGGACATATCTAAACCTGCAGGACACCGGCCCTCGAGGCCTGGAGTCTCCTGGTTTAGAGGTTGTTTTTTGTTAAAATATGGAAGTGTCTCAGTTACTAATTCCACATGTATCACTAACAGGGTGTTGACCAGCAAAGTGAAGCTTTTTAACGCTGCACTTGTTTAATTCATTCAAGTGTGAGCGAGGAAGATTCAATTCAATTTTATTTATATAGCGCCAAATCACAACAAAAGTCGCCTCAAGGCTCTTCATAGATACAGAGAAAAGCCCAACAATCATATGACCCCCTATGAGCAGCACTTTGGAGAGCTTGTATCTGTGACCTCGGGTAGGGTGAGCCCATCAAATCATGGTTAATGTTGGACACACGGTGATAAATGATCACAATATGGAAATCCAACAAAATCCTATACTTTGCTTCCAAGGAACCAGACTCTGATTTTCTTTTTTTGTGTTAAAAGTGCTCTTGAGCAATAGTTCAGGCTCCTAACTCACGGGATGAACCTGGGTTGTGTCTACACACAAAAAGGCAACTAAGCAGTGAACCAGTTTTAAATTAAAGTCTCTTTAGGCAGCCTGTCATAAAACGGCATCATTTGTTCCCATTTCTACTTGAACATGGCAAAGATAACACCGTCTAATGTTTTTGCACCAACAAGTGCCAAAGAGCTCTTAAACATACCTTAGTATACTGAGTAGTAGAGGAGTAGAGGACAGAGTAAAAGCTACAGGACATGAGACGTACGTCTGGATTGTCAGTTGAGCCTGTTTATCAAAGCCTCCTCAGGAATGATAGCAGAGCGGCTGTCAAGAGTTTATTGTTAAGGAAGGGAAGCAGAAAATGCTGAGGTATGCCGACTCACACAAGAACAGGACTGAAAATCAACAAGTCTCATGAAGTGATGAATCCAAACTTTTGGTTCTTATTATCATCGCTGTGCACAAGGAGGTCCAAAGAGAGGTCCAACAGTGAGTGTCTGCAGCTATCAAAGTTAATGGCGTTATGAATGAAGAAAAGCACCATCAGATTTTGTTCCTATTGACAGCAGCATTTTACATTTGACCCCAAACATGCTTCCAGTCCAGGAGAATCATACCTGAAAACCTCACATAACATAAGACCTCAACATCATTGAAGCAGTGTAAACAGTGTAAAAGACAGCAAAACATCCAAAGAAGATCTCTGAATGTTCTGCAACATGCCTGGAGAACAATTCAACTCAATTTTATTTACACAGCGCCAAATCACAACAACAGTCGCCTCAATGTGCTTTATATTGTACAGTAGATCCTACAATAATACACACAGGGAAATGATTGTTGGGCTTTTCTCTGTATCTATGAAGCGCCTTGAGGCGACATTTGTTGTGATTTGGCGCTGTGTAAATAAAATTGAATTGAATTGAATACCCAACAATCATATGACCCCCTATGAGCAGCACTTTGGCGACAGTGGGAAGGAAAAACTCCCTTTTAACAGGAAGAAACCTCCGGCAGAACCAGGCTCAGGGAGGGGCGGGGCCATCTGCTGTGATTGGTTGGTGAGAGAAGGAAGACAGGATAAAGACATGCTGTG